>NW_026948805.1:1200000-1500000 GCF_035770615.1 Melospiza melodia melodia | reverse complement strand
GAAGGGGCACCGAGGGTGTGGCTGCTGCTGGGGGAGGAGAAGGAGGGAGGGAAGGGCAGGGATGAAGGGGGAGGAGGAGGAGGGGTAAGGGAGGAGGAGGAGGAGAAGGAATGGAAGGGGCAGGATGGAAGAGGAGAAGGAGGTGGATATAACACAGAGGAGCTCGAGGAGGGATGGAAGAGGAGGAGCGGGAGGAGAAAGAGGAGGGAAGGAGGCGGGGTTACAGGGGAGGAGGAGAGGGAGGAGGGATGGAGGAGGAGAAGGAGGTGGGGATAAGACGGAGGAGGAGCGGGAGGAAGAGGCGGGACAAAGGCTGATCAAGGCTGATCAAGGCTGATCAAGGCTGATCAAGGCTGAGCAGATGGAGCCGCGTTGCAGCCCTGCCTGAATTCGCAGCCCCCACCCGTGGGATCATCGCCCCCCCGCCCCCGTCGCGCCGGTTAGCGGGGAGGGGGAGCCCGGCCCAGACATCCCAGGGGGTCCCTGGGTTGGGTTTTTGGGGGGATGTTTGGAGAATGAAGCAGTCCAAGGCTGAGCGGAAAAGGCCCCTCGGGGGGACATCGGGGGTGGCGGTGGCGGTGCCGGCAGAGGCAGCCTGGAGGAGCAGAGCCCTGTGTGCCCCAGGAGCCCAAAGTGGGGAGCCCAGAGAGGGGGGAGCGCCGCCATTGGCGGGAGCCTCAAGAGCCTGGAGAGGGGCAGGGGGGACTCCTTGGAGCCGCTGCAGCCCAGAGCAGAGAATGAGGGGAGAAGGGAGCCCGGGAGCCTAAACAGCCCCAGCATCCCGAAATGGGGAGAGCCAAGAGGGGGGAGCTTTTGGCATTGCTGGAAGTGCCAGCAGCCTGGGCAGGGCGGGCACCGAGGAGACGGGGGACCCCCAATCCAAGCGTGATCCCAGCAGATGGGACAGGGGGGAACCCCCGAACACCAAAGGGGAGGGACCAGGGACAGGGAACTCCTGGGAGGCTTTTCCTAGGCTGAATCTTGGTGTTTGGGAGGTTTTTATGGAGCCCACGTGGCCAGTGACTTGTAGAGACAGACTCAGGCAGAGGGACATTCAAACTGAACATGTGTTGGGGAAGATGAAACAGAAAAGCCTCATAAATATGATTGTCTGGCAAAAGAATTTGAGAATATTGAAACTCTAAGCAAGATTGAGATGGAAGCAAGCTTTGAAATACCTTAGTGAACAACTGGAAAACAATGGTGTGGCCTGACTAAAGGTAATCCCCTTTTGTTGAAACAATTCCCTCTGCGTGCAGACAGACCCAAGGGTCTGAGCAGACCCTACTAGCTCAGCAGAAGGAGTCCAAAGCGGTGATTTTAGGGTTTAAAATGTAACACAGTATCATGATGTAATGATTCTTACAGGCTGTATGTAAATGCTCTAGGATTTGTATCTTGTACTAGATTTGATAGTGAGAAATAGAATATTCAACAGAGAAGATTTATTGTATTGTAATGGGAAGCTTACTCTCTTACGCTCTTCCCCTCTTACTCTCTCACCCTCTCATCCTCTCTACCCCTCTCTTCTCTCGGGCCTGCTCCGACCTGTGGCTGGCAGCTCCAAGCAGGGCCTTGCACCCAGGCCCTTTGCAATAAACCGCAAGTTCCACGACCTGGCTTCAGAGATCTCTCGTCTCCGTCCGTCCCGACCATCCTACCCCTCAACGCTCCTACAAACGTGCTCATCCCTTGTTTTCCCCAAAGCAGGATTTCCCATTGCCAACCCCTGGGATGCTGCAAGGAAGAGGAAGATGCCCCGGGACACTGAGGCAGGTGAGGAGGAAGTCAGTGCCCCTTTCCCCTCTGTGTTGCTCCATCTCCCAGCCCAGCACAGCCCCAGCTGCAGCTCAGCCCTGGGGGAATCTCCTTGCCCTTCCCTGTGGCACGGAGGCAAATCCCATCCTGTCCTTGTCCTTCCTCCCCCAGAGCAGGAGCTGAGCATGGAGAGCAGGGAGGACAAATGCCTGCGGCAGAACCTGGTGGAAGAGGCCATTTTGAGCGGCTCCACGGCGCAGGAAGCCAACGGGGAGGAAAAGCCCCGGAGATGCCGCACGAGGAGGGGCTGCAAACGCAGCTGGCGGGGATCTGATGGGGAAAGAGCCAGCCTGGGCCGGGAAGGCGGACAGAGATGGAGCCAGAGCTCGGAGCAAGTGCTCCATGAGCAGCTCCATGATGGGAAGAAGCCCCATACGTGCGTGGAGTGTGGAAAGAACTTCAGGTGGAACTGTGACCTGATCCTGCACCAGAGGACCCACACTGGGGAGAAGCCCTATGAGTGTGGGGAGTGTGGGAAGAGCTTCAGCCTGAGCTCCAACCTGATCAAGCACCAGAGAATCCACACTGGGGAGAAGCCCTATGAGTGTGGGGAGTGTGGGAAGAGCTTCTGTGGGAGCTCCAGCCTGATCAAGCACCAGAGGATCCACACTGGAGAACGGCCCTTCGAGTGCGGAGAGTGTGGACAGAGCTTCAGCCAGCGCTCCCACCTGATCTCGCACCAGAGGACCCACACTGGGGAGAGGCCCTACGAGTGTTCCAAGTGTGGGAAGGGGTTTCAGACCAGCTCCCATCTCCTCCGACACTATCAGAGTCACACAGAGGAGAGGCCCTTCCAATGCCCCGACTGTGGGAAGGGATTCAGGTGGAACTCCACCCTCGTCAGACACAGGTGCATCCACACTGGGGAGAGGCCCTATGAGTGTGATAAATGCAGGAAGAGGTTTCAGACCAGCTCCCACCTCCTCCAGCACTATCGGATTCACACAGAGGAGAGACCCTTCCGCTGCCCCGAGTGCGGGAAGGGATTCAAGCACAACTCCACCCTCGTCAAGCACCGGCGCATCCACACTGGGGAGAGGCCCTACGAGTGTCCTCAGTGTGGGAAGAGCTTCCCCAGCAGCTCTGACTTGACCCGACACCAACGGAGGCACCAGTAAGGGAAGCCCTGCGAGTGCCCTGAGTGCGGGAAGAGCTTCATGTGCTTCTCCAGCTCCATCCCGCACTGGAGGAGGCACTTTGGGCACAGCCCTGGTCACTCACATTCCTTGTGATCCATGTTGGCAACACACCTGGCAGCTTTTACTTTTGTTTTGGCCCTAATGTTTCTAACTTCTCTATCTCTTTGCACTCCAAAACTCAAGAGAGATGGATCTGTCACCTGAAAACCACTGAAATCCCAGTGAAAACAACTCAATCTTACCCAAAAGGGCTCAATCCCACCTCAAATAAACTCAGTGCCGTACCAAACTCACTTGATTCCTCAGCCACCTAAGTAAGATGGGGCTGGGAGGAGATTGGGAGAAGTGGGATCTCAGTTAGAGCGGTGGGATGAGGATTGTGTGGAGCTGGGTGTGTGGGATGCATTTGATAGCAAATAAAATTCTCAGACTTACTGATTTCTCTCCCGTTCATGTTCAGTCCGTTGCAGTTCTGTTTGCAGAGTGCCGCCTTCTCAGCTCATTGTGTTTGTGTCCCCTATTCTCTCCTGCCTCTCTTTGCCTGCTCTGTTTCTCTCTCAGTGTCTCCCTTGACCCAGGGACCACCATAAATCCTCCCCTGATTTAATTGACCCAGGCACCCCCAGAGACCCTCCCTATATTTAATTGCCTCAGGGACCACCAAATACCCTCCTTTGATTTATTGCCCCAGTGACCACCAAGGATTCTGCCCTGATTCAGTTGACTCCATCCCTGATATAATTGACCTCTGCCCTGTTTTAATTGACCCCTCTGCCACCAAAGACCCTCCCCATATTATTTATTATTTTATTGCCCAAATATTATTTTAATTCCCAGTCCCAGGAGCTGAAGTCCTGAAGGCTGGCAGGGAAATGTCTCTGGATTTTGCTCCATTTGCCTTCAAGGGCGGGAACATCTTTTCCTGTCTGGAGCTGGAATTCCAGACTTTTGGAATGTATGCCGAGCAATACAGACTGGCATCAGATATGGACTGGGATCAAATGGATTGGGATCAAATATGGACTGGGATCAAATAGGGACTGGGATCATATGTACTATCCCGAATTTCCTCATTATCCAAAAATTCCCATAATTCTGGAATTTCTGTTATCCCAAAATTCTCATTATCCCAAATTTCCCATTATCCCAAATTTCCCCATTATCCCAAAATTCTTGTTATCCCAAATTTCCCATTGATCTGGAATTTCTGTTAGACTGGAATTCCTGTTATCCCAATTTTCCCCTTGATCCCAGAATTCCCATTATCCTGGAATTTCTGTTATCCCGGAATTCCCATTATCCCAGTTCCCCATTATCCCACTCTCCCAGTTCCCCCCATTATCCCAGTCCCCCACATTATCCCAGTTCCCCCCTTATCCCATTTTTCCTGTTATCCCAGTTTCCCCCGTTTTCCCACTTCCCCCCCACCCTGCTATCCTGTGCCCCCCAGTTATCCCAGTTCCCTACTCAGCGGATGCCTGAGAGACTGGAATCCTATACACTGGGACAAACTGGAATGGGATAGCCCAGACTGGGATCCTATGGATTCGGATTATATGGAACTGGGATCCTATGGACTGGGATAAACTGGACTGGGATACCCTGCACTGGGATCCTACGGAAAAGGATAAACTGGACTGTGATAAACTGGAATGGGACTAAATAGGGATTGGGACTGTATAAACTGGAACCCTGTGAAATGGGATCCTATAGACTGGGACTGCACAGACTGGGACCATATGGATCCGGGCCATACACACTGGGATAAACTGGTCTGAGATTCTATTGACTGGGATCCCACCAAACTGGGATCGCATGGACCGGGACTGGAAATACAGGGATGGCATGGAAGAGGAGGGATAACGGAGATCGAGAAAGGATGGAAAAAAGAGGAGTAGGTGGGGTTAGGGAGGAGCAGGAGGAGGAGGAGGGGTAAAATGGGAGGGAAGAAGGAGGAGAAGGAGGGAGGGTCAGGGAGGAGGAGGAGGAGGGAGGGAAAGGGAGGGACAAAGGAGGAGAAGGAGATGGGGAAAGAGGAGGGGGAGGAGGGATGGAAGAGGAGAAGGAGGTGCAGTGAGGGAGAAGGAGGAGGAGAGGGGATGGAACAGGAGGAGCGGGAGGAAGAGGAAGAGGCGGGACAAAGGCGGATCAAGGCTGAGCAGATGGAACCATGCGCTGCTGCCCTGCCTGAACTTGCAGCCCCCACCTGTGGGATCATCGCCATCCCCCGTCGTGCCGGTGAGCAGGGAGGGGGAGCCTGGCCCAGACATCCCGGGGGGTCCCTGGGTGGGGTTTTTGGGGGGATGTTTTTTGAGAACGAAGCAGTCCAAGGCTGAGCGGAAAAGGCCCCTCGGGGGGACATCGGGGGTGGCGGTGGCGGTGCCGGCAGAGGCAGCCTGGAGGAGCAGAGCCCTGTGTGCCCCAGGAGCCCAAAGTGGGGAGCCCAGAGAGGGGGGAGTGCCACCATTGGCGGGAGCCTCAAGAGCCTGGAGAGGAGCAGGGGGAACTCCTTGGAGCCGCTGCAGCCCAGAGCAGAGAATGAGGGGAGAAGGGAGCCCGGAAGACCAAAAAGCCCCGGCATCCCAAAGTGGGGAGATGGAAAACAGGGAACTTTTGGGATCGCTGGGTCTCCCAGCAGCCTGGACAGGGCGGGCACTGAGGAGAAGGGGGACCCCCAATCCAAGCGTGACCCCAGCAGCTGGGACAGGGGGAACACTGTAACACCGGAGGCGAGGGACCTGGGAGGCTTTTTCAGGGCTGAATCTTGGTGTTTGGGAGGTTGTCTGGAGCACAGATGTCCAGTGACTTGTAGAGATGGACTGGTGCAGAGGGACCTTCAAACTCACTGTGCTCATCCCTTGTTTTCCCCAAACCAGGATTTCCCATTGCCAACCCTTGGCAGGTTGTGAGGAACAGGAAGATGCCCACGGACACTGAGGCAGGTGAGGTGGAAGTCAGTGCACCTTTCCCTTTCTGTGCATCTCCATCTCCCAGCCCAGCACGGCCCCCGGCTGCAGCATAGCCCTGGGGGAATTTCCTTGCCCTTCCCTGTGGCACGGAGGCAAATCCCATCCTGTCCTTATCCTTCCCAGCCCAGAGGAGGAGCTGGGCATGGAGAGCAGGGAGGACAAACGCCTGCGGCAGAATCTGGTGGAAGAGGCTGTTTTGAGCGGCTCCACGGTGCAGGAAGCCAACGGGGAGGAAAAGCCCTGGAGATGCCGCACGAGGAGGGGCTGCAAACGCAGCTGGCGGGGATCTGATGGGGAAAGAGCCAGCCTGGGCCGGGAGGGCGGCCGGAGATGGAGCCAGAGCTCGGAGCTGGTGCTCCATGATGGGGAAAAGCCCCACACGTGCGTGGAGTGCGGGAAGAGCTTCAGGTGGAGCTCTGAGCTGATCCAGCACCAGAGGATACACACCGGGGAGAGGCTCTACGAGTGTTCCAAGTGTGGGAAGGGGTTTCAGACCAGCTCCCATCTCCTCCGACACTATCAGAGTCACACTGGGGAGAGGCCCTACGGGTGTCCCCAGTGTGGGAAGAGCTTCTCACAGAGCTCTCACTTGCCCCAACACCAATGGAGGCACCAGTAAGGGAAGCCCTGCGAGTGCCCCGAGTGTGAGAGCTTCGTGCGCTGCTTCTGCTCCATCCCGCACTGGAGGAGGCACTTTGGGCACCGCCCTGGTCACTTACATTCCTTGTGATCCATGCTGGGAACACACCTGGCTCCTTCTCTCCTTTTGGTTTGGCCTCAATTTTCTTTTGCTTCATCTTCATCCCTTAAAAACAGCTAAAACAGGCTGCTATTAAATGAAATAAATTGATCAAAGATGTCTAACGTTCCACAATTTCAGAGGTTTTTAAGGGAGAATTGATGGTTTAGGGACAATATTTTGGAGGATTTGTGGGTTCTCTGGGGGGATTTTGGGCAGTGTTTTCCATCTCTTTGCACTCCAAAAGCCAAGAGGGTTACCTCAAAACAACTGAATCCCTCTGAAAACAACTGTTGCATAATTTTGTTCAGACATGGCTTATAGAGGGACCATGAAAATATACAGCTGGTTTAAAAGTAAAAGGCAGCTGTAAGCAGCAAGTTCTCAGGCTTTTTCCTTAAACAATAAACACCATGTCCTTGAGTAAAGTGATGAGAAAAAACATGATGGAAAACATGGAGGCCTTGAGAATAGTCAATAACAAATCAACAACAAGATGAGAAAAACAAATCTTAGTCTCAACAAGAAACCACAGATCTTGACAACAAAAGGAGGGGTTGGTGTGTAATCTGTAGCCAACAATGAGCTCGGGTTTTGCAATATGTATGAACTTAATTAACACTACTATAAAAGTGTGTAAGCTGGATCAATAAATCAGATTTCGATGCTGATCAATAAGGATGTGGTCGACTCCCTTCGCTTCCTCAAATGGTGACACCCGATTGTGATATGGCAACACACCACGGAGGAGTGAAGATACGGCTCGGGTCCTGAGAACCAGCCGGGATGGCAGAAAACGCGGAGAAAAGAAAAAAAAGGGATAAAAAAGAAGCTGGGACGCGTCGTGCCTCGGGTGTCGAGGCGAGCCCGACCGATACGTGATGCACGGACCTTGAAGAGGCTGCAACAGCGCTGACGATTTAGGTATGGAAAGGCAAGCAGCATATGATTTATTTACTGCCTTTTTACAAAAAAGGCAGTTTAAGGGGATAGATTTGCAAAAGGATTTACCAGGGTTTTTGACTTATGGCTACGATAGGGGAGTTTTTATTAACACCCAAACGGTTCACAAGTTAACGGAATGGCGTAAATTCGGTGATTTATTATGGGAGGCTACTTTAGAGGGCGATAAAACTGCCAAGAAGTTAGGTAAATTATGGAGGGTGGTTCACAATGAGATGTTAAAGCTTCAGGCTGAGAAAAAGGCTGCCCAGCAGGCTAACGCCGCTCATGGGCGTAATAAAGATTACGATCAGGACAGGCAATACGATCAGGACAAGGGATTACCATTAGCCCCTGCAATGAGGACGGTCTTATTACCTGCTTAGCCACCCGCTTCTGCTTCAAGCCAGGCTACACAGAGCGCTTCTGAGGCTTCCACACCCCCTGAACAACATGAACTATGGCCAAGACCACCCAATAATCTCCTGCAAATCAATGAGCCGATCCCTGGGGCGGAAAACGACCTAGCGGGGGCTATTGCAAGGGAGCGGAGGTTGGCTTGGGCTAACCTTGCCAGAGGCGCTATGAAAAAAGGGGATAAGGCAGTTATCAGCGCTGCTACCAAGCTGGCTTGTCCTGTTGTATTCCATCCGCAGGAGGGAGGGGGCATGCAGGCTACCATTACAGCCCTTGATTGGAAATTGCTGTCTCAACTGAGGTGTCTACTGTTAGTCAGTTTGGAGTGAAAAGTGAGCCAGCCAAACAGATGTTAGATTGTATTTTTGATACCAGTCTTCTTCTTTTGATGAATGATTGTAATGAGATAGCTAAATTGATCTTTACTCAGCCTCAGCAATTGTTATTCAATGCTCATTGGCAAGGGCTTCTAAATGAATGCGTAGCACAATTAGGGCTAGGCTTACAAGAACAAGCAGGGACCTCTCGGAATCAGGTGTTAGCTGCTCTTGCAACACTTCAAACCTCAGCAGCACTGCCTCCGACGGCTAATTGGGGCCAAAAATGCCATTCAGACACCAGGAAGCACGAACTGCAGTGACCACGCACCGACACAAGTCATCGCTGCAGCATCAGCACCCTCTCCTGTCTCCAACCCACCAGCACAGGGAGCCTCGGTTTGGAACTGGCAGCCACCGTAGGAGTTACACTGATGACCCCGCACCCACGAAAAATTCTGACAGGGATTCATGGACCTATTGTTATACAGGGTCAAGCTGGGTGCTCTGCTGTTCAGAAGATCATCCGCATTGGGATTATTTGTTTTGCCAGGCGTCAGTGGTGTGGACTATATGATTATGGTGCATACCCCTTTCCCACCACTCCAAATTAACAAAGGACTGAGAATTGCTCAGCTGGTGCCACTTGAGCCAAATGACTAAGGGATTACAGACTATGAAAGGACAAGAGAGGGGGGAAAATGGTGTTGAATCCACCGGAGGACTTACCTTACTGACTCTGAACCTTTCTGAGAGACCAAAGAAAAGGGTGGAAGTGGAATTTCAGGGACAGAAAGGATCATTTTCAGGCTTGCTCGACACTGGAGCAGATTCCAGCATTATTAGCCCTAGCCGTTCGCCTCCTCTCCGGGTTCGCATGAATGAAAAACAGCTAACAGCTTTCTTACCACCTACCAGGACATTGTGGCTCAGTTGGGGGTGGTTTTAACCCTTTGGGGTAGAAGCCACTGCTTGGACCGTGGCTGAGGAACCATATGTTGCAGAATTTTGTTCAGACATGGCTTATAGAGGGGCCATGAAAATATAAAGCTGGTTTAAAAGTAAAAGGCAGCTGTAAGCAGCAAGTTCTCAGGCTTTTTCCTTAAACAATAAACACCATGTCCTTGAGTAAAGTGATGAGAAAAAACATGATGGAAAACACGGAGGCCTTGAGAACAGTCAATAACAAGTCAACAACAGGATGAGAAAAACAAATGTTAGTCTCAACAAGAAACCACAGATCTTGACAACAAAAGGAGGGGTTGGTGTGTAATCTGTAGCCAATAATGAGCTCAGGTTTTGCAATATGTATGAACTTAATTAACACTACTATAAAAGTGTGTAAGCTGGATCAATAAATCGAACTCCGATTTATTGATCCAGCTTACACACTTTTATAGTAGTGTTAAGCAACTGAATTTTAATTCATATGGGCTCAATCCCACATCAAAATAGCTTGTTCCCACCTTAAAATAAACTCAATCCGATGCCAAACTCACTTGATTCCACTGATGGCATGGTGAGATGGGGTGGGAAGGAGATTGGGAGAAGTGGGATCCCAATTTGGAGCGGTGGGATGGGGATTGTGTGGGGCTGGCTGGTTGGGATGTATTTGATAGCAAATAAAACTTTCAGAGTTACTGATTTCTGTCCCTTTCAATTTTTGTCAGTTGCAGTTCTATTGGCAGAGTTCCACCTTCTAAGCTGATTGTGTTTGTGTCCTCCTTTCTCTCCTGCCTCCCTTTGCCTGCTCTTTTTCTCTCTCAGTGCCTCCCTTGAGCCAGGGCAGCTGCCACCAAAGACCCTGCCCTGATTCAGTTCCCAGTGCAGGAGCCACAACAGCCATGGGTGAAGTTCTGAAGGCTGGCAGTGAAATGTCACTGTAGGATCTTGCTCCACTTGGCTTTTGGCCCCTTCATAAGAGCTTTGCCTTCAAGGGCAGGAATATCTTTTCCTGGCTGGGAAATGGAATTCCAGGTCCATGGAGTGTGTGCTGTGCAGGACCATACAGACTGGGATCACGTGGACCAGGATTTCACAGGCTGGGACCATAGGCATTAGGAGCAGAGACTGGGATCATACAAACTGGACCATACGGACCAGGATGCTGCACCAGATTGATGTAAACCAAGGAGGTCCTGCCCTGCCTGGGGGTGCAGCCAAAGCTCCCTGGAACAAATGGAGAGTTTCAGGAGGGATCCCAATTCCAATCCCATTTCTAATCCCATTTCCAATCCTTTTGCCGATCTCAGAGTCATCCTGGCGCTGATCCTGGTCCCGGTGCCAGCCTCGGTCTCTGTCTCAGTCCCGGAGCACTCCCAGTGCTGATTCTGGTTCTCGTGTCAATCTCAATCGCACAGTGGTGCCGGTCCTGGTCTCTGTCTCAGTCTCAGAGCAGTTCTGGACCCAGTGCTGCTGCTGGTGCCAGTCTTGGTCCTGGAGTGCTCCCACTGCCAATCTCAGTCTCGGTCCTGGTCCCAGAGCGCTGCCGGTCTCGGTGCTGGTTCCGGTGACGGTCTCGGTCTCAGTCCTGGTGGGCTCCCGGTCTCGGTCCTGGTCCCGGTCCCAGAGCAGTCCCGGTGCAGGTGCCGGGTTCCAGTCTTGTTCCTGATCCCAGTCCTGGAGCGCTGCCAGTGCCAGTCCCAGTTCCAAAGCACTCCTGTTGCTGGTCCCAGTGTCAGGCTTTGTCCCAGTGGCAGTTCTGGTGCTGGTTCTGGTCTGGGTCTCGGTCCTAGTCCCGGTGCCGGTCCTGTAGCGCTGCCAATCCCAGTTCCCGTGTTGGTCTCAGTCTTGCTGCTGGTGCCGGTTCTGCTGCTGTGTTTGGTCTTGGTCCCGGAGAATTTAGGTCCAATTGGGTGATTTTAGGCCAAACTGGGCAGGTTTAGGGTGGGTTTCAGATCCCTTACAGTGATTTCATGCCTTTTGGGGTGGATCTTATGCCCCTTTGGCTGATTTTATGCCAAATCTGGAGGGTTGAGGGTGGATTTTAGATCCCTTTGGATGATATAAACCCATTTGGGTGGGATTTGGGTCTGTTTGAGTGGTTTTAGGATAAACTGGGCAGTTTTAAGGTGGATTTTAGATGACTTTGGATGATTTTAGGCCTCTTTAGGTAATTTTAGGTTGAACCAAGCCTTTTAATGGTGATTTTAGTCCCTTTGTCTTACAGATGGCTAATGAGATGATTGGCTCTCACAATTAAGGGATGAATACTGTGTCAATATTAAGAGAAGCTTTATTGATGTGTGATTACGTTATTGCAGGCTGTTGTTTAGATGTCCTCTGTTCTCCCCACAGTCCCCTTTCCCCCTATTGTTACCATCAGACAGCCTGAGCCATCCAGGACAAGTGGAAAGAAGGTGAATACAAAAGCTTGTTCCTCGGGGAGGGGGCGTGGCATGACACGACCTGACCCTCCAATCAAGCTGCAAGAAAGCAGACTCCACCAATAAACAGCAAAGAAGAGTTGACTGACAGACTGTGGGAGGGGCCAGGGTTGGCTGATGCAATCCTTGGGGTATAAAAGGCGGAGCGTCCATCTTGAGGATGAGCCAGGCACGTGGTAGGCAGCCACGATGGAAGCTCCCAGGCCTGTTCTTCCTTATTTAGTCCTTTTCTTGTCATTTATGTTAAGGTTGAATAAACCTTTTAAAATTTTCAAAGTCAGCAGTCGTTTCTCACAATAACCAAAGGTTCCTTTACTGGAGTTTGGTGCACAGGAGAAACACCAACCATATATTCTCAAGAGGTCAAAATGACACAAAATTTTACTGCCAAAGTACAGAAAATCAAGAAACTTTGGAAAAAGATTTAATAAAACATCTAATTCAACATAAAACACCATAGCAGTAACTTCCTTAACTCAGCCTGTTGCACCTGGAAACGTTTAACCACTTCAGTTGTTGAGGTACCAAAAAATGTTCCATATCAAGAGCATTATAAGGAGCAAGACAGGAGGACAGAAGCTCTATAGAAAGAAATGCACATGGCTACCAACTGCTGGGGTTTCAGTGTGGGTGAGACACAAACCCCAGCCATGGAACCCTTGTGACACATCAAGGCCCCTCTGGAGCAAAGAAACCATTGCTGACAGAACAGAAACTCATGGAACCAAGGGGCCATTGTGACCATGCAGATCCAAGGACACCATGGTGGCACTATGGAACCTCATGGGAGCAAAGAGACAATTGTGACATTCTGGTGCCTCACGGAATCAGGGGGACCATTGTGAAACTCAGGCCCCCTATGGAACCAAGGGCCAAGGATGAAGCTGTGGGGCCCATGGAACCAAGGAGCCGTTGTGACACAGCGGGGCCACAGGGAGCCAAGGGGCCATGGGGACATTGAAGGGCTCAGGGAAGCCAAGAGGCCATTGTGACACTGCAGAAGAAAGGAGAACACTGTGACACTGCAGGGACTCCTGGAATCAAGGAGACCCTTGGGACACTGTGGGGCCCCATGGAACCAACGAGACAGGGAGAAGATGTGGCTGGTTTGGCCTCCCGGGGGCTGCTGGACAGGTCTGGCTGACCTTGGCATGTCGAGGGCTGCTTCTCACCTGCCCCTGAAGCACTGGGGCTCTGGGCTCTCCTTCCTATGGGAGAGAACTTTCCTGGTCCTTCTCCAGGGCCCTATGGCCAAAACTGGGATTCCTTCTCCAAATTCCCTTACATGCACAGATTGTTCCCAGATGAAATCTGCCAGGAGAGACAGATCTGGCTGCCTTGGCTACCTGGGGCCACCTCTCATCTGCCTTTGAAACCCTGGGACCATATGCTTTTCTTTCCTATAGGAAAAAACCATCCATCTCGACCAGGCACTCATGGCCAAAATTGGGCAACTGCCTCTGGAATTCCTTATATCCAAGGATAGCTCCCAGACAAAAGCTGCCAGGACTGACAAGTCTGGCTGGCCTTGACTTCCTGAGGGCTGGCCCTCATCTGCCTCTGAAACACTGGGGCTCTGTGCTTTCCTTCCTAATAAAAAGAACTCTTTTTCCTGTCCAGGTGCCCATGGCCAAAACTGAGATTCCACCTCCAAAATGCCCAATATTCAAGGAAAGCCCCTAAACTAAAGGTGCCAGGAAAGACAGGTGTGGCTGGCTTGGCCTGAGGGTGGCCACCTCTCATCTGCTTCCAAAACACTTGGACTTTATGCTTTACTTTCCTATGGGGAAAAAAACCACCAATCTTGACCATGGCCAAAATTGGGATTCCACCTCCAAAGCTCAGTACATCCAAGGATTGCTCCCAAGTGAAAGCTGCCAGGACAGAGAGGTCTGGCTGCCCTTGGGCTCCTGAGGGTGCCTCTCCCCTGCTGTCCAAACACTGGGGCTCAGTGCTTTCCTTCCTATGGAAAAGAACCGTCCTTCTTATCCATGCAGAAATGGCTGAAATTGAGATTCCACCTCTAAAGTTCTTAATATCCAAGGGTTGCTGCCAGGCAAAATCTGCCTGTACCGTCAAGTCTGGCTGGCCTTGGCCTCTGGTGGCTGCCCCTGCAATACTGGGGCTGGGTTCTTTCCTTCCCATGGAGATCCCTGGGACACTGGGGACTTCATGGAACCAAGGGGATCATTGTGGCACCACTGGAGCCCATGGAACCAAGGGGATCATTGTGGCATCACTGGAGCCCATGGAACCAAGGGGATCATTGTGGCACCACTGGTACCCTTGGAACCAAGGGGATCATTGTGACACCACTGGAGCCCTTGGAACCAAGGGGATCATTGTGGCATCACTGGAGCCCATGGAACCAAGGGGATCATTGTGGCATCACTGGAGCCCATGGAACCCAGGGGATCATTGTGGCACCACTGGAGCCCTTGGAACCAAGGGGATCATTGTGGCACCACTGGAGCCCTTGGAACCAAGGGGCCTTGGTGACACAGTGGGGCTTCATGGACCCAAAGGCCATTATGGCTCTGTGGGGCCTGATGGAACCTTGGAGACCATTGTGACCCTTCAGGGTCTCGTGTCACCAAGGGGGCATTATGGCACCTCAGGGCCACCTGTAAGCAAGGGACCATTGGGACACTGTGGGTCCCCATTGAACCCAGGGAACATGGAACAGCTCTGGCATGCTTGGCCTCCCAGGGGCCACCTGACAGCTGTGGCTGATCTTGGGATGTCAAGGGCTGCCTCTCATCAGCTCCTGGAGCACTGGGGCTCCATGCTTTCCTTGCTATGGAAAAGAACTGTCCCCCTTTGCAGATGCCTATTGCCAAAATTGGTACTCCCCCTAAAAAATTCCTATTTGCAAGGGTATCTCACAAAACAAAACCTGCCAGCTCTGGCTGGCCTTGGCCTCTGATGGTCACCTCTCATCTGTCCTGGAAACACTGGGGCTCTGCTCCTTCTATCCTGTGGAAAAGAACCAGCCTTCTTGTCCACGGACCATGGCCAAAATTTGAATTTGGCCTCCCAAATTCTGTATATCCAAGGATTGGTCCCAGACAAAAGGAGCCAGGACAGACAGGTCAGGCTGACCCTGTCATCTGGTGCTTTTCTTCGACTATGAGCTGAATGTTTTAATTTGGAAACATCTTGGAGAGGGCCCAGAGGTGTCCCAAGGAGGGGTTTGGAGGCCTTGGGCACATGAGCACTGTATAGGGACAAAGGAGCTCTGTGCTCAGTGGGGTGGAGGCTGAGGACAGTGGAGCAGAGCCAGAAGAGTGTTTAAAGAGCGATTTCAGTGATGGTGGATTCTTTTGACATAGTGGAAAACAGCCAGAGAGAGAAAGAATTAATGCCAAGTGCAGCTTGGGAGGCTCAGACTGGCACCAGGAGAAAGGAATTTCCCTGGCAGGGCAGGGCTGTGGTGCAGCAAGTCCCCAGCAGGAACCTGGAGCAGCCTAAGGCTTTGTGTTGGCAGGCAGAGGCAGGCAGGAGGCAGAGCTGTCAGCAAAGGAAGGGCCCAGCCAGGTGGGGCAGCCGGGGGATGCCGACAGCCTGCAGGGACAGAGGCGCAGGGCAGGGACACCGTGGGACAGCCTGGGCTGCACAGGGCACAGGGATGTGCAGCAGCTGCAAGACAGCCCTGCCAGAGCCACCTTGGGCAGCACTTTGGCCATGGCTGCTGGCCCTGGGCCTGAGGCCAGGAGGGGACAAGTGACCCTTGCAGGGCTGGGGCCTCATTGCCTCCTTGTCCCTGCTCAGCAGCCTGGCAGGGGCTGCCCCATGCTCCTGCCCTTGGCATTGCACATGCCCACATGCTAGTGCCCATCCCAGGAAGAGCCCTGAGGAAAGAGGGAGGGACAGGATCTGCCTGGCCAGGGGCTGGGGCTCAGGCCTTGGCCCTTTGCATTCCTCAAACACATCCAGGTGTGCTAAGCACTAGAAACACCTTTGCCTTGTTTGTCCCCAGCTGCCATCACTGCCTCCAGTGTTCTGCTCTCCCTGGAACCCAGGGACACTTTCTCAGTCCTGTCCCTCACAGGGATCTCTTTAAAGTACAAGAAACTTCAGTGTTTCAATCTCACTTTGAGCTCTTGAGAAGTTCTTTGAGTACACGCTGAGGGACTGGGTCTGATGCAAAGAGCACCAAAGCCCCAGAGGCTCATTAAAGTCCTTGTGCTGTGTCTGTGCTGCTGAGCTGGGCCGGGCTTCTGGCCCAGAGGCAGCTCCTGGCAAGGGCAGCGCTGCAGAGACAGCTCTGGCCAGGAGCAGCTCCTGTGCACAGCCCAGCAGGGCTGGGGAACTGCCAGGGCCCCTCAGGGACACCAGCAGGGCACAGACAGAGCTCACAGGGGCTCAGCACTGGCAGGGGCTGTGGGATGTCCCCGAGGGGGCTGTGTCACAGCAGCACCTCTGTGGCTGTGTCATAGAGGCACAGAGCAGCTGGGATGTCAGCAAGGGGCTGTGTGACAGCACAGAGTGAGCTGTGTGAGGTCACAGATTGGGCTATGACATCACAGAGTTTGTTATGTGAGGTCATTGAGCAGCTGCACCATCATAGAGGGGACTTTGTGACATCACAGAGCAGGCTGTGACATCACGGCATGCCTGTATGACATCATATAGCAGGCTGTGCAGTCAAAATGTGTGCGGTGACATTACAGAGTGGCAGAATGACATCACAGAGAGGATTGTGTGACATCACTGAGGGGATTGTGACATCACAGAGGTGGCGTGGACATGATAGGGTAGGATGTGACGCCATAGAGCAGACTCTGCCAGCATGGAGGGTGGCGTTGTGGCATCAGAGAATGGGTTGTGGTATCACTGGGTGTCTGAGTAACATCACAGAACAGTCTGTAACATCAGAGAATGTGCAGTGACATCACTGGGTGAGTTTGTGACATCACAGTGTCTTCTGAGACATCCCAGGAAGCAGCTGTATGACATCACAGAGTGATATCCCAGCATTGGCTCTGTGACATCACAAGGGGGATTTGTGAAATCCCAGCATGTGCTGTGACATCACAGGGGCTGTGTGACATCACAGATGCCCGTGTTATATCACAGGGGCTGTGTGACATCACAGATGGCTGTGTGATGTCACAGGAGCTGGGTGACATCCCAGAGATGGCTGTGTGACATCACAGCTGGCTGTGTGACATCACAGCTGACTGTGTGACATCACAGGGGCAGTGTGACATCACAGGGGCTGTGTGAGGTCACTGGGGAGGTCACTCTGCCCCAGCCCCCCTCACAGTTCCCCCCAGAGCAGTCCAACCGTGGTCGTGCACAGCGGGGTCCCCGGTCCTCCTGGGTCCCCCTGCCCCTGGCCCCTCAGCCTCCCCCAGAGGATGTTCCATGAGATTGACCCCAGAGCCTGACACGGGGACGGGGGCCGGGGCCCTGGGGGTGGCACAGGGGGACAGGGACACTCCGGCAGCGTCCCCGTATTCCCCAGGGCCAGAGCCGGGGCCAGGGCTCCTTCACCTTGCTACCAACGAGGCCTTGAGAGCACTGAAAAAATCCCCAGCAAGGGAGCAGCAAACACCAGATTTAATATTAAGGGATAGCACCACAAAGTTCATTGGCAAGAGTCACTTTGCTCCTGAGTGGACACTTCAGGCACAGCAAGGAAACAAAGCAACAATAAAACTGATAGTGGAACCCTGGAAAAAGTTAAAGATAGAATCTAAAATGTTAGGCTTTGTGCTTTCCCAGATCAACTGCACCTGCGTAAGCAGTATGATAAATTATATAATTGTTAGATGTGATGATTGTTTAGTAATTAAATGTAATTATTATATAACCATAAGAAGAATAGTGAGAAACTATGTTGGAAATTCAGAGAGGGGCTAAATTTATGTATACAATAGAACAATATAAGTTTAATAATTAACATGAAAGTTATGTAACAATAGAGTATAAAACACGATCATTTCGGATGTATGGTCGGAGTCAGATTTGGGTTGAATATACCCCGATTCCCAGAGCTCTTAATAAAAAGCACCGCATATAATCCCACGTGATTATGTGTTTTTGAACGCTAACATTTTGGCGAACCCAGAAGGGACTCTTGTGAGTGCTGCTGAGCGAGTTCACGACTCGATCATGCTCCAGCCGGCACCAAGGGATTCTCGGGGAGCCCATCAGCTGCGACCGCTTCCGCTGCTCACAAACATCCCAGGGAGAAAGGTAAGGTGCGTTTTACTTTGGTTTGGATGCCTGCCAAAAAGATGCAGCGAAAGCTACGCTTGGTTGGGCTAAAGGAATTCCTGTTGGTGCAAGCCTAGGCACCGTTCCATAAGACAATCGCGAAAGCGTTGCGGGTTTGGCATTTGTGGTATTTTTGAAATGGAGAAACTTAAAGGGATTTTGGGCAGTAACACTCCTATCCCGCAAAATTCTCCTTTGCGGTGTTTATTAGCACATTGGAAACAAGGTAACTTTGGGGAAGGATTACGTAAAACTAAGTTGATTGATTATTGTAATTCATGGTGGCCAGAATATGCCTTGGAGAACGGTGAAAAATGGCCAAAATACAGTACTCTGCAATATAACACTATTTCGCAGTTAATGTCGTTTTGTAAACAAGGAAAATGGGATGAAGTCCCATATGTTGATCTGTTTTTCTACTTACAGGGAAAGCCAGAATGGCAGAATGAATGTGGATTATTAATGGTTTAAAACATCTGCAAAGTGTGGGGTTTGTGAGGAACGTTGTTTAGAACACTTGGCATTAAGAGAAAGCTTGAGCAGGGAAAATTATACAGATATTGATTTACAAGTAGCTCCAATAGGAACAAGAGAACCTAACCCTATCCCACCTGTTTCATCTGTCCCTATCCCACTACCTGCTCCTCACCCACCTACCCCTGAACCTGTCTCATCTAATACACCTTTCCCTCTTTATCCTCCTCTCCCATCATCACCTGATCCCTCTTCCTCGGAAGATGAGCAAAACCTAACTGTGATAGAATGGGGAAAGAGGTATGTGAGTGAAAAAGATAGCAATGTTAATGAATCAGTGACCCCAATAGCCCATAGAACCCGGGCTCGGGCAAAGCTTGCTCCAGTTGTGCATAGAGATGGCATAAGCAAACAAAAACAGACTGTGATTGCCCCCTTGCGACAAGGTGTCGGAGTGGAAGGGCCAGTATTTGTAAAAGTGCCTTTTTCCCCAGCAGACTTAGTTATTTGGAAACAGTCAGCCGGAACTTATAGAGAAAATCCTGATAAAGTGGCACGTGTAGTAAAAATGGTTATGAAAATGCAAAATCCTGACTGGGATGACATACAACTAATATTAGATACTCTGATGGATTCTACTGAAAAAGAAATGGTACTTAAGGCAGCCAAAGAGAGGGCAAGAGAAGATATTAGAAATGGGCTGGTAACAGGGAATTTAGATGTGAATTTCCCAATTGAGGATCCAAATTGGGACCCTGATTTATTGTGCGATATGAGGAGATTACGGAAATACGAAGAGTGGATCCAAATAGGAGTTCGGAATGCTGTGCCCAAAACTATAAATTGGTCCAAACTATATGAGGTTCGACAGGAAAAGAAGGAATCTCCCACTGCGTTTTTGGAGAGGCTAAAGGAGGTAGCAAGGAAATATAAAGACCTCCAAATGGATACAGAGCAAGCAAAGGTTCAGCTCGCTCTCATATTCTTGGGCCAATCACAGGATGACATTCGTAGAAAATTGCAAAAATTAGAAGGGGAAGAATTAAGGAATTTGGATAAGTTACTCGAGGTCGCTTGGAAGGTATACAACAATCGGGAAAAAGAAGCTAGTAAAAGGCAGCAGCAGAATCTTTTGGCAGTAATACAGGGGAGAGGGAACCCAAATTTCAGGGGGTGTAACAAGAATGGTCGGGGTAGGAGACCAGTTACCCAGGGGTTAAGCCTGAATCAATGTGCATATTGTAAGCAGGAGGGGCATTGGAAGCGAAATTGCCCTAGTTTGAATAACCAGTTTGACCAGGGCAATCAGTTCCAGCAGGCTACCAAGGAGATGGTCCTGGGGGAGTATACCAGCTGACCAGATGTAGAACCGGTAGAACAAGTTAAGGAACCTGTTGTAAATATACAGTTAGGGCATAAAGAGGTCAGATTTCTAATAGATATGGGAGCTACTTTTTCTGTATTGAATGATTTGGAAGGACAAATTGGGGACAAGGAAACGACAATAGTCGGTGCTACAGGGAAAGAGGAAAAACGGCCTTTCCTGCAACCTCTAAATTTGTGTTTTGGGAACAAGGTCATGACACATGAATTCTTATATGTACCTGAGTGTCCAATTCCACTTTTAGGGAGTGATTTGCTAGCAAAACTTGATGCGTTAATAACCTTTGAAAATAGAGAGCTTATAATGAAAATACCTGAATCAAAGACGGGACAGATATTAATGATCAAAGAAAAACCAAAAACCTGTCCCCTCTATCCCAAGGAAGGTAGAAGATGCAGTGATTCCCTCTGTATGAGAGACGGATATACCAGGGAAATCTAAATTAGCACAACCAGTGCATGTAGAGTTAAAAGAAGGGGCAAGGGCTGTACAAGTCAAACAATATCCCATAAAACCAGAAGCACGGCAAGGAATAGTAAAGATTATTGAGAAATTCCTGAAATACCAAATTTTAGAAGAATGTGAATCAGAATTTAATACACCAATATTTCCAGTAAAGAAGCCAAATGGTGAATATAGATTAGTGCAGGATTTGAGAGCAATAAATAAAATAACAAAGGACATTTATCCAGTGGTAACAAATCCTTATACATTGCTAACATCTGTAAAGGAGATATATAAATGGTTTACCGTAATTGATTTAAAAGATGCCTTTTTCTGCATCCCCCTTGACAAAGAAAGTAGGAAACTGTTTGCCTTTGAGTGGGAAAACCCAGGGAATGGAAGAAAGACCCAGCTCACCTGGACACAACTCCCACAAGGCTACAAGAACAGTCCCACCCTATTCGGAAACCAACTGGCAAAGGAACTGGAGATTTGGACTGAAAATGGGCAAGTACCAAGAGACCAATACTTATTGTTGCAGTATGTTGATGATATACTAATAGCTACAGAAGAAAGAGCAACCTGTATAAAGGTAACCATTGAGATTTTAAATTCACTGGGGATGGGAGGCTATAAAGTATCCAGAGGAAAGGCACAAATTGCACAACAGACTGTGATTTACCTGGGATGTGAAATTTCACAAGGGCAACGAAAACTAGGTACTAATCGTATCCAAGCTATTTGTGCTATTCCAGAGCCCCAGAATTTACATGAGCTGTGAGTCTTCCTCGGGATGGCAGGATGGTGTCGCTTGTGAATCATGGACTTTGGACTGATTGCGAAACCCCTGTATGAAGCTCAGAAGACGCAGCCATTCACCTGGGGCAAACCACAGAAAGAAGCCTTCCTAAAATTAAAGGAAGCACTGACAACTGCTCCAGCATTAGGGTTACCTGATCTGTCTAAAGATTTTCAGCTGTTTGTACATGAAAGGCTGCGCCTAGCACTAGGAGTCCTGACACAACGTCTGGGAAGCTAGAAAAGGCCGGTGGGCTACTTTTCCAAACAACTCGACAACATAAGTGCCGGGTGGCCCCCATGTCTGCGGGCAGTTGCAGCTACTGTGATCCTGATACAAGAAGCCAGGAAACTTACTATGGGAAGGCACATAGATGTCAATGTACCACACATGGTAACCATGGTCTTAGAACAAAAGGGGGGCCATTGGCTATCTCCCAGCAGGATGATGAAATTCCAGGTAGTCCTGACTGAGCAGGACGATGTCATATTAAAAACAACTAACCTTTTGAATCCAGCTTTGTTCCTAGGTACCACAACTGAAGAAGGCCCCTTTAAAACACGACTGTGTAAAAGTAATAGAGTACACCTATTCAGCAAGAGAAGACCTGAAAGACTTCCCACTAGACCAGCCGGAATGGGAGCTGTTTACAGATGGGAGCAGCTTCGTGGAAAATGGAATCAGATAAGCTGGATATGCGGTAACAACAGTCAATACAGTGGTGGAGGCAAAGGCATTACCACCAAATACATCTGCCCAGAGGGCAGAACTGGTTGCTTTAACCAGGGCACTAGAATTAAGTGAAGGGAAAAAGGTAAATATCTGGACTGACTCAAAATATGCTTTTGGAGTGGTGCATGTACACGGAGCACTGTGGAAAGAAAGAGGACTGTTATCTTCTCAGGGTACGCACATCAAACATCAGGATGCAGTCCTGCAATTGATAAAGGCAGTACAAAAACCTGAACAAGTGGCAATCATTCACTGCAAAGCACACCAATCAGGAAACTCCAAAATCTGTGAGGGAAATCGAAAGGCAGACTGGGCAGCCCGACAGGTTGCTCGAGAGGTACAAACAACAATGGCATTGATACCTTTGAAGCTTAATGTATCCCAATTCAATTTGCCTCCAAAACCAAAATATTCAGTAGAAGATGAGAGACTGGCACGTTTGCTAAATGCACAAAAGAATTCAGAGGGATGGTATGTAACTGCACAAGGACAAATAGTGGTACCCCCCTTGATAATGAGAGAGGTTCTACAAATTAAACATAACGAATGTCACTGGGGAGCAGAGGCATTGGTAAAATTGTTAAAGCAGAGTTTAATTTCAGTACGGATGTTAACAATGGCAAAATCAGTAATGTCAAAATGTGATATCTGCTTGAAAAACAACCCAGTGGCCAGGCGACAGGCACAGCTAGGAAGAATTCAGATAGGAATAGAGCCAGGAGACTATTGGCAGGTAGATTTTGTAGAACTGCCAAGGACTCGAGGATACAAATACCTGTTAGTGGGGGTTGACACATTCTCTGGGTGGCCAGAAGCCCCTCCCTGTCGCACAAACCAAGCAAAGGAAACAGTTAAGTGGTTACTACAGGAGATTATTCCCAGATTCGGGGTACCCCTAGGGGTATCATCAGATAGGGGACCAGATTTCATAGCTACAGTAGTAAGAGAGGTAAGTAGATTGCTGGGGATAAATTGGGACCTCCACACACTGTGGAGACCCCAGTCAAGTGGACAGGTAGAGAGGATGAATCAGACACTAAAAAGGCAAATCAGTAAAATATGCCAAGAAGCCAAATTGCAGTGGCCCCAGGCTTTGCCAATAGCACTGTTGAGGGTTCGGATAAAGCCTAGGAGTGGGATGTCAGTCAGTCCTTATGAGATATTGTATGGGAAACCATATGAATCTCCTGAGCCTAATCCTAATGTACATGTCACAGGAAAGCAGGAAGTGTATAATTATGTTCTGTCTCTTGGGAAAACTTTAGCTCGGCTCTGGAGTATCCTCGTGTGGAATAGACCAGTGACTCTTGAGAACCCAGTTCATAACATACATCCAGGATATGAGGTGTACATCAAGAACTGGAACGAGGAGCCGCTGAAAGAAAAGTGGAGTGGACCCCATCAGGTACTACTGACCACCTTTACAGCAGTCAAAGTAGCTGGCGTGGAACCCTGGATCCACTTTACCCGAGTGAAGAAAGTCCATCCTGGATCACAGACTGTATAAACTCTGGAATGAACAAAGGCTGCAGATAAGACGTGTTTAATTGCTTTCAGAATGCTATCAGTAATTGTGCTAACGTTATGGTTATTAATATCTTTGGGATGTGGAATGCAAAATGATCAACCAACCACTCTTCATTCTAGAATGAAGAGAGAGGTACAAACGGAAACACAGGTGATAAAGGTTTCTAATGCAGTTCGGGCTGAGAATGTAATGATTGGATTAGTCAAAGATTTTGCCAAAATGCAAAACACCAGCCGAATAGCTGCCTGCCTGCCAATACCAAAGGCAGCAGGAGACCCAGTAAATTGGGGAATCATAACATCAAAACTACCTGAAATACAAAAGAACAAAACAATTACATGTAAACTGGTACCCGAATCGAGGCAAGTTACAGAAACAACTCTGGTATGGGAATGTGAGGCCAAGGATAAGAAAGATCAGATAGAACCTTGGGACAGTGCGTGGTCTGTGAGTATTCTTCAAAGATTCCAATATATGGCAATCACCCCTTGGTGTATTAGGTGGGAAGGCCCCGAGAATGAAACAGATCCAGCAATAACAAACACTGACACTAGTAGCAGAACGAGGGCAGACAAAGTAAGTTGGTGGGCATGTAATAAAACTTACGACTGCACTTCAGATGATGAAGAGATAAAACAGATGCCACCCCTGGCAATAGCCCTACAAATTGATTGTGCTTGCAGAGGGATCGAACATAAACAAGGCAGAGTGAATTATAAAGTAATTATAGGGTGTACCAGGATTACAATCCAAGGTCCAGGACAATTTGTATGGGCAGCAAGCGATGGTACCTGGACAACACATCTGCCTGTAGACGGGAAAGTAAAGGAGATTACTTTAGGCCTGCCAACCTTATGTCCAATTTGGAAAAAGTCCCCATTTAATAGAAAACATGAACTTCTGCAGATAAGAGCAAGACAAGAAGTTCTAGACAATGAAAATCCAGATGACACTTGGCAAGAACCCTCTAGTGGAGTGAAATTTGGATGGGCCCTAGAGTCATTGCTTGGTCCTATAGCAAACTATAAGAGCAGAGAGATGCTGTACAAACTTACAGGTCAGGTAGGTAGACTGGCAAGAGTCACCCGGGAAGGATTTAAAGAATTAAATATACAATTACAAGCCACCACAAAAATGACTTTACAAAATCGATTTGCCCTAGATATGTTACTCCTGAAAGAGCATGGAGTATGTGGATTTTTAAAGGGACAAGTTGATCATTGCTGCCTTCATATCCCAAATGTAACTGCAGATGTAGAATATGACATCAAGCAGTTGAAACAAATAGATCATGAAGCACAAGAAGAGCAAAAGGATTTGGCTACAAGCTGGTTAGGAAAAATCTTTAAAGGATTGGGGTGGAATGTGAGTTCATGGATTAAATCTATCATTGAGAGTGTGATAATCTTACTAATTGTATTCTTAGCAATTTGGTAAGTTTACAGCATCTTAAAGGGAGAGATACAGAAGAAAACATCCTGGAACCAGAGGATAATAAAGGCACTAACACGAGATCCACGCCCACCATCTTCTGGTTCTCCAGTTCATAACATCATCCACGATCAACCCTGGATTTGAAGAACCGAGTACGAACTGAGGAATAAAGGACTGTATCAAGTGAAAACATTTACACCTATAGTGAAGTGAAAATGCTTTCAAAGGGGGGAGAATGATACTGGAACCCTGGAAAAAGTTAAAGATAGAATCTAAAATGTTAGGCTTTGTGCTTTCCCAGATCAACTGCACCTGCGTAAGCAGTATGATAAATTATATAATTGTTAGATGTGATGAGTGTTTAGTAATTAAATGCAATTATTATATAACCATAAGAAGAATAGTGAGAAACTATGTTGGAAATTCAGAGAGGGGCTAAATTTATGTATGCAATAGAACAATATAAGTTTAATAATTAACATTAAAGTTATGTAACGATAGAGTAAAAAACATGATAATTTCGGATGTATGGCCAGAGTCAGATTTGGGTTGAATATACCCCGATTCCTAGAGCTCTTAATAAAAAGCACCGCATATAATCCCCCGTGATTATGTGTTTCTGAATGCTAACAGTTGCAGGGGCTGATCTGTAAGCCTTGGAGCCTCCAAAGGCCCTGGGCTCTGCTTCCCAGCCTGCTCTGCACTGCCCTGAGCCTGCTTTATTCCAGAGACAAAAGCCAGGCCAGGGCATCCTCACCCTGCCTGCATTCCATCTGCTGGCAGCAGCCACTGGCCCCTGGGCCCTACTCGAGTGACAGCTGCAGGGACAGGGCAGCCTGTGCTGGGCAGGGGGCACGGGGCTTTGGGCCCTGGGGCTGCTGCTGCTGCTGCTGCTGCTGAGGGCCATGGGCCCAACAGGGCCCCGAGCTCAGTCCCTGCCCGGGCAGCTGCCCCCAAAGACCCACAATCCCCAGGCATCCCCATCAGAGCTGCCAGGGGGAAATACCACGTCTTTCAGGAAAGAAATTCCCCATAGTGACTAAACCAAGAGGTCCAAGGGGAAAGTCAGCATCAGCTGATGTTTACCCACCTTGACAAAGGTGGCTGCTGAGCAGGTGAGATCTCCAGGGCCTCTGGCAGTGCCTGCTCTGCATGAGAGGCTGTTGGGCTGCTCCCAGCGGGACACAGCAGCAGGCTCAGGCCAGCCCTCAGCCCCTCACAGCTGATCCCAAGGAGCAGGCTCAGAAAGCAGTTTCAGACCACTGCCTGCAGATATTTCAAAGGACTACATGTCATTCAAGGAAGCCACCTTGCACATTTAGTTTTGGTGTTGTGTCATGAGAAGCCATGAAGGTGCCTCTCAATGTGCACTCAGGACACTTCCACTGCCATCCCAAAGGGAACACAAATCACAGGCTTCTGCTTTCAGCACTGCTGAGCTCCTCAATGGAGTCAGCAATGAAGTCTCAGGAAGTAGTAGTTTTTCGGATGTCCAGGGGCCTACCACTGCAAATCTAATACCTCATTACTACTATGACGAACTTAAGTAAGTTGCGGCACCCCTCTAAAGCAATGATCTTGCCCATTTGCTTTTGTTGGGTAATGGGGATCAGGTAATTTTCATGATATCATGAAGTTTTTTCTTTCCTTATATGTACTCCCCTAGGTGTTCTCCCCTTTCTTATCCTCTATTGGTCCTAAGTTACTGCATACAAGGTCTTTTTTTCCTGCAGTATAAAACCCTGTGTGCCCAGCCACATTTTGTCTCCCTCCCTGGACCTTCTCCAGCACAAACCACACTGTTTGGAGATCCACACAAACGCTCCTCTCTTGCCTCATCCATCATCCATTCAAGGAAGCCTGCTCCCAGCTCTGGGAGTGCACGTCTCTCACAGAGGCTGGCTGTGGACATGCCACAACAAGGGTTGCCCAAACAGGGACCTTCTTTGGGAATTCCTGAGAGCGCTTCCAGTGACGATTCGACTGTTCCACTGTCACGGGACAGAAGACGCCTTGGGTCAGCCTCCGCCCTTGAGTGGAACCTGAGTTTTATCAGGGCTTGCTGAAGGCAGCGTTGGCACCCTCCAGCAGCAAGAGGGCTGACTCGATGGACAAAGCCCACAGGATATTTTGAAACACCTGCATCCAGAGCCACCAGAGCAGTGAGCTGGGGGACAGCCACCAGCAGTGCAGGATCTTTGGGTCATATTTTAGACCTGTGAGTGGGCCACCCTTTACATCAGGGGCAGCTCTGGGTAACAAATTATCCAAAGATGTGAGGGACATATATGTTCGAGTTAGGGAGGTTCTCCTTTCAGAACGGAAGACTTTTACTAAGGGAAGTTTGAAGTTGTTTGTTCATTGGCTGTTTACGGAGCTCCCAGACATTTCTGTTGATTCAGTTCGTCATGTAGCATTTTGGGACTGAGTTAGGGAAAGACTATCTTTTGCAACCTCAGGGAGTGATAAGAGTGGCAACATTTTCCACAATTTTTCACATATTTTATGGAGTTTTCTCAAGGGTTCAAAGTTCTAATATTCAACCCAGACTTTCTGTTCTGCCCCCAGCATTCCTGAACACACTGATACCATTAGGATGAGAGACAGAAACTGCTGTAAAGCACAGACGAGCCACCTGCTGTCTGACATCTCCCCTCTTTCTCTACCCCTTGCCCAGGTCTGTACAGATCACACAGGCCTGGATTCTACCCTAACTTATTCTCCAGTACCTCTCCTCCCTGGATCCCCCTCAGATAGCTCACAAAATGGAGTCCCTCCTCTGGAGGGGGTCGTCAATGTCAAACTCCCTCCCACCCTCAGCTCTCTCATCAACTCTCCCTATGTTTTGTGTCCCAGCTCTGTGTTAGGTACCACCCCTGCATTGGGATCCAACGCTTCCTTGCCTACTCCCGCTGCCCTATACCCTCCAACTCAGCCCCTTGCGGATCCCACACTGTCGGAGCTGGAAGTGTGAGGGGCGGTAACCGGAAGGCCGCCATCTTGGCTACCAAAGGCCCACAACACCGGGCCTGGCCAGTCACCCCAAGGCCCCGCTCCTCTGCCAGAGACCAAGTTCCCTCTTCTGGAGAGGAGAGGGAAGGTTCATCCCACCTTCAGCATGAGCCTGAGGATTCTTGGACAAGGATGTGGAAGCTGGCGGCAGAAGAGGGGGACTGGGAATTTGTAGCTAAAATACAAGAAGCACCGGTGCAGTAGCAAGGGGGGGCTAAGCCCCAATTGGAAGCTCTCATACATGGGAGATGAAAGACCTTTATAAAGCAGCGAAAAACCATGGGAGGGGCTTGCCCTATATTAATCATTTGTTAAATAACATCTATCCAATACATGTGTTGGTACCCCACAATTTGCGCCATTTTATGCACATCCTACTTTCTCCCACTGAAATTATTCTGTGGGAAGGAATGGGGAAAAAACTACTACAACAACTATTAAAAGACTATGCTAGAGAAGACAGGCGGACACCCCTAACACTAGACCATCTAGCCAGGGAGGAAGATTCACTAAACCTCATTCAATAGACCTTCCCTGAGCTCTTTTAGAAGAGACCTGCAGGGACCTGGGAAATCCCTTCTAAAATTTATTGACCACCTTACACAAGCAATAGAGAAGAAAGTTGAACATCCAAAAGCCAGGAATGTACTGCTTACTAAACCTCCTGAAACAAATGCTAACAACACCTTTAAAGACATTTTACCTTCTCTACCCCTCTACAGAAAGCCTACCATTGCACAAATGGTCGTGGCATGCACACTTAGGGCATCCTTACACTGTGATGCTTCCTGTCATGGTGTATTAGAGGTGCTAGTAGCCTCCCAGGTTAATCCCTGGCACACACATGAAAAAGGACCTTGCTTTAAATGTGGGGAGATGATGCATTCTCAGTAGAATTGTAAAAATACAGACTATTACGAGGGACCTTCTAGGTGTCACAGCCACTTTCCTCACTGCCCCCTCCTCCACATGCTTTCCAACATCACCAAAACCGGTGGCCTGCAGGAAACCCCACACAGACACAGAAAGGTGCCGCACAATGACACCAAACGTGAGGCCGTTCTGCGCTACCTCCCCAACATCATGGAGGACCAGCACAGTGACCTTCTCAGATCCAGCAGGATAGCTCGATCACTGCAGAAAACTCGACAAAAGACAGCTCTGCCTTGGAACCTAAAGGCAGCTGGTAAGTGCCTTTTCTATTCCAATCCACAATATTTATGTTCACCATATTCCAAAAGGCAAATACAGGCCTGAAGGATGGCCCAGAGACATTTTCATTTAACCAACACCAGGGAAGGGATGGAGACAGACACTATACTACCTGAGATAGTCGTCTAGACTTCTTTGAAGGAGATAACTGTCTAAGGTCTATGCAAATTCCCCCCCTTTTCATTCCAAAAGGAACAGTTACAGCCAGAGCCTACCTCCCACGGGATATGATCACCACACCAGCTCATCCAATGCTGATGTGGGCACAGATTATGGCAGAAATAGACCCATTCCAAAGTGTGCTTTGTCATGTAAAGGGAGAAAGAGATGTCTTTCACGACTATTAGATACACGAGCTGACATCACCATAATTTCCCTCTCTGACTGGTTAAAAGCATGGCCCCTGGTTTCAGCGGCTGAAGTGATAATTGGCATTGGGAGAGCCACTACCAGCTTCTGGAGTCAAGGTACCATGTGCATGGAAGGTCCTGAGGGCACAGTGGTACAGTAAGATCATTTGTCACCTGGGCACCAATAACAATTTGAGGAAAGGCCTCTTGTCCCAAAGGGGGACAAGGCTAGACATCATATCAACACCTCAAGATTTCTAGACGGGGCAACCAAGCAGCGCGCCACACTTCAGTCAGCCTGAAAGATCAACAACCCCATGTGGGTGGATCAGAGGGCCCTCCCAGGCAGAAAGTTAAAGGCCCTGCAGTCCCTCGTGCAGGAGCAGCTGACTGGGGGCCACATTGTACCATCTACTAGCCACTGCAATGCGCTTGTCCTTGACATACAAAAGCCTGGCAAGGACAAGAGGCGGCTCCTGCAGGACCCCAGGAAAATCAACAATGTCATTGAGGACATAGGTGCCCTCCAGTCCAGCCTGCCCTAAGCCTCCAAGTTTCATCGAGTTTGGAAGATGGTTGTTATACATCTAAATGACTGCTCTTTTGACTTCTCCTTGGACCCCAATGAAAGCCCCTTGTTCTCCTTTTCCGTCCCCAAATTGACAAGCACCGTTACAGAGGTACACATGGACTGCATTGCCTCAAAGAATGGAGAAGAGCCCAACTACTTGTCAATGCCTTGCTGCCCAAATTCTCTCACCCAGATGGAAAAGATGCCCTAATGCTATCATTTTTCATTACATGAATGATACAGTCATTTGTGCAGAAGGTCAAATAATTTTGGATGTTGCAGTACAAATGTCATCACTGTGGTACAGCAGAAAGGTTGTGAGATTGCAGCAGATAAAATCCAAAAGACAGCCCCCTGGAAGTAGCTCGGCCTAAAAAGCACAGAGAGAACCATCACACCCCAAACACTGCACATCAAGGACAACCCAAAGACTCTGCAAGAACTCCACCAGCTCTGTGGAAGCATCAGTTGGGTCAGTTCACTGCTGGGAATCACCACAGAACAACTCATGCTACTGTTCCTGCTCCTTAAAGGCAGTTAAGGACTCGATTCCCACGATCACTGACACTGGAGGCCTAAGCAGCTGTACAAAAGGTATCCTGGATGATTCAAATTAACAGGCATACAGATACCACCCTAATTTTCGTTTCTCCCTGGCAATCCTTGTTGTAAGTCCAAAATTCCATACATTATTGCTTCAGTGGGACTCAACTATCTCAGATCCCCTGATAATAATTGAATGCGTTTTCAGATCACACCAACCTACTAAAATCATAACAACCCCACAGAAAATTATTGCACAACTAATCGGAAAGCTAGAGTGCATCTGTGCTCCCTATCAGGAACAGACCTTGTGAATATGTATTTACTTCTCACTCAGGAGCACCTCAATTGTCTACTTCAAACATCTGAACCATTGCAATCAATATGCCTTAGATCATTTTTTCACAGACAGGATCACCCACCAATTCTACCATCAAAACATTCCTGTGCTGCTCAGGATGTTCAAAATTAACCAAGACCCGGCAAGATCCATTGTAGCCACCGGCCAAAATTGTCAGGAACATGGCCTTGCTTCTCTCACAGCTGGAGTCAATCCAAGAGGACTAGAGAGTCTCCACATCTGGCAATCAGACATCACACTAAGCCTCTTTTGCCAGACTAAAATACATCCACGTCTCAATTGACACCTTTTCCAGAGGGATTTTTGCCTCTGCCCATGCTGGTGAAAAATCAAAAGATGATGCTATAAAACATTATGTTTTAGTTTTTTCCACCTTAGCACTTCAACAGGAAATTAAAACTGATAATACTTCTGCTTATACCTCACACTGATTCCAAAAAGTTTCTGACTACTGCGGTATAAAATATGTTACAAGCATACCACACTCCACAACAGGACAGTCCAAAGCTGGAAGGCCCCGCTGATCCATCAAAAGGATCCTTGATCAACTGAGAGGGGTAATCCAGATATTATCTTCCATTGACAGACTGGCCAAGGCCTTTAATGTATTCAACTTTTTGACCAACTCATTTATAGAGCCAACTCCCCCCATCATCAGGCATTTTACTAATTCAACTGCAGCCCAATTAAAAGAACAGCCACCTGTGTTGATCAAAGACCCTGATTCTAAACAATTTATGGGCCCTTTTCCATTAATTACTTGGGGAAGAGAAGATGCCCTTGTCTTTACAGCAACACTCCTAAGATCGATCCCAGCAAAATACATTAAAACTGTTTCTGGGAACAGTGAGTCAAACACCAGAGCCACCATCAGAATAAAAGAATGGAAACCTAAGAGAGACAGCAGCAGCCTGAGAAAGAACAAGGAGAAGGACAGAAGAAGATCTCCTAAGCAGCGTTGACCACACACACCAAGACCAAGATAGCTCAGACACCACTAACCAGGATCTATGTCTTAACATTTGTAAAAATTATATTTTAGCATTGATATGTGATTCTTCTAATAAGCTGTGTTCACACCCTTGGCTTACAGAAGAGAAAGTTTAGTGGGAACACAACTTAAGTTTCATCTTCTAATCTCTTCATCTGTTTGCTTTTAGGCAACCCAAGCCTCAAGATACTAAATTAGCTAAAGTCAGAGGATGCTGCCATTGGTTGCTGCTGCAGCAGGAATCTGAATGCTCCTCACTGAGCCACATGCCTTCAGCTGGGTGCTTCCACACACAAGCCACAATTTCATGGCCATGGCCATGCCTGTCAGGCATTTGAAGGCATGTGTTTTTTCAATCTGCTGTCACATAGAGAGTCAGTATACCAGGGCATCCAGCTGCTGAAAGATCAAGGAAACAAGATCCAGATGGAAGGCAACAACGACTGGTTCACTGGATTTTCACACACGGGGGGATGAAAAACTGGTTTTCATCTTTAGTTATGACTGTGTAGTGGGCTTTGTTTCTTGTATTCATTGTGTTGGTTATTTTATCCTTTTTTGCTAAATGCCTGCAAAATCTAGGGCAGAAGCCTTCTTTAAAGGCAACAAAAAGGGGGAAGTTCTTGGGGCTCAGGGGCCTACCACTGGAACTGTAATACCTCAGGGCAAAGTGACCAAGGTAAAAGAGAGACATCGCTCTGAATGCAATGGTCTCACCCATGGGCATTTTCAGGCTTCTGGTGGTGCAGCACGTTTTCCTGGCATCACCCAGTTTAACTGCTGTATTTTCCTTATATGTACACCCCCTAGAAGGTTCTCCCCTATATTCTACCATTTTGGTCCTGGCTTACTGCAATGCTACCCTGATTTTTCCCCCCATTTTCCATCTATGTGCCCAGCCCCATTTTGTCTCCCTTCCTGGACCATCATCAGTGCAATCCACAGTGTTTGGAGTTTCACACAAAGATCCCTCACTCACCTCGTTCACCAGCAGTTTAAGCAAGTGTGCTCCCAGCTCTGGGAGTGCAGATCCCTCACAGAGGCGGGCTGTGGCCAGGATGCAACTCAGGAACTGAGTGCAACAGAGAACCTGGCCTCTTAAGAAAAGGCCTGAATCCAACAGCCCACACAAACCAATGCCTTGCATGTCCTTCCATTTTCCTTATTCTCTCAGTTCTCATGCCACATTCCGCATTGTCTGTGACTGGGTTCTTGGCTTCTCTCTCTCCTCTCTGCAGGTGAGGCCACACATGAGACCCTGCAGGAAAAGCCAGACCCAGAGGGAAGTGGGACAAGACCCTTGGTTAGAAACTGTAGTGACAGGACAAGGAGGAATGGCATCCAACTGTAAGAGGTGGAAGAGATTTGATGATGGGAAGAAGTTCTTTACTCTCAGGGTGCTTGTCCCTGACACAGGGACCAGTGCAGAGAGGCTGTGGATGCCCCATCCCCAGCAACATCCAAGGCCAGGTAGGACAGGGGCTGCAGCAACCTGCTGTGCTGGGAGCTTGCTCAGCTTGGAACCACATCATCTTGAGGGTCCCTTCCAAGCCAAACCATTCAAGGATTTGATCATTCTGCCATCCCCATCTCCCACTGAGCAGCGGCCCAGAATCTTCAGTGACATCACAGCTCCCAGAGGGTTCCAGGTGGAACGTCCAGGATCTGGAAATGAGCACAGCAGACACTTCACCGGCTGCCAAGGGTCAGTTGCCTTTTGCTCTGTGCTCTGACCCTCAGTTCTGAGGTGCTGCTACTGCCTGGGCTTTTCCTGCTGCCGGCTCTGGAGCGCCAACCTAGCAGGATGTGCTCTGCTGTGCCAATGGAGGTACAGTGCCATGCCAGGCAGGGGGCACCTGGCTTGGGCAGGCTGCAGCCATGTGGGAATGGATGGTGTGGGACAGGAAGCCCACTGGGAGATTGTGCTGCCCCTTGCAGACTGACACAGACATTGTGGATGTGGAGATGGATGTGGACCAGGGGCTGGATGATGAAGAAATGATGGAGGTGGACTCCCCCTCTACTTCCATGTCCTCCCCTGTTGAGGACAAGGAAGTAGAGGAGGAGGAAACCATTGAAGAGATGGAGGTGGATGAGGAGGACAACATCGAGGACATGGAAGTTGATGAGGAAAATGAGGAGGAGCACATGGTCCTTGGATGAAGATGCAGCCCCACAAGTAAGACAGGCAGATGCTTCCAACGCACTGCCCACACACACTAATGCCAGGCTGGGGCTGGGCTGGATGGCCCCGCTCAGGGACACGGTGCCCGCAGGGGGCCTGGATTGTGCTGCCACAAGCACCAGCCCCGGCCTGCCCTGCCCTTGCCTGGGGCCACACCAGCCCTGCCAGCCCCGGCCCAGCCCCTGGGGGCCAGCTGCCAGCCCTGCTGGGCCCAGTGCTGCCAGCTGAGTCCAGCTCTGCTGCTTCCTTTCTTCCAGGACTCATGCACATCATGGCACAGATGCCACGTCTTTGTAAATATGTTTGAACATTTAGAAGTTTCCTGTAATTTGGTATGAAAGTTTAGAAGATTTCTGTAAATACGTTCACTACATTTGAAGTTTCCTGTAAATACGTTTTGAAGATTGTTAGCCCATCAGATTCCATGTAAATATGTTCTGTACATTGTTGTTGTTGTTGTTGTTGTTATAACAATTGTTATAATGACACATGTTCTGTAAATCCTAGATTTGCCGATCTTCGGCAAATAAATACTGTTTCTTTTTAAAACCTGACTTCTCTTGGCCATTCCTTTGGGCACAGGCAGCCTTTGCACACTTGTGGGTTCCACTTGTTCCGCGTTCCTGGGGCTGGAGGTCCCTGGGGGTGCTGGCACAGCCACCCCAGGGCTGGGGATCCCTGTGCACAGGGGCTCCCACTGACACCACTCCTGGCCCTGGGCACTGCTGCTCTTCCTGGCCTGGGGCACAGCGCTGTCCCCAAGAGCTCAGCTCTCACCAGCTCTCACACAGGGGGATCTCACAGCACTGGCCCCTGCAGCCATGCCACCAAAGCAGCCAGCAAACCTTCAGCCACCCTTCCTGCTTCAACCACACGGACTCCTGGGCCCAGAGCCGGCAGCAGGCCACAGCCATGCAAAATCCACCTGCATGCTCTCAAGGCCACCACAGCCTTGGCAACTGGGCCACCTGAACCTGGGCTACTGCAGGGACTGATTTTTAAGGCTTGAAGCTCCAAAGGCTCCCGCCTCTGCTTCCCGGCCTGCTCTGCTTCCCAGCCTGCTCTGCACTGCCCTGAGCCCGCATTGTTCCAGAGACAAAAGCCAAGTCCGGGCATCCTCACCCTGCCTGCATTCCTGCTACTGCCAGCGGCAACTGGCCCCTGGGCCCCACTCGGGTGACAGCTGCAGGGACAGGGCAGCCTGTGCTGGGCAGGGGGCACGGGGCTTTGGGCCCTGGGGCTGCTGCTGCTGCTGCTGCTGCTGGGGGCCATGGGCCCAATAGGGCCCCGAGCTGAGTCCCTGCCCGGGCAGCTGCCCCCAAAGACCCACACTCCCCAAGCATCCCCATCAGAGCTGCCAGGGGGAAATACCACGTCTTTCAGGAAAGAAATTCCCCATAGTGACTAAACCAAGAGGTCCAAGGGGAAAGTCAGCACCAGTTGATGTTTACAGCACCTTGACAATGGTGGCTGCAGGGCAGGTGAGATCTCCAGCGCCTCTGGCAGTGCCTGCTCTGCACGTGAGCCTGTGTGGCTGCTCCCAGTGGGACACAGCACCGGGATCAGGCCAGCCCTCAGCCCCTCACAGCTGATCCCAAGGAGCAGAAAGCAGTTTCAGACCACTTCCTGCAGATATTTCAAAGGATTACATGTCATTCAAGGAAGCCACCTTGCACATTTAGTTTTGGTGTTGTGGCATGAGGAGCCATGAAGGTGCCTCTGAATGTGTGCTCAGGGCACCTTCCACTGCCATCCCAAAGGGAACACAAAGGACAGGCCTCAGCTTTCAGCACTGCTAAACTCCTCACCCAGCAATGAAATCTCAGGAAGATGTAGGAATTATGTGCACCAGGGCACCTGGCCTGAAATAACAGGCATAAATCCCTCAGGGCACTAAACCCAATGACTTGCATGTCTATACTTTTTTTGTCCTTCTCTCATCAGTCATGTCAATTTCCCCAAAACCTGCCATTTCACAAATGGTCAAGGCATGCACCATTAGGGCATCCGTACACCGTGATGCCAGCCTAGATAAGACTACCAGTCAGGGTGTAGTAGATGTGCTAATACCCTGTAAGTTTCTCACCCACAAACATATGAAAAAGGACCTTCCTTTATATGTGGAGAGATGGGGCATTTTTAACAGAACTGTAACAATATAGGCTATTACTGGAGACCTTCTAGGCATCACAACCACTGTCCTCACTGCCCGCGTTGTCCACACATTTTCCAACACCAGCAAAACTGGTGGTCTGCGGGAAACCCCACACAGGCACAAAAGGCCCTGTGCGATGACACCAAATGCGAGGCCATTCTGCCCTACTCTCCCCAACATCGTGGAGAACCAGCACAGCAACCTTCTCAGATCCAGCAGGACAGCTCGATCGCTGCAGAAAACTCGACAGAATACAGCTCTGCCCTGGAACCTAAAGGCAGCTAGTAAGCGCCTTTTCATTTCCAATCCACGATATTTATGTTCCCCATATTCCAAAAGGCAAATACAGGCCAGAAGAATGGCCCAGACACATTTTGATTTTAACCAACACCAGGGAAGGGATGGAGACACTCACTACATTACCTGAGGTGCTCGCCTTGACATCTTTGCAGGAGATAACTGTCCAGGCTCTATGCTTAGACCCTCCCCTTTTCATTCCAAAAGGAAGAGTTAGAGCCCGAGCCATCCTCCTTCGGGACTTGATCACCACACCAGCTCATCCAATGCTGATGTGGGCACAGATTACAGGCCCAAATAGACCCATTCTAAAGTGTGCTTTGTCATGTAAAGGGAGAAAAGATGTCTTTCAGGACTATTAGATACAGGAGCTGACATCACCATAATTTCCTGCTCTATTTGGCTAAATCAATGGCCCCTGGTTCCAGCTGCTGGGGTAATTATTAGCTAGCAGGGGAGAGCCACTACCAGCTTCTGGAGTCAAGGTACCATGTGCATGGAAGGTCCTGAGGGCACAGTTGCTACAGTAAGATCATTCGTCACCCGGGCAACAATACCACTTGGGGGAAGAGACCTCTTGTCCCAAAGGGGGACAAGGCTAGAGATCCTATCAACACCTCAGGATTTCTAGATGGGGCCACAGAGCTGCGCGCCACACTTCAGTCAACCTGGAAGACCAATGACCCCATATCGGTGGATCAGTGGCCCCTCCCAGGCAGAAAGTTAAAGGCCTGCAATCCCTCGTGCAGGAGCAGCTGTCTGTGGGCCACATTGTACAATCTACTAGCCTCTGCAATGTGCCTGTCATTATCATATGAAAGCCGGGCAAGGACAAGAGGCGGCTCCTGCAGGACCTCAGGAAAATCAATGAGGTCATCCAGGACATGGGTGCCCTCCTGCCCAGCCTGCCCTCAGCCTCCATCATACCCTGAGACTAGCAGATGCTTGTGATACATCTAAATGACTGCTTTTTTGACTTCTCCTTGCAACCCAATGAAAGCCCCTTGTTTGCCTTTTCCATCCCCAAATTGACAAGCACTTTTACAGAGGTACCAGTGGACCATATTGCCTCAAGGGAATGATGAAGAACCCAACTACTTGTCAATGCCTTGCAGCGCAAATTCTCTTGCACAGCCGGAAAAAATATCCGAATGCTATCCTTTTTGAGTACATAGACCATATATTAGTTTGTGCAGAACCTCAGATCATTTTGGACTTTGCAGTACAGGATGTCATCACTGCAGTACAGAAGAAAGGTTTTGAGAGAGCAACAGATAAAGTCCAAAAGACAGCCCCCTTGATGTAGCTCGGCCTAAAAAGCACAGAGAGAACCATCACACCCCAAGCACTTTGTCAAAGTGGTCGCAAGGGTTGTTGGGTGAAGAGAAAGTCGAGAATGTTGAATCCATGTTCAGAAGGCTTGATTTATTATTTTATTATATGCATACCCCATTATTATTGTACTAAAAAGAATAGAAGGAAAAGTTCTCAGAAGGCTAGCTAAGCTAGGAATAGAAAAAGAATCAATAAGAAAGGAGCTCTCCCCAACTCTGTCCCAGAGAGAGCTCGGTCCTTGATTGGCCATTTATTGTACACATCTAACATGGGCCAATCACAGATGCACCTGTTGCATTTCACAGAAGCAGATAACCATTGTTTACATCCTTTTTCTGGGGCCTCAGCTTCCCAGAAGGAAAAATCCTAAAGAAAGGATTTTTATGAAAAGATGTCGGTGACAGCACTGCACATCAAGGACAACCCAAAGACTCTGTGGAGACTCCACCAACTCTGTGGAAGCATCAGTTGGGTACATTCACTGCTGGGAATCACCCTAGTGTTCCCGCTCCTTAAAGGCAGAGAAGGACTCGACTGCGACCACTGACACCGGAGGCAGAAGCAGCTGTACAAAAGGTCTCCTGGGTGATTCTAACTAAACAGGCACACAGACACCACCCTAATTTTCCTTTCTCCCTGGCAATGCTTGGTATAAGTCCAATATTCCATACATTATTTTTTCGGGGGCACTCAACTATCTCAGGTCCCCTCATAGAAATTGAATGCGTTTTCAGAGCACAACAACCTACTAATACGATAACAACCCAACAGAAAGTTATTGCAGAACTAATCAGGAAAGCTACAGAACATCTGTGCTCCCTTGCAGGAACAGACCTTCTGAATATATAATTAGTTCTCACTCCAGAGCACCTCAATTGCCTACTTCAAACATCTGAAACACTGCAATACTCCTCAAATCAAATTTACACAGACTAGGATCAGCCATCAATTCTACCATCAAAACATTCCTGTGCTGCTCAGGATGTTCAAAATTAACCAAGACCCGGCAAGATCCATTGTAGCCACCTGCCCAAATTGTCAGGAACACGGCCTTGCTTCTGTCAGAGCCACAGTCAATCCAAGAGGACTAGAGAGTCTCCACATCTGGCAATCAGACATCACACACTAGGCCCCTTTTGGCCGACTAAAATACATCCACGTCTCAATCGACAGCTTTTCCAGTGTGGTTTTTGCCACTGCGCATGCTTGTGAAAAATCAGAAGATGCTATAAAACATTACCTTTTTGTTTTTTCCACCTTAGCAATTCCACAGGAAATTAAAACTGATAATGCTCTTGCTTATACCTTGCACTGATTCCAACAAGTTTCTGACCACTGGGGTATAAAACATGTCACAGGCATACCACACTCCGCCACAGCAAAGTCCATAGCTGAGAGGGCCCACTGAGCCATCAAAAGGATCCTTGATCAACTGAGAGGGGTAATCCAGATATTATCTTCCATTGACAGACTGGCCAAGGCCTTGTATGTACTCCACTTTTGACCAACTCATTTATGGAGTCAACTCCCCCCATCATCAGGCATTTTACTAATTCAACTGCAGCCCAATTAAAAGAACAGCCACCTGTGTTGCTCAAAGAACCTGAATCTAAACAAATTTACGGGCACCTAGCCATTAATTACTTGGGAAACAGAAGATGCCCTTGTCTCTAGAGCAACATTCCTAAGATCGATCCCAGCAAAATACATTAAAACTGTTTCGGGGAACCGCGAGGCAAACACCAAAGCCACCATCAGGAGAACAGAATGGAAGCCTAAGGAGACAGCAGCAGCCTGAGAAAGAACAAGGAGAAGGACAGAAGAAGATCTCCTAAGCAGCATTGACCAAACACACCAAGACCAAGATAGCTCAGACACCACTAACCAAGATATATGTCTTAACATTTGTAAAATCTATATTTTAGCATTGATATATGATTCTTCGAATAAGCTGTGTTCACACCCTTGGCTTACAGAAGAGAAAGTTTAGTGGGAACACAACTTAAGTTTCATCCTCTAATCTCTTCATCTGTTTGCTTTTAGGCAACCAAAGCCTCCAGATAATAAATTAGCCTAAATCAGAGGATGCTGCCGTTTGTAGCCGCTGCAGCAGAGAACTGGATGCTCCTCACTGAGCCACATGCCTTCAGCTGGACGCTTCCACAGACAAGCCACAATTTCTTTTCCATGGCCATGCCTGTCAGGCACTTGAAGGCATGCATCTTTCTACCTGTTGTCACATAGGGAGTCAGTATACCAGGGCATCCAGCTGCTGAAAGATCAAGGAAACAAGATCCAGATGGAAGGCAACAACGACTGGTTCACTGGATTTTCACACACGGGGGGATGAAAAACTGGTTTTCATCTTTAGTTATGACTGTTGTGTGGGCTTTGTTTCTTGTATTCATTGTGTTGGTTATTTTATCCTTTTTTGCTAAATGCCTGCAAAACTCGATAGCAGAACCATTCTTCATACACAACAAAAAGGAAGGAGTTGTTTGGGCTGAGGGGCCTACCATTGGAACTGTAATATCTCAGGGCAAAGTGACCAAGGTAAAAGAGAGACACCGCTCTGAATGCAATGGTCTCGCCCATGGGCATTTTCAGGCACCTGGTGATGCAGCACGTTTTGCTGGTATCACCCAGTTCAACTGCTGTATTTTCCTTATATGTACAACCCCTAGAATGTCCTCGGCTCTTCTTTACCGTTTTGGTCCTGGCTTACTGCATTGCCCCACTGCTTTTCCCCCCAAATTTCCCTCTGTGTGCCCAGCCCCAATTTGTCTCCCTTCCTGAACCCTCTTCAATACAATCCACAGTGCTGGAGTTCCACGCAAAGATCCCTCATTCACCTCAATCACCAGCAGTTTAAGCAAGTGTGTTCCCAGCTCTGGGAGTGCAGGTCGCTCACAGAGGCTGGCTGTGGGCAGGCTGAAACACACAAACTGAGTGCCCCAGGGAACCTAGCCTGTAATAAAATGCATGAATCCCACAGCCCACACAACGCAAAGCCTTGCATGTCTATACATTTTCCTGCTTCTCTCAGTCATCATTCCACTTTCCACATTTTCTTTAACTGAGTACTTGGATCTCTCTCTCCTGTCTGCAGGTTCATCCACACATGTAAACCTGCAGGAACAGCCGGACCCAAAGGGAAGTGGGAGAGGACTATTGATCAGGAACTGTAGTGCCAGGACACGGGAGAATGGGATCAAACTGCAAGAGGTGGAAGAGATTTGATGATGGGAAGAAGTTCTTTACTCTCAGGGTGCTTGTCCCCAACACAGGGACCAGGGCAGAGAGGCTGTGGATGCCCCATCCCCAGCAACATCCAAGGCCAGGTGGGACAGGGGCTGCAGCAACCTGCTGTGCTGGGAGCTTGCTCAGTTTGGAGCCACATCATCTTGGGGGTCCCTTCCAAGCCAAACCATTCAAGGAATTGATCATTCTGCCATCCCCATCTCCCACGGCGGAGTGGCCCGGAAACTTCAGTGACATAACAGCTCCCAGAGGGTTCCAGGTGGAACGTCCAGGATCTGGAAATGAGCACAGCAGACACTTCACCGGCTGCCAAGGGTCAGTTGCCTTTTGCTCTGTGCTCTGACCCTCAGTTCTGAGGTGCTGCTACTGCCTGGGCTTTTTCTGCCGCATGCTCTGGAGCACCAATCCCAGCAGGATGTGCTCTGCTGTGCCAATGGAGGTACAGTGCCATGCCAGGCAGGGGGCACCCGGCTTGGGCAGGCTTTAGCCATGTGGGAATGGATGGTGTGGGACAGGAAGCCCACTGGGAGGTTGTGCTGCCCCTTGCAGACTGACACAGACATTGTGGATGTGGAGATGGATGTGGACCAGCGGCTGGAGGAGGAAGAGATGATGGAGGTGGACTCCTCCTCTGCTTCCATGTCCTCCCCTGTTGAGGACAAGGAAGTAGAGGAGGTCGACAACATCGAGGAGATGGAAGTGGATGCGGAGGATAACATCGAGGACATGGAAGTTGACGAGAAGGATGAAAAGGAAGAGCCCATGGTCCTTGGATGAAGATGCAGCCCCACAGGTAAGACAGGCAGATGCTTCCCACGCCCTGCCCACACACACACTGGGTCCCTTGACGCCCGGCTGGGGCTGGGCTGGATGGCCCCGCTCAGGGACACGGTGCCCGCAGGGGGCCTGGATTGTGCTGCCACAAGCACCAGTCCTGGCCTGCCCTGCACTTGCCTGGGGCCACGCCAGCCCTGCCAGCCCCGACCCAGCCCCTGGGGCCCAGCTGCCAGCCCTGCTGGGCCCAGTGCTGGTGGCTGAGTCCAGCTCTGCTGCTTCCTTTCTTCCAGGACTGATGCAGACGATGGCACAGCTGGGATGCCTTTGTAAATGCGTTTCAAAGTTTGGAAGTTGCTTGTAAATACGTTCAGTACATTAGAAGTTTTCTGTAAATACGTTTGAAGATTATTAGTCCATCAGATCCCATGTAAATATGTTCTGTTCATTGTTGTTGTTGTGGTTGTTATAAGGATTTTTATAATGAAACATGTTCTGTAAATCCGAGCTTTTGCCGATCTTCAGCAAATAAATACTGTTTCTTTTTAAAACATCTCTTCTTTTTGCCATTCTTTTGGGTGCAGGCAGCGTTTGCACACTTGTGGGTTCCTCTTGTTCTGGGTTCGCAGGGCTGGAGGTCCCTGGGGGTGCTGGCACAGCCACCGTGGGGCTGCGGGTCCCTGTGCACAGGGGCTCCCACTGACACCACTCCTGGCCCTGGGCACTGCTTCTCTTCCTGGCCTGGGGCACAGCGCTGTCCCCAAGAGCTCAGCTCTCACCAGCTCTCACCCAGGGGGCTCTCTCAGCACTGGCCCCTGCAGCCATGCCACCAAAGCAGCCAGCAAACCTTCAGCCACCCTTCCTGCTGCAGCCACAGGGACTCCTGGGCCCAGAGCCGGCAGCAGGCCACAGCCATGCAAAATCCACCTGCACACTCTGAAGGCCCCCACAGCCTTGGCAACTGGGCCACCTGCATCTGGGCTGCTGCAGGGGCTGATCTTTAAGGCTCGCAGCCTCCAAAGTCTCCCGCCTCTGCTTCCCAGCCTGCTCTGCACTGCCCTGAGCCCACCTTGTTCAAGAGACAAAAGCCAGGCCAGGGCATCCTCGCCATGCCCGCATTCCTGCTGCTGGCAGCGGTCACTGGCCCCTGGGCCCCACTCGGGTGACAGCTGCCGGGACAGGCCTCTGCTTTCAGCACAACTGAGCTCCTCACCCAGTAATGAAATCTCAGGAAGTAGTAGTTTTGTGGAGGTCCAGGGGCCTACCACTGGAACCGCAATACCTAAGGGCAAAGATAATGAATTAAAGTGAGACACTCCTCTAAATGCAATGATCTTGCCCAAAGGCTTTTGCAGGCCTTTGGGGATTCAACAGGGTTTCTTGGTATCATGAACTTCTTTTTTTCCTTATATGTACTCCCCCAAGATGTTCTCACCTGTCTTTTCCCCTGTTGGTCCTGGGTTGCTGCATATAAGACCTTTTTATCTCCCATATAAACCCTGTGTTCCTAGCGCCATTTTGTCACTGTGGACTGAGAAACTCCTGTATTGACTAAAAATATAACTTCTTCGCTCTGAGGACCTACTTTTAGTTTTATTATCAAGGCTTCTTCTGGTTGTATTTCGGTCCTCTTCAGTAAACAAAAAACTCTTGCCCTCTCTGATTCTCCTGAGAAGTTTTCTCATCTTGCCGTTTCTTTCTGCAATTTTTTTGCAGGTGCCCCTTTTTATGACAATAAAAACAGGTAGGTCCCGCATCCTTTAAAGTAGAACAAGAATTTTTTAAGTATCTTTTCTTGTGGCGGGAAAAATGCACAGGTCTTGTGTTCCTAAAACTAGATCCTGACATTCGCCGTTTGTTTTTCCCTGCAGATTTTCTGTATTCAAAGCTGCCTGCATTTCTTGAACTGCTGCCACCAAAATTCTGGCATCTGTTTTCTGCTTTTTCTCATTTCTCTTTACAAACACCCTTGGTGCTTCTCTCAGTAACTCTTGAAGTGAAGTCCCCTGTCCTGCCAATCTTCTAATTTTTCCAGCTTTTTCCTGATGTCACTGCAAGATCCGGTCACAAACTGAATTTTTAACAGAACCTGCCCTACTGCAGTATTAATATCTATACCTGAATATAATTGCAAGTCTCTTTTAAATCTTTTTAACCATTCTGCCGGCGACTCATATTTTTTCTGATGCTCGCTCAAAACTTTTCCTATATTATGTCCTTTAGGCACTGTCCTCTGACTTTCTTGATTTTCTTCCCTTCAGGATTCCCATTCATCCCAAAACCGTATTATCATCCCCAGTGGGCTGTACTGAGGAATGCTCCCCCCTCTGAGAACCCCCCTCATGGTTCCCAGATACCTCAAACCACTGCGAATTTTTCCTACAACCGGCAGCCCCTGGGTCAAGGAACTTACTTTTTCCCTGACCCATTCCTGTCGGCAACAAACTAAGAAATCCCCGGTACCAGGAGAGCCTTAGTTTCCCACACTCACCTTGTGTCTCAACTTCCTCACTTACTACTCTGTCACACTGCCTTTTCAATCTACCTGTTCCACTCCTATCTCTCCCTCTGCAATCTACTTGTTCCACTCCTATCTCTCCCTCTTTCTCAATCTATTAGCCCCGTCCTCTCACCATCTAATCACATACTAAATTGCCTGCTACCAACCCCTCCAAGGAAATTGAACCTATTCATTCACTCTCTTTCTCAGTCTCCCTACTGAGTCATTCCTGCTCAAGGACCCTCCCACAGGTGCCTGGACCAGGGATCCCCTCCTTCCCCCTGGATCAAACCCTCCCAGGGTCCCCACTCGTTCACTTTTCATTCACTTCCCTCCTTTTCTGGCCGGCGTCCTCTCGGAGGGCACGAAAACGCGGTACTGGGAGGTCCTGCTCACTTCGGGGGTCTGGCACTGCCCTGCCCCCGTCTCAGGCACTCCACACACACACACACACACATACAGCCGCCCCCCGACCCAAAACCCCGTGATACTCACAGCCTCCTTTTCTCACGAGGGTCTTCGTTCACAAAGTAGTTTTCTATGGATACTCTCTCTCCTATAAGCCGGCACTCTGATGGGAGCCTCTCTTGCGTGCTCTTAAAAACTAATTTGCTTATGCGTTGTTGTAATAAAACCTCTCTTTTCCCAAGGGAGAGTGGTCTAGCCTTGGGACCACTTAAAAGTCTGGTGGGGAGCTCCTTCCCAGAAACTATCCACCTCCCCGGAGTTAAGAGAGTCACGGATGTCGGCACCAAAATTGTTATGTTTGCCCAATTATCCTATCATAAAAAAAGCCAAACAATATTAGAATTAGTAACAATTTTAATTGAATAGTTAAAATAAAAAAAAAATAAAATTGGATACAATATAATTTGATTAAAATAAGGGATAATTTGGTTTCAATAATAGTGCATAAGCAAAAGACAACCACGGGGTACGGAGGGCAGGGTTCTGGGACCCTTGCAACATCACGTACGAGCTTGCTAAGTAAAAATCACCCCTTAAATGCCATGTGTCAATACCATCTCCTCCCATTTTTGGTTCGTCATATCTCTATCTCTGCCTTCATTACCACCTTTACCGCACATGTGCCACCACTCGGTTTGGTGGTCACACAAGTCTTTGGGGGTCGTCACTGATGAAGGCTCTGTAGTCTTCTTCTGTGTCCTTTTATTCATGTTTGGGTTACACATGTGCACCAAGCCAGTACAATGTAAGCCAAGACTAACGTATCACTGCATCTACATATCAAGGCAATAAATCCCTTATAATTAGCATTTTCTGGGACCCAACCAGGTTTTTGCTCATTTTTAGCAACTTTATCTTCAGCTTCTTTCCTGTGGTCCTTGACAACATCTGCTGGGAAGGGGGGGGGGGTGGAGCCCCTCCTCTCCCTCTCTTCTTTGGCATTACAACTTCTAACTATTTTATTATTCTCAAATATCAATTACTGTATCAATATTGATTGCTGTTTCAATTTTTATCAGCACGAATCATACCTATTTATCATATATGTAAATTGCAGTTTAATGAACTTTACTTGAATTCAGTTTTGACTTCTGAAGAATTAAAAATCCGAATGACAATGACACAGCCTCACCTGCCCTTAGTGATATGTGAAAGGCCAGAACAAGAAGAGGGAATCTGGTGCCTGCTGAAATCAACATGTACTGAGAAATTATTGTTATTATTGAAAGAACAGTTTAAATTACAGGAGGGTCTCTTGCTTTGGTGAGCCCTCATCCCTCTGTGATACACCTCACCTCAATGTAAATTTCAGGTGGTTTGGGGTTTTCTTTTTCTTTCTCCAAAACACGAAGAGATCAAAATTCTTGGTAAAAACAGGACTTCTACTTTCAGTCAAAGCTAAAGAGAAGCTCTGCAGGACTTCTTCCTAGATACGGATAAAATACCCTGGTGATCTTATCACACCCTGTTCTCAAACTTTTGGGACCAGCTTCTACTCTGGAACACCATGACTTCCTTGTAATCTGAAAGAGGGAATAAATCAAACCTCAAGAGCTGGTCCTACCTTTAAAACCAGTGTTCCTCCCACCAGAAACTTCTTTCCCTGTTGTGATAGATGAGTCATGTGATGATTGACTCTCACAATTAATAGAAAAATATCATGTATATAAGTCAAGAAAAGTTTTATAGATTTATAGTTATGCTGCACCCCATCCCGTGGTTATCAAGGGACAGCTGGGAGGGGTGGCTTGTCACTATGACTCCCAGATGTCCCCAAGGGGTTGGAACATCTGGGAGGGCTGGCGTGTCACTATGGTCACACTTGACCCCCAATCAGGATTTAAGGAAGAGATCTCCACCACTGGACAGCAAAGACGGGGTTGATGGACAAAACTTTGGGAGGGGTTAAAGGGTTAAAAGGGAAAGTCTCCAGTGTGAGGGGGCTGAGCACATGGCGAGGAAAATCTTTTGCTCCTGGTGCTGTAACCTTCTTTCTTTATTCAGTCTTCTGTTCTATTTTTGATAAGGTTTAATAAACCTTCCTAAACTATGAAGAGTAGCTATATCTCACACTGTGGTCTGCAGCCCTCACTCTTTATTACAATAAAATGCCTCTTTTTATTAGGTTTAAATCAGTTCCATATGAGCTTTTATGAGATTTTATGCCTTTTTATCTACATATGTTTAATACCACTTTCTGCTTATTGCAACATTCCAGGAATCCCTTTTGACTCTTCTCTCCATATTCCTGCAGAAGGTCAGGTCACTGTGGATTTTACACCAATAAAAATCCAGGTTGTTCAGATCCTAGGTGTGATGGGCAGGCACAATATCCCTGCTGACACAGGGACTGAAGACAAACCCCTCTGTTGTCACCGAAACCAAAACAAAGGAGGAAGTTTCTGCCCATTGGAAAGTCCCCATTTGCCCTGAAGGACTCTGCCTCTTCTTTCTCAGCAGCAGCTCAGCAGCCAGACGCCAAGGACAAGAGAGGGAGGGGTGGTTGATTTGTGTGACAATTTAACAGCCCTTGCAAACAAGAGCTGAGTCTGTCAGTAACATCTCTGCAGAGGCAAGTCCTTGCTGAGGATGCAGAGCTGAGTCACTTGTGTTTAGTTTGCACTGAGTTAGTGGCACGGTGGGTTTTCATGCTGCAGGTGTGGCCCCTGTGACAGCAGCCTGTTCATCCTTCAGGGGGTTTGCACCCACAGGGACAGTGCTGCTCCTGCCAGCACACCACAGCTTGTCCTCATGCCAAAAAGTCTGTGCAGAACTTCTTAAAGGAACATTTTCCTTTTGCTCTCAAACCAAAGATTTAGATGCAATGGTATAATAGAAACAAATCTTTTCCCCTGTTGTGTGTTGGGACAGGAGGAAAATCCTATCACATCCAGATAGCAAGGCACTGATTTCACATCTGCTCTGGAAATGACTTGCAGGAGCAAGTAAATAAAATTCTCTGCTAGAACAGTGAAGTCCTGCCACTCTAAATCAGTGTGGTGCCTGAAGGGTTTTGTAGCAGGGTTGCACCTAAGTTGATGCTCAAGAAGTTTATGAGGTCCAACACAGACGTAAGGTTTGCACAGCAGGGTTTAGGCTAACAGCTAAGGGAGCATAAATTAAATGGTCTTTCCAACCCAGAAGGCTGATGAGAATTGTTGGTATTTGTGCTCTCCTTCCTTGTTTAAAGGATAGCAACATATTTGATGAGATTTTGGTATTGCAGCTAAAAGTCATGGCCAGATTAAGTCACCAAAGTGGTTGTTGTGCATTTCTAATTGTGGAGGTCAATATCAATGTAGCTGCTTCTGGTAATACAAAAAGCTCTTTCAAGACACTTCTTAAGAGAAATGTCCTTTTCCTTTTCACTCTTAACTGCAAAGCACCTCCAGGATGAACAGCAAACAGGTTATCTAAATTGTCCTTTCACAATAACAGAAAACTTCCCCTTTAATCAGCCTGAATTGCACAATTCTCATCTGTATGAAGGAATTTCATTTAGTCTCTGCTGTAAAGAAGCAACAGGGTTGATAAAGGGAAGACCCAAATTAACAAGAGTGGTATTTGTTAACGCTGCCATTACTCATCACAAACTTTAAACAAACCACACCACCCAGCCCAAAGCTAATATGGCTCTGTGTTAAACATTTCTGAGGGATTACACATCCTTGTGTGAAGATGGAATTAGGATTCAAAGCCAGTATTTCTGCATATACAAGCATTGTGCAAGAACATTTCATCTTCAAAATGGAAACCAAATATCACCTGTACAGGGTAAACGCTGCAATAACATGACTATACTTCTCCCATCAGGTTCACAGGCAGCTTAACCAATTCTGTGCTTGCAGATAATCTGTTCCAGCATCTTTTGGGGCCCTGAACCAGGAAGGTCACATTGAAATACTGTACGACCATGAAAATTTCTCCAGATCCAAACCAGTCTCCAGGTGACACAAGTGACTGCAGCAACAACCAGCAACACAGCAGAGGCCAGGTTTGCTGTGTTCTCTTTGTCATTGTGGGTTTGTAATTCAGACTCACAGAAAGGCTTGAGTTGGAAGGGGCCTTAAAGACCCTCTAGATCCAACCCCCTGCCATGGGCAGAGACACCTTCCACTAGACCAGGTGGCTCAGAGCCCCTGCGAGGTTTGGCAAATACCCAAGGACACCTTTCCCTCTGTTTTGCAAGGTCAGATTTCCATGCTCACGTTCACAGATGGCTCCAGTCTCACACAGAGCATTGCTGATTGGGGTCACTCTTATCTCCACAGCCCAGCAGAGATCCTGTTTTGGATGGCTCTCACTGCTCCCAGGGCCCCAGGGACCGGACACCGCCTCTCCTCCTTCTGCTTTCCCTTCCAGGATCAGAGATTTCCTGCTGCTTCCTCCACATCTGAGACAACTGGAGGAGATGAGGGGCTGAGGATGTGGCTTCTGACAGAGAATTGATAACGCTCAGCTGAGTATTTTATTCTCCTGCCACTAAGCTGTCAGGCTGCTGCTGAAATTCCTCCTGCTGGGAAAGGGCTGGTGTGAGCAGCAGGAATTGTTGCTGGCTGGAATTTTCCAAGAGCTGGACAAAAGAAGCATTTTTTGGAAGGCCACCAGCTGCCCTTGGTCAGCAGCACAAGGTGTGAGGTCTCCTTTGAAGGCCATCCCTGCTCAAGGACAGCCTGGCCTTCTCCAGTGCCCAGAGCACCTTCCAGGCTTTTGGGCTGGCCTCGTCCCTCACCCTGGAGAAGCAGGTTGCTGTTGGAACTCTCATATCCACAGTTTCTGGCTGGATTGCCGTGTCTTACCACAGACAGCCCTGGAGACACCAGTACAGGCTCCATCTGCAATAAAAGGGGACTTTGTTCCAGCTTTTCCCTTGGACCAGCGTGCAGCAAGCCCACCTGGGCCTCATTCAGGTCTGTGTGGGCTGGTAGTCAGCTTCTGCTGGGAATTTAAAGGTTTTGCCCTACTTTGCACAGCAAATAGTGGAGCGAACCCAGCTGCATCACCCCCCGAATTTCACTCTAAAAACCACAATTTTCATTTTCCTCTATTCAAGCCTTGAAGAAAACAAACTTTTCTTGAGGGAGCTGGAGGCACAGTGTCCTCCAGGATCATTCTTGAGTAGGACAATATTGCAGGGGAAGACTGGCAAACCCAGAGTTTACGGGTGCTTAGGAAGCTTTGCTAAACCTTCCCACATGCGGTGCTCTTGCACCTCCTGAGCTCCTGGAGCCCTCACTCAGCTCAGGCACAGTTTGGACAGAAGGGGATGGTTCCGTCTGTCACATGTGGGGACAGGAGGAGGGAAGACTTTGCAAACACTGCCACGAGGGCAGGGCTGTTTTCATTGATGGTGCCAAGTGGTAGTACATCATCTTTGATTAAATGTGAGGTGCTGTAGGGCAAAAATTCTCAGTGATAAGGAGTGTCTCCACTCACACAGCAAGGTAAGTGAAGGGGAAAGTGCAATCTGTATTTCATGGGAGGTATTCACTTTTTCACAAAACCTTTTTGCAGAAGACGTGCCTAAGCAGGGGTGATTCAGAGCATTTTATCAGCCTCACAGAGTATCCCCACATCTGCTTTGCCACATTTTCTCTCTTTTTTTCATTGTGAATGATTTCTCCTGTCAGGGTTGCTCCTGCTTGGAGTTCTACTCTCAGTGGAGCCCCGGAGTTTTCTCAGCAGCCTCTGCAGCGAGTTCTGAGCCAACGTGGGGCTCTGCTGCCAGCCCAAATCTGCGCTTCCCCTGCCCAGCCTGAGTGCAGGTGGGGCATGTGCTGGGCATGGCCGGAGATTTGCATGGCCAAAATCCTCCAGCATTTACACCTGCTCATGGCTTTGGGTAGCACAGATCACAGAACACCCATTGCAGCTGACAAATGGCATTTCTTGCAGATTGCTACACCAGCACTGCTGATCCACAAATACACAAGAATCAATTTCAGCTGAAAAATGTCATTTATTACAAATTGCTACTCTCACGCTGACAATATAGAACTATACAAATCTCAATTTAAGTTAAAACCAGGAATTTATTAGATTATTACAACCAGTCTGTGTAAAAATATACAAATACTAATTCAGTTAACAAAACTAAATTTATTGCCAACCTCTACAACAATTCACTATACACAAAGATCAATTAGGCATTTAACAACTTAATTTATTACATATAACTACAAATGAATAAATAGCAACACAACTTTAGATATAGGAAACAGAACTAAACACAGATACAATAACATCCATGTATACTTCGATAGAAATATACACATAGATGTAATTACAAACAAATATGTATATATACACGTACATATATACAGAGGGTACATCCCTAAACACCGCACATACAAAAATAGTCCTATACAAATAGCAACCCACAAATGTGCATATCCAAATGATATCTTTAGACATTTCTACATAACAGATATGTCTAGAGATGGATAGACATGTCTATCCAAATGGATAATGCAATTCTAGACATGTCTACACGGAACTCAAAGCAGAGGGATCCCAGCTGCCCCATCTTCAAAGCCTCTCGCTCGGTCTCCTCCTCCCGTGCAGAGCAGCTCCCCTGGACAGGGACAGCAGATGGGACATCTGGGAAGCAAAGGGAACACTGAGTGAGTATGGGGACGTTTCCCTTGGCAGCAGCTGCACTTCCATTAGGGAAGAGGAAATGTCAGAGCCTCCCCAGGGGGTCAGAAGGAGAAAGCAGCCGGGCGGGCCGGGCTGTGGTGAGCGCAGCCGCGGCGGGACTGTCCCGCAGCCCCGGCAGAGCCGGCACAGCTCCCGGGCCCTGCCGGCACAGCTGCCTTGCCCAAGGACAGCCCCTGTGCCAGCCGGGGCAGCTGCGCTGAGCAGCCCCAGCACGGGCAGGGCCCGCTCCTGCCCCGCCGGGCAGTGCCCACGGCCACAGCCCACGGCAGCCTCAGCCCCACCTGCCTCCCCGGGCCTGTGGCCTCAGCCGGGCTCTCTCCAGGCTGGCAGCAGCAGGGCCCCGTTCACTTCTCTCGCTGCTGGCCTTCAGCTCCTCCCTGCTGGCTCCCGTCAGTCTCCAGCTGTCCTCAAGGTCTTCATAGCAGCTGTGGCAAAAGCAGAGCCTCTGGAATTGCTTCCAAGGCCTGGCAGAGCTGCAGTCCTGGAGCCCTCTGTGCTCCCTGCTGGCCCCCTCCATCCCCTCAGCCCCGCCATGCTCTCGGTGAAGCCCCAGCCCCCTTCAGTTTCTTCAGCCCCTCACATTCCTCTCACCCCCCTCAGTCCCTTCTGAGCCATCCCGTCCCCTGAGACCCACCACCCTGCCAGCCTGTGCCACTTCCCTGTCACCTCAGTGCCACCATGGCCCTCAGCTGCCCCACAACCCTCAGCCCCAGCAGCAGCTCAGGGTCACTGTCCCTTCAGCGCCACAGCCCCCTCAGCCCCCTCAGTCTCACCGTGCTTCAGCAGCTCCTCAGGGACAGTGCCTGGGGCCAGCGGCAGCTCCCACCGCTCCAGGGACAGCCGGGGCTGGAAGTGCTGCTCCGCCCGGCCCGGCCGCCAGCTCGGACCCAGCACAGGGACAGGGGACACAGGGGGCACCGGGGAAAAGCAAGAGGTGAAAAAGGCAGCTGAGGAGGGAAAGAGCTACAAATGCAGCCTAGGCCTACACAAACAGCAATCCTTCCATCAATCTCTCCCACCTAAACATTCCTGTTCCTCCTACTATATAACTATACCTGTTTTAAATGTAACTTCATACATATAGATATATTTATATAAGTATTTTAATCCACACATATAGAAATCTAACTCTGAAAATATATAAATGTAAATATATAATAAAATATATCACATCTATAACTATATACATATCCACATTTAACTACACAGATCTATCAATATATGTCCATAGAAATAGGACATTATCCTCTATAAATGGAACTATATCCACTAATAATTAAAACCATAGAAATCTATAAACATATCTACAAGCAGAGGAGTTCTACCTGCCTGATGGTCACAGGCTCTCCCCTGTCTCTTCCTGCCATGCAGGGCAGCCCTCCTGGAGATGTTGGTCAGATGGCATCTGGGAAGCAAAGGGAACGCTCAGTCAATATTGGCCCTTGTGCACCTTTCCTTTGAGCAGCAATTGTCCTTCTACCAGGGGCTGTCAAAGATGGCCTGAAAGGCAGACGCTCACTTGGCAATTTGAAGCAACCTGCCCTTAAAAGAACAGGGACCATTCCAAGTGTTCAAAAGTGTGCTTCAAAACACTGAAGTATCTCAAAGAAGTCTCAGCCCCTGCAGTGCAAAGGGCACCCAGGAGAGCTTGAAACACAGACAGTCCCAGCGGCCACAAGGAAGCCCAGCCTTGTTCTTTCTCTGAGCTGATAGAGAGACCTCAGTCCTCACTGAAATGGCTGAAGCTGAAGGTGCTGGGAGCTGAGTCATGAACCAGCTCCATTACCTGCCATCTACAAACTGCCCTCTGCAGGGAGCAGCAGCTGCTCCAACTCGACCATCAGCTCTGGCAGGAAGGGCTGGGAGGGACAGAGCTCCCTACAAGGCCTGCAGGCTGCACCAGCTGGGCTAAGGAATGGATCCACAGTGCTCCTTCTCTCCTCTTAGGCCTCCCTAATCAGGGGTCATTCAAGCTTTTCCTTCTGATACTGGAGTTACCGTGATTTTTCAATTGCCTGGCCTCTGATGTTGTGCTCCTTGTTTTTCTTGTGGGTCACGACCACTGGTATTACATTTAGTCAGTGATTTGGACTTCTACCCTGACTTTTTGCTCTTTTTTTTCCCTGTTCCTTCAAGTGTCGCCCAGCCTGGCCTCCCCTGGCACCCTGCAGTAAATTTATCCACCAACTTCATCACAAAACTGGGACACACGGCTTGGTGACACAACTCCCACAAGGTCAGGTTTATTCCCTGCTCTCTGCCCCAGCAGAGGACTCCGTGTCAGAGCCTCTGGAGAAGCCTGGAGGGCAGGGCTCAGGGAAGTTGTGCCAGCACAGGATTTGAACTCAAGGCACCAGGAAGCACCAACCCTGCTCAGGGCAGCCATCTCACAGCTCTCTAAACCAGTGTGGGCTCTGTCCTTACCAGGCTCCTCGGGCTCCTGGGAACTGTTCCTGCAGCTCTCGGTGCCAGATGAAGCTTCCTCTGCTGCAGCTCTGTTCACAGGCTCCCCTCCTGAAGAATCAGGGGCAACACCAACATTGTCCTGAGCAGAAAAACAGAAAGAAAGGAACCCAAAGATCACTCACTGTTTTGCTGGAATCATATCAGGGATACAGTAACTGTCCTTCTCCAATCCCAAAGGACATGGAGACCAGAGGAGGGAACACTGCCCACACAGTTCACATGACAAGCCTTTTAAACTCAGGATTCAGGGGGCCAAGGCGAAACTGAAGCTCTCACAAAATGACCTTTGAGACAAAACAAGAACACAGAAAACCAGAAGACACCAAGTGAGGGAACGTGCCCCCATGCTCTGACCCTGCCTTATCCCAGAGCTGTGAGAAATCAGCCAGCACAAAGCCAGGGGCTCTCCTTGCTGCCAGCACGGCTCCCAGCCCTGCTCAGGGCTGTGTGCTGCAAACCCACAGGCAAAGCACACATTTCTGCCTGGCAGTCTCAGCACCCCCAGCCAAGCGCTCACACAACCCATCACAAGGTGCTGCTTCTCCGAGCCCTCTGCTGCTGCCCCGCTTGTGTCATCCAGGCAAACATTGATGCACCCAGACTATTTCCAGGATCACATTTGTGATCAGTGGCAAAAATCTGTAAATCGTTAGGGTGGGGAAAAAAACCAACCCAAAAGACAGGAAAATCCAGACAACCAAGTAGTGTTTCTATTCCTATACTCTGTACTGAGGAAGCAAACGTCCACAATGAAGCAAATTACCTTTGGACACAAAGATATTCTCCCTATGACCAGTTTCAGAACATTCATCTCTTCTGCCATAGTCCGTCCATCAGAACCCTAAAGATTCTGAAGATGGTTCCAAGCCTGCAATGTTTCCTTTTATTATGGAATAAAATGCTTCTCTAAGCTGCTATGTGTGACTTTACAGAAGACAAAAGTCATGCCACTTGAGAATAAGGCATTGGCAAATCCAAAAAATCCCACTCTCCCCCTTGAGTCATAATCACAAATGTACTGCAGGCAATGGGTCAGCACATCAACAGAAAGACAGACATTCTTTGGCCAACAGTGTAATAATCTGCAAAGGACAGAGAGCTGCAGCTGCAGCCCAGCCCCAGCCACGGCTCTGGGAGCGCCCACACGCTCGGCAGGGCTCACACAGCAGCAGCAGCTGCAGCCCAGCCCTTGCTTTGCCTTGGCCTTCCCACCCAAAAGAGGCACAGCCCACATCTGCTGCAGCTGCAACAGAGGCACCTCTGGCATGCCCCTCCCTGCACGGGACATTTGGCCTTCAGTGCCACTTCTCCAAACACTCTTCTCCTCTTTCCCAGCAAGTAAAACCCCTTCTTCATTTCTTCATCATCCCCTCTTTTAGAAATCTTTCTTTACCAAGAATAATTCAATAACTAAATAATAATGAAATAAGTTCAATTAAAGAAGCCTTTGCTTCTTAACCATGTAACAAGTTTCAAAAGTTCTCAGTCCAGCCCCTTTTATCCCAATCCAATGGAATTACCTGAGCAGAGGGAGATCTTTCAGACAGGGACCTCCTGATCTCCCGAATCATTTTCTCTATGGCAAGGCCCAGATCTGCTGGTGGCCGTTCCTCCTCCCCAGGTGCGTTCTGTGCTGAGCTGGAGGCCGTCCATGCTGCACAGGCTGCACTGCCGGGTGGAGTGCTGGGCCCTGAAGTGCCCGGGGTGGCTGCAAGAATCCAAACACATTGGTCAGGCTCCACAACGTGGCTGTGGGACACAGAGCTCTAGTGCTGCTGTGGACCAAACATCACGGGAAGCACACAGCAAAACCAGGCAGAGAATCTTTTGGCCTCCTAGGTGCCCCTTCCTAGTAGGCTTGACTTCTGGCCGAGAATGGCAGAGCCTTGTGGGAAAATACTTCAAACGGTCACTATTCAGGACCTTTTGGAAAAACAAGGCTACAACTCTTTTCTTACCTCGTGCGTCGTAGGCTGGGGGCTGCTGCTCCCTGTGGAGCTGCTGGAAGCTGCAGGGCTGCATGGCGAGCACCTCCCGCTCGGCCGGAGGCAGCTGCTCCCCGTAGAGCTCCTGCGAGCGGCTGCGGGGCCCCTCCCGCCCGAGCGGCAGCGGCCGCTCCCCGTGGAGCCCGAGCAAGTGGCAGGGCGGGATGCCGAGCACCGCCCGCTCGGCGGGCGGCGGCCGCTCCCCGTAGAGCTCCTGGAAGCGGCTCGGCCCCTCCCGCCGGGCCGGCAGCGGCCGCTCCCTGTGCAGCAGGTGGAAGCCGCAGGGCGGGCGCCGGGCGAGCAGCGGCCGCTCCACGGGGTGCTGCTGGAGGCGGCCGGGCCGGGGGCTGCGCAGCTCCCGCCCGTCCGGCAGCGCCCGCTCCCTGTGCAGCAGGAGGAAGCCGCTGGGCGGGCGCCCGGCCGGCAGCGGCGGCCGCTCCCTGGGCAGCGGCGTGAAGCGACCGCGCCCGTGCCGCCCGACCGGCAGCGGCCGCGCTCCAGGGAGCTGCTGGGAGCCGCGGGGCGGGCGCCTGCGGCCATCCCGGCCCGCCGCCGGCCGCTGCCTGTTGGCCGCGCTCCGGCGCTTGATGCGGAGCAGGAGGTCAGGGCGGTCGCGGCGAAAGCAGGGGTTGCTGTAGTGCAGCCAGGCCCCGGCATCGCCCGGCGCAGCCGAGCCGAGCCAGCCCGGCACCTTGCGGAAGCCGTAGCGGTAGAGCTGCCGCACGAAGCTGCGGAACTGCGTGGCCCTGAAGGTGTGCGGGATCGGGGCCGGCCCATGGCCACGGCCCCTGTGGGCGCGGCCCGAGCTGAGCAGCTCTCGCTCCAAGAGGGAGCGGTCGATGAGCAGCCCCTGGGCGCGGCTGTCCCAGCGCACGGAGCGGACGCGGGGGCTGTTCACCAGGCGCCAGAGCTTGGCGGGGAAGGTGCGGGCGCTGAGCCCGGCGGGCAGCGGCGGCTCCGCCATGGCATCGATCGCCGACTGTGGCCACAACGCCCGCAGCGCAACGGCCGCGGCTGCGCCGGCGGCGCGCGGCCTGAGGGGAGCGCTGCGCTCGGGCCCGCGGGGCCGCGCGTGACAGAGCCGGGGCTGCGGGCACAGCGCGGGCGGGGCGGCTCCGGGGCTGGCCGGGCTCGGCTCGGCTCGGCTCGGCTCGGCTCGGCTCGGCTCGGCTCGGCTGGGCTCGGCTCTGCACAGCACGGCACGGCACGGCACGGCACAGCACAGCAGGTTATCCGCACTCTGCATCCCGTGCCTGGGTCACCATCGGTGACAGAGAGGAAGGACATTGCTCTGTTTTGGCTGGGAAAAGGATGAAAAGGGGTGATTAGAAAACATTCATTTGGTCTCCTTTTCCACAGACTAGCTGGTTTTATTTCACTATGTCTGCCTGTCTTTGGCAGAGTTGGCACATTTCTCGTGATTCGGAGTCAGCTATAGCAGCAGGAATGGGAAGCAATTTTGTTAGCATTGATATCAAAGCCAAAGTGCTGCCCCATGGATGGATGTTGCTTTCTTCAAAGGATTTTTGGCCTAGAGCTGTAGCAAACTCACACTGGTGTCTTCCCAAGCAGCGTTGCCTTTGTACTTCCACAGGAATCACCTCTTCTTTTTTTTCCCCCCATTTGGGGAGAGCTCCAATGCAAATGCCTCCTGCAGCCAACTCTTGTCACTGTGGACTGACAAAGGAGATCTTGCAGTGGAGAGAGACTCCCTAGAGCTGCTGTGGAGAGCTGAAGGGGGAAGCTTTGTCCCTTAAAGTCTTGTTGGGGAGCTGCTCGTGCTCTGGGGGACGGACACCAGTGGTGTTTATCCAAGCCTTGCAAGTTCATTCCTGTAAAGAAAGAAAGTATACAGACGCCAGATAGAGAAACAAGGTGTATGGGAGAGAGATGGGGAAAAGGAGAGGGGTAATAGAGAAAGGAGCCCTCCGCAGGCAGAGATCAATCTTCATGGAGGTAATGATCGATGCTCAGTTTATTGCAAATCTCAGGGTACATTTATATGCTAATGCAGGGTTCAGCAACGGGAGATTTCTTATAAGTGGTTACAAAGTCTTACGTGTAGGACAAAGAGCTAACATATCTTTAGTCAGGTACACAGATTGGCAAAAGTGTTAGCAGAATATTCTGCCCCATATCTTCTCTTCACATCCCTAGAACATCTTGCTTCACATCTCTTTTCCTGGGGTACATCTTGGCAAACTTCTTTATATTGTTTGCCCAAGGGCAGCATGCTTCTGGTCTAAGGCAACCTATGCAGGGTTGTGCACCTTGCTTCTATCCAGTGTCTGCTCAAAATGCTCTCTACATTCCTGAGCTTCCTGACACACCACAGAGACTTTGGGGTTGGTGTATTGGCAAACAAATTTCAGTCTGGGAACTTTTTGAAGTTCCCAGTTCTTTTTATTTTTTTTCATTTCCTCCAGAAATACTGTCATAATCTAATGCTTCCAGAGAATCTTTTCCTACTTTTTGGGGAATTCCTTTTGCTGCCCTCCCAGATCAGGCCAATTCCCAGGGCTCCCTCCCAAAGTGAGGTGCAGCCCATGGCCTCCACTCTCCAGCTGGAACAGAAGGAAGCACAGAGTTTGCTGTTGTGGCAGAGGAGCTTCTCTTTCCTGCCTGCTTTCCCTTTGGGACTTGTTGGTGTGTGCTCATTTGATAAAGGCAGGTTTAAACTCTGAAGCAGCTGTGTTTCAAACTGCTCCCTTCTCCAGCTCTTCTGTGGGTATCCTTGGACAAAAGGCCTCTTGGTGGGAGCTCTCTGTGGCCGGTTAAGGAAGGAGGTTGATACTTCAGGGTTGTGACTGCTGAAAGCAGCTGGTTTCTGGAGGTGTCCAGAACTGGGAGTGGCTCCTTTTCTCACCTGCCTGCAGAAAAGGAAGTTGCAAAGTGGGAATTTCATTTGTGGAGATGGCCACCAGGGGTGTTTGCCAAGAGATGGGCTGGCAGAGAGGCAGGTCTCATGCTAAACTGGCTGTGTGTTTGTTTTGATGGTGGAGAGGGTCAGAGATGCAGACACAGACACCAGCTGAAGGAATAATGTGATTTACTGTAATGCAAAAGTGCAAAAAAGAGTCAGGAAAGGATAAGCTAAGCATTGCACCTCAGCATTATTACAATAGGGTCCTTCTGGTGATTCAGGAAGATCCATCACCAGGTACCCCAATGGTTTCCCCTTCATGCAGAGCTGCACATCAGCTGGGGGAAGCTGTCCCAGCCCAGCCCTGCAGAGCCACGGCCGGGAACCGGGAAATCCTGCGGTGCCTCCACCTTTGGCGGCCACGAGGCTCCCGAGTGCGCTGTGAGAGTAGCCTGGCTCCGACAGTGCTGGACGAGCAATGTGCCAGAGCTTCTGCTGGGGGCACAGCTGGTGTCATTCTCCTCTTGGTTTTCTCCCCGAGCCTGCCCAGGGCTCAAGGAGGAACCAAGGCCAGGTGTGGCCATGTCAATTTTCCTCATGCAGAAAGGTGAAGACGTGTTTCACCAGTGAATGGATGCAACAATCCTTTTGATAATAACACTTGTTTAAGGAGCAGATACATGGAACATTGGGTTGGGAAGATCACCTAGAGGGCAGCTTTGGCTCAGGTCCTGTTGTTGAGGCTTCAGTCAGGGTCTGTTGTTCAGGCCCTTCAGTATTTTGTGGTGCAAATCACACCTGTGCAGAGCTGGAAACAAACAAGTCTGTCTTTAGCACATTTGAGACAGGGAACAGGATCAGCCCTGCAAGGCCAGGCTGGGGCCCAGAGCAGAAGGCCAGCACCCTGCTTTTGCCCCCAGGCAGCCCTGCAGAGCAAGCAGCCCCTCCTGCCCAGGGGCTGAGGTGCCCGAAGCTGCCTCCCCGCTGTGCAGCTCTGCAGAGCCCGCGGGGCACAGGGTCCTGGGCAGCCAGGGCAGCCCGGCTGCCTTGGGGCACAAGGAGTGGCCCAGAGAGAAGCTGCTGCCCTTTGCTTTGGAACTGTTCCTCAGAGTCTTGTCATTAATCCACAGTGTCTGATGTGTTTTCCTTTCTTCTCCCAAGTTTAACACAGCTTTTTGAGAAAACTGACTGATGTAGCTTCTGGTGGTGGTGGTGGTGCTTTTGTCTGCAGGTGAGGGCAGGTGATTTGGACCAAGGACGGAGTCCATTGGTAACACCCCAGCTTTGCCAAGTCAAGAAAACCATTCACAATTGGGCTACCAGTGCTGAGCAGTTTTCCTAGGTTTTGGAAAGCTACCACCTGAAGAAACCCAACAGATTTTCCTCCAGGAGGACAACAGCAGTAGCATGATGCCAATGTTTTCCACCCCTTTTCTGGGTCTTTTAAGAGTTCCACAGTGCCCAGCAGGAATGCAATAACCTGTGATAATGTGCTTTGAGAGCTCTGTGTTGTTCATTGCCACATGAGTGTTCATGACAAGCTGGACACCCCACTCGTGGCTCTGTGGAGTTAAATTCATCCCAATTCTGTGCAAACAGCAGCCCCGAGATGCTGAGAAGGGCAAGCACAGTGGGTGGGTGTGCATGCACACACCCGGGGGCTGACTGCTGTGTGTGCAGATGGTTTTGCACTGTTGTAAATCTTCACTCTCCCAAGCTGAAAGACTATTTCAAATATATATGTTAAATGAAAATATATATTAAAAACAAATTGTCCAAAAATACATGTGCATTAAATTTCATGCATATTATATAGTATATATTTTGACTAATATAATATAATATAATATAATATAATATAATATAATATAATATAACATAACATAACATAACATAACATAACATAACATAACATAACATAACATAACATAACATAACATAATTACTAACATATAATAATATAATATAATAACATATTATAAATATTATAATATATTGAATATATGAGATCATTTTTGAAGCCATTGCTTGTGGGTGTATTAGATGATCTCCTAGTGTTTGTACATTTTTGCTTTCTGCTACTGCTGATCCTAGCAGCAACTCCCTGTCAGTTCTTCCAGGTCACTTCACACAAGGGGATTCCATCATTTCAGTGCCTGTGAGAGCTTGGCAGTGAAATGCCAAGTTGATTCCCAGCTCTTCAGCCTCCTTCTGGATTTTGGGGCATCTCAGCACTTGTGTCCATGGCCCTTCCTTCATCCTCAGCCTGCAGCAGTCACAGTCGCTGCTGCCTCCCCCTTGCTGCAGCTCATTTGCCAAAGTGCTGCCAAAGGCAGCAGAGCTGGCTCAGGATCCCTGCTGGCTTCTGGTCTCTGGGATGAGCTTCAGGGGGACACTTGGAGCACTTTCCTAAAGAGCTGCCCGTGGGATGAGGGATTTGTCCTCCCCGGGTGGCTCCTGCTTGGATTCTGTGCTCATGGAGCCCCGGAGTTTTCTCAGCAGCCTCTGCAGCGAGTTCTGAGCCAACGTGGGGCTCTGCTGCCAGCCCAAATCTGCGCTTCCCCTGCCCAGCCCGAGTGCAGGTGGGGCAGGTGCTGGGCATGGCTGGAGATTTGCGTGGCCAAAATCCTCCAGCATTCACATCTGCCCATGGCTTTGGGTAGCACAAATCTACACTTACTTCCGTTGAAACATTGCATTTATTGTAGATAGTTACACCCGCACTACTAATGTACAAATACACAAACATTAACTTAAGTTTAAAAATGAAATTTATTTTAAATTGCAACAGCTATGCTACCAATATAGAAACACAGAAATATCAATTTATGATTAAAATCTAATTTATTCTGAGAAATGTGCTATGTAAATATATACAGATGTCAACTTCAGTGAAAAAAAAATTACTTTATTGCAACCCTCTGCAGCAACTCACTGTACACAAATATTGAAGTTACTGAATTGAAGATTAACAATTAAATTTATTACATATTACTACAGCCATACAGCCCATATACAAATACAGAAACATCAATATCCCTCTCTAAAGAATCTCAGATCCAGAACTAAAGAAATAGAATTTTAGAACTATACAACTCCATACATAATAAATAGAAGTAAATACCTATATAGGCATAACAATATAGAGATGTAAACATGCATTACATATTTCATGACATATAACATGACAATATAATACAAACATAACAGACCTGTCTACAAATACACAAATATCAATGGACGAATAAAACAATCCAGACATCCCCAGCAATAGAAATGCACAGCTACAGAGCTGTACAAATATGTAAACAGATGAATATACACGCATCAATATAACAATATACACACATAATATCCCTGTACAAATATCAGTCAGTGTATGTAAATATCCCTATACTTGTAACTATCCAAATCTAGCTACACATCCATAAACAGCGCTAGATCAGGAGGGGTTGCAGCCGCCGATGTTCCCAGGCTCTCGCTCAGTCTCCTCCTCCCGAGCAGAGCAGCTCTCCTGGACAGGGACAGCAGATGGGACATCTGGCAAGCACAGGGAACACTGAGTGAGCGTGGGGACGTTTCCCTTGGCAGCAGCTGCACTTCCATCAGGGAAGAGGAAATGTCAGAGCCTCCCCAGGAGGGTCAGAAGGAAAAGCAGCCGAGCAGGCCGGGCTGTGGGGAGCTGTTCACTTCTTTCTGGCATCCCAGTTGCTCTGAGGGAACTCCTTCTTGTCAGGTACCTCTGCACTTACAAAACTGTGGCCCCCAAATCAATCAGCATTTATGTCTCCAGCTGCTTGCACCAATGACAGGGAATGTCCTCTAACAGTGCTGGGGCACAAAGTTACCTTGTACAGGTCATCTGACAGGGCCTTGCTCTTTCGGTGCTTCCTGTGTTTCTCCTTCCCTTCCACTTGGAATTTTTACAGCATTTCTTTTTCTTTCCCCTTGATCAGTGCTGAAATGCGTGTTTCTCTTCCAAGTTTCAGTTTGTTCAGGGATTCTGTCAAGCCTTTTCTTAGAAGCTTTTATCAGGGAATTGAGTGTTAATTTCAGCAATTTTGGTGATTTTCTGTGAGATTTATACAAGAGTCCTGTTCATTGGGCACTATTTAGGAAGGTACAAAAGAGAAAAAAGGATGTTCTGTATGTCAGTTCACTAGTGGAATTTTCATGCATAGAGAGAGTGATTAGCTGAATTTTACATCTGCTCCTAACCTGAAAGTGTAACAGGTAATTTGGGGAGAAATTAAAGCAAAATTTCTCCTTCTACCAGCCTGTATTCAAATGTAAAGTAAATAGAGCAGGGTGAGAATGTCAGTGCTCAGCTCCTGAAGTGCCTTATTAAGGTGTTCTTAAAGTAAGGGAGATAAAATCTGGGTGGGCATTCCTAATTTCCAGACACTCATTGTCAATTTCATTTACTCTGAAAACAGCAGAGATGTGCACATCATACCTGATCAATCCCTTTGGGGATGTTTTAGGTTCAGATTCTCTGAGGCTTTAGATTTTTAGGTCTCTAGACAATGCTTCAAGGAATCTAAATAGCTTTCAGAAATTAAACTTTTCTTCTTTTTTCCTCAGTCTTTGCACTCATGTGCACCAGAGACCTTCAGTGAATGGATTCCACTCTAATCCATCTGCAAGCTGAATCTCCCAGCTGTGTTCACACTGGTGGTTTGTGTGTCTCTTCTGCACAGTGCAATTTTAAAATTTTCGTTCCTTATTATCTCTGCCCTTCTTTTTCTGTTTTAGCTTGCAAATGCACGCAGATGTATCAGAAATGATACACCTAATTTCTGATGCATCAGTTCCTGTCTAGCAATTTCATTTCATCCTGTTCTGATGTCATGCTAGCCTTATATGTTTTATTCTAAGTGGACTCCTGTTTTCTTGCATGTGGAAGTTTTACAACGCAATGCTCTCATTCACCTGCTTTCATGAAACCCTTCATTAACATTAGCACAAGTAGCTGTGTGATTCCCTTCTGCTTTGTAGAAGATTTGGGAAACTCAAGTCCTGCTCGGCTACAGAAAAACACACACAGTGCTTGGTAATTCCCCTAAGAGCTTAAGGTAATGGTAAACAACTGCAGCTTATTCATTTCACAGAAATTGGGAGAAAAGACATTGCAAATATTGAGGAATGTAGTGCAATATTGATGGGCATCCTTCAGTTATCCAGACAGACTGATGTCACTGGCAAAATTCCCTATTTTCCAAAGGTTTTCATTTGCTTTGGCTGTACTTCGTATGGCTGCAGGTCCCATTTCCCTTGATTTAAGGAAGTATCTTGGCAGGTATTCTTGGTGATATATTTTGCTAATTCTGCCCTTGGAGGAATTACTTAGTTCTGCAGTCCTTATTACACACCCTGTTCTAAAAGACTTTTATGCTATTTTTCCTCTCTCTGTGTTTTCACACTTGTTCAACAAGGTTTTCTTTCTAAGAATATTAATCACAATATCCCAAAGGATTAAAAAATGCTTAGGTATTTTTTCCCTACCTATTTACTAAATGTAATGGACAGCCCTGTTCACTAAACCCCGATATAGAAAGCCATATGATTGTGAATAAGAAATACATGGTCAGCCTGGTCAGCCTTATGATTGTGATTAAGAGATGCATAGTCAAGCAATCATATGTGCTTAAGAAATACATAACTGCATAACCTAAAAATAATATATATCAAGTTACTATTGTTTGCAAAATTCAACCATGTATTGCACAAATACTAACCATGCGAAAGGCGAAGGTTTTAGGAACTAAGAAGAGCTAGCCGAGAAACAGAAACCAGCCAAACACCACCCCATATAAGGAAGGCAAGAGCTCCGAGGTCAAGAGTACAGGCCTGAGGAAGACTTCAAGCCTTCATCCAACGACCACCAGAGGGTAGAAGACGACCCCCTAGCAACAACTGGAGCATGCGCCAAGGGAAGAACACGTCTACGGAAATGGACTAGTATAAAAAGGGGATTTGTGAGATACTGGGTGCGGCAGTTGGTGGAGTTGGACTCCCCACAACTCCCCTGTCGCCCAGCGCTGCTTTGTTTATTACCTATGCTTGCTGTAATTAATAAATTCCAATTGGGCAACTTAACTCGTTGCGGAGTTCCATTTATAACAAATTGGTGCCGTGACTCGGATGGTCATAGGTGAGGGAGCGACGGTGTTTGGGAGGCGCCCCACCCCATTTTCGGGTGGCCCAACATCCGACCTTCCTACTATACGTCCACCGACGAACCTAAAACTTTAGGTAATAAGCAAAGGGAAACACCGGTGAACCCCTTAATCTTCTGTGCACAGGGTCCGGACGAAGACGCAGGACACGTAAGTTTGGGTCCCGGAGTGCAAAGGCACTCCGGAAGAAATGAGATCCGTCCGGTTGGGGTTGGAATCCTGGAGAAAGGGTCCCCAAGTGCAAAGGCACTCCGGAAGAAACGAGATCTGTCCGGTTAAAGGATGGACAAAAGAATGCTCCAGATGAGCCCGTGGAGGGCGAGGGATCCTGGAGTGCGAGCAAGTGAGGTGTGCATGAGAGGGGAACCAACAGTCGGATTCCCCAAGTGAGTGTGGACCCTCAGTAGTGCGGTTCCCATTAGTCCGCGAGGACGTGGGCCACGATCAAGGGGAAGCGAGTGGTGATTTGTGTGTGAGAGGCACTCCGAAAGGATGGGACAGGGGAAAAGCAAGCCCCCTATTTTCATTAGGTTTCTCCGGTGCCAAAAGATAGTTTGTTGGGGTTTATGTTAGAAAATTGGAGACATTTTCCGGGCACTAAGGAGAAGAATAAAGCTAAGACGATTCACCATTGTGTTGAAATTTGGGGAGAAAAGAAAAGAAATTTTTAAAAGTGTATATTGGCCCATCAGTAAAAATCCCTTCAGTCAAGAAGAAAGTGATTAGCAATATGGGTCAAGCAACCAGATACATTGGTGTTTAAATTGGCGGAACGAAAGAAACAGGAGAAGAAGAAGAGGGACTCTCCTGAGGAGGACCCCCTAATACCTCTACCCTCACCTCAGGCTCCCCCTCTCCCACTAGACCCAGACTTACAGCTTAGGCAGGCACTGCTGCGGATGCATTCTATAGCATAGGCATGGGAAGGATTCTATATTAGACGAAAGTTGAAGAAAGTAGATGAAGGTTGGAAAAGGGTAGATAATTGGCAAGATGGAGGATAAATTGCTGTGGGAGGTACAAACAAGGAGTTAGAGTTTGAAAAGCGAAGACAGGGGAATAGTCAGGACACTGGGATGAAAGGGAATGGTCAGGACACTGAGACGAAGGAGCCTAAAGCCTGCTTTTACTGCGGAAGGAAGGGACATTTCACACGAGTGTGTAGGGTCAGGATCCAGGATGAGAAAACTTCTCAGGAGAATCAGAGAGGGCAGGAGCTAACGAAGAGGACCGAATTACACCCAGAAGAGGCCTTGATGATAAAGCTAAGAGTAGGTCCTCAGAGCGAAAAATTTGCATTTTTGGTAAATACAGGAGTTTCTCAGTCGTCAGTGGCAAAATGACCCCAGGGATGTGAGATAAGTAGTGAGCGAGTTTCAGTAATCGGAATTACGGGAGAGGCTTTCCCTGTTCCTGTAATAAAAGGAGTGCAAATTGAAACAGATAACAAATTTGAAGTAAATGATTTGTTGTTAATGCCAGAGGCCGGGAATAATATGTTAGGCAAAGATCTAATAATAGCCTTAAAATTACAGATAACACCCTGTGAAGGAAAACTTAAAATTCATTCTTTAACTGAAGAAGATAATCTAGAAATTAATGACACAGGTGGGCATTCAGGTGAAGTGGGAAAAGTTTAGGATAGAGGAGTCTGGTCCCCTTAGTCCCTCCTGGTCAGCACAAGCCTGTGAATTTTATGCATTACTCTGTGCATTATTAATACTAAAAAGGCAAGAAGGGACTACTTATACAGACTCCAAATATGCTTTTAGTGTAGTACATACTTTTAGAAAAACTTGGAAGGGGACTTATAAACATTCAAAAGAAAGGATTAATACACGGGAGATTGATAATTCAGATACTTGAAGCTTTAAAAGGCTCAAAGAAAATAGCAGTAGTTCATGTAAAAGAACACCAGAGAGGGAGGGATATTAAAGTTAGAGAAATAATTTGGCTGATAAAGAAGCAAAAAGAGCAAGCTTAATTGGCAGCTATAAGGAAATTAAGAGCAACATTTAAGGAGGAAAAGTGGGTTTTTCCTGATGGCAGGATTATGATGCCAAAAACCAGTGGCACATTAGATTTTAGATAACTTGTATAGACAGACACACTGGGAAACAAGGGCTTTTTGTGATCACTTTATAAATTTTATTGGAATATAGGGATATTTGGAATTAGAAAATAAATTACCCAGGGGTGTCTTACCTGTTAAAAGGTAAATAAGAAGGTGCTAAGAAGCCCTCCCTTTGGAGAATGCAAAACAGCCTACCAGCTATTTGAAAAGATCCAGGTTGATTTTATAGAATTGTTTAAAGTGGGTCGGTAGAAATATTTGTTAGTTATAATAGATCAATTAATATTTGTTATTTATAATAGATCAATTAACTCAGTGAGTTAAAAGCATTTCCAGCAGCTTGAGCTACAGTTCAAACAGTAGCTAAAATATTATTGAAACATGATTTATATTAACCCTGATTTATTAAGAAGGAACTAAGCATCCTGGAGTGGCTGTGGACCGCAATTCCCCTGAGCTCGGAGGCAGAAAAAAATGCTGGTGGAAAAAGAATAAAGGACTTTCTAAATCGGTGGGAACAGCCTAAAAAGATCAAAGATCTCCTCCAGGGTCACCCACTAGCAACTGATTACAAAACTGCAATTCCAAAAACAGAAATTGGTAACACCTGTTGTTAAAAGAGCTCAGAAACAAGTAAAATGTTAGGAGTGAGGTAAACACGGTTTAGGGTGTCATCCATGGATATGTATTGTTTGTACACTTTGCTTTAACTCATGGTGGAGAGTAATTAAGGGACAAGAAAAGGAGAGACAATTAATTTGTTTGCCGTGCTATGATTATGTATTTAGCCAGCTAATTATAGAACATATTGCTAGTGATTTTTTGGGATACTTTTGAGATTGGGAGACAGGACCCTTCCGGCAGCAATTGGATTAATAGGGAACTTAGAGCAATCGGTTCCTGCTCTATTGGCTATAGCACAAATAAAAGAAGGAGCAACTCATAATAATAACATTGATGAAATTCAGGAGAGCCCAATGGGAAAAGGGAATGATTGCTCAAAGACCTCCTTTGGATCTTGCATTACATCAGGTAGAACGTGGAGATTGGGTCCTGGTCCGCAGCTGGAAGGAGAGCCCCCTCACACCAAAGTGGGAGGACCCTACCAAGCCTTACTAACAGCAGACACTGCAATTAGAACCACAGAAAAAGGCTGGATCCATGCAAGCCAAATAAAAGGACCAATAGAACCACCCTGACCAGTGGGCCAAAATACAAAGAACTCTGAGTGGGAAGTGAGTGAAATACCGGGAGACCTCAAGGGCTAACATGGATAGCACAGAGGAACCTAAAAAAAAAAAAAAAAAAACAAAAAAAAAACGCTGTCTATAAGGTTAAAGAGGAGCTGTTGAAGATAACTGAAGTGAAACTGGTAAATGGAAAACATGAGAATGGAGACTCTGATATAAATTCCCCTTTAAGGAATACAGATTGTACAGAAGTCAAGAAAGACGATCCCTGTGATGAGAAGGAGGAATACCTGTAACAAATTCAGCAGTAATAAGTGACCTTGGGTGTATGTATGAATGTTGGGATTGGGTATATCGGACTTTTCTGTTGGTAGATAGGAAGTCAGGAGAAATAATCGAAGAAGGGGAAGGATTACTGAACTCAAAATAAGGGTTATATGTAATGCTCAAGGGTGTTGGAGAAATTGTAATCCATTTGTCTGTATTATTTGTATAATATGTAATGAAAGGTGGTGGACCCATTGTCGCAGCGGCTATCTCCCTAGGGGAGCATGTTATAACTGTTATTACACACAGCAAAAATTAACTGAACAGACATTGGCACTTCGAATAATATCTGGGACCCTTAAAGTAGGCTCCAAGAATTGGAGGAGCATTTATGCTAAAGGAATAAACCCCCAGTATTATTGTTACCACTCAAACAAACCAACACCATTCGTAACGAGAATTGTTGCAGGGGTTTGCCGGAGGTGGATCCCTGATCTGAGCTGTCTAGCTCCTCAGGGGAAAGACACGAAGTGGTCTAGATACCTCCAACGAACTAGGAGAAAGGGGCACAAACCTCCTCCTGAAGACTACCCATTTATGCTAAAGGAATAAACCCCCAGTATTATTGTTACCACTCAAACAAACCAACACCATTCGTAACGAGAATTGTTGCAGGGGTTTGCCGGAGGTGGATCCCTGATCTGAGCTGTCTAGCTCCTCAGGGGAAAGACACGAAGTGGTCTAGATACCTCCAACGAACTAGGAGAAAGGGGCACAAACCTCCTCCTGAAGACTACCCTTGCTGCCGAGAAGATAGATCACCCCATAGCTCACAGCAGCCGAGTTGATGGGCGAGGCAGAGGGGTTGATAACTGTGGGGGAGAGGGCCCTAGAATAAGACCTGAACAAACTCGGGACCACTCTAAGCAAAAGCAACAATATCGGAAACAACAAAATTTGGAACAGGGAAATTATGGCAGCCGCTATGACAATTGGAAAAACTACCTTGGAATTTTTAGAATACTTTTAATAATGTTAACAATCGGGAATTGTAACTCTCAAACACACGAGCCTTTTTAATGGTCATTAATTAGGTGGGAAGATCAGGTTGTGATCAGTAACACTAACGGGACCCCCTTCATTTAGAGTAGACATAACGCAGTTAATCAACATGTGCCCAGCCTCTAACCCTGGAAAAGCCTATTGCAATTACCCAGGGTATAATTATTGTGGATATTGGGGCTGTGAAAAAATAGCTCAGGGATTCACCCCATGGGGAGGACCTGACAGGTTTTTACAGGTTGGGAGAGGCCCTTCGGGTTGTACCCCTCCACGACATGCACATGACGGATCAATTTTGTGGGGGGGGGAATATACAGGATCGTGCAAGTTTATATATATAAATGTTACTCAGCCAGATGACCCAGGCTGGCTAATAGGAAAAACCTGGGGAATCCAACTATGGCAACCAGGGAGAGATCAAGGAGGGATGATACTCATTAAAAAGGAAATTGTTCCCCATGACCCCGAACCTGTTGGACCCAACCATGTGATAGTAAACCCAGATAATAGCTTAAGAGGACCCAACCATGTGATGCGTAATAGCTTAGGAGGGGTGAAGAATGAAATAGAGAATAACAAGACAAGGTAGAACAGGTAGAAGCGACTTCAGCTGACGAGGGAAGTGACATACTTTGGAAGATCTTACAAACCACCTTTGAGGTACTGAACAGTACCCATCCCAACTTAACAAAGGAATATTGGTTATGCTACAGTGCCAAGCCTCCTTTCTAAGAAACCATAGGGAACACTGCGAGGCCCAAAAGAATAAATGGGACTAATCCTGCGCAATGTTTGTGGAAAAAAAAGGGCAGGATAGAACTCCGGGAATTACCCTATCACAAGTAACCGGGAAAGGGAGATGTATTGGAACTGTTCCAGGGAATAAGAAACATTTGTGTCAAATAACTAAATCGGTGCAGGATACCTCAAGACCAGCTGAGTGGTTAATTCCGGCAGCTAATACCAAATGGGTATGTAATACCCTGGGTGTGACCCCCTGTATCTCTATAACAGCCTTTAATGAAAGCCATGAAATTTGCATACAGGTAGTAATAGTCCCCCGGATTATCTATCATCCCAGGGAATACGTGTACTCCCAAAGCCATATTTCGAAACATCATTTGCAAAAAACGAGAACCCTTTACAGCCCTCACGGCTGCGGCATTATTAACCATTGGGGGAGCTGGGATAGGAACAGGCACTGCAGCCCTTGCATATCAACAACAGGGGTTTAAGGCTTTAAGAGCCACTGTGGATGAGGATCTTAAGAAAATTGACAAATCTATCAATGAATTGATAAACTCGCTCCGGTCACTTTCGGAAGTGGTTTTACAAAATCGAAGGGGATTAGATTTACTGTTTTGACAACAAGGTGGCCTTTGCGTAGCCCTTCAGGAGGAATGCTGCACATATGCTGATACTACAGAGATAGCAGTAGACACCATGGCCAAATTACGTAAACAAATAGAGAAGAGGGAGGAAGAGAGAAAATCCCAACAAAACTGGTACGAATCTTTATTCAACTATTCTCCATGGCTTGCCGCCTTGTTGTCCACCATTGCCGGACCGGTGATCTTGCTGTTGTTAGGGTTGACCTTTGGGCCATGAATATTCAATAAAATAGTTAGCTTAGTGAACTCCCAATCTGAAGCAGCCCATTTGATGATGATGAAAACAGAGTATGAATCTCTAGGCGCCGTAGAAGGAGAGGACTATTTGGACTTAAGTAGTAAAGAACTTCAAAGGTTTAGTGGACAAAATGATAAATAGAAAAGGGGGGATTGTAACGGATAGCCCTGTTCACTAAACCTCGATATAGACAACTGTATGATTGTGATTAAGAAATACATCAACCATATGATTAAGAAATACCACATAACCTAAAAATAATATATCAGTTAATATTGCTTGCTATAATTCAACCATGTATTGCGCAAATACTAACCACGCGAAAGGCTAAAGTTTTAGGAACTAAGAAGAGCTAGCCGAGAAACAGAAACCAGCCAAACACCACCCCATATAAGGAAGGCAAGAGCTCCGAGGTCAAGAGTACAGGCCTGAGGAAGACTTCAAGCCTTCATCCAGCGACCACCAGGGGGTAGAAGACGACCCCCTAGCAACAACTGGAGCATGCGCCAAGGGAAGAACACGTCTACGGAAATGGACTAGTATAAAAAGGGGACTTGTGAGATACTGGGTGTGGCAGTTGGTGGAGTTGGACTCCCCTGTCGCCCAGCGCTGCTTTGCTTATTACCTATGCTTGCTGTAATTAATAAATTCCAATTGGGCAACTTAACTCATTGCGGAGTTCCATTTATAACATCAGGTGTTACCCCCACTGCTCCTGTTAGCGTTCGGAAGCACATAATCACGAGAATGATTCTATGCAGGTGCTTTTATTGAAGAGCTCTGGGTGTCAGGGGTACAAACCCAAATCTGTCTCTGACATGGGTTCGGGATGAACATGGTTTTATATTCTATCATTATATAACTTTCATGTTAATTATTAAACATATATTGTTCTATTGTATACATAGATTTCATCCAAGCATGGACTCCTTGTGGTCTCTCTCAAAATTCTAACATAGTTTCTCATTATTCTTCTTATGATTATACAATAATTATCTTTAATTACTAAACAATCATAACATTGAAAAATTATATCATTTATTATATACAGCTTAAGTAAATGCAGTTTCACATGATGTGGCAAACACAAAGCCTAACATTTTCAGAGTCTGTTTTTAACATTTTTCCAGGGCCCCATTAAGTCTAGCTTCTTTCTAATTCCCCGAATTTTATGATTTTAAAAACTTTTACTATCACTCCCACTCTCATCTAAGATGGCGAACCACCCGACACCATAAAGAAGAGGATATGTCACCCAATAACCAAATATGAAAATCCCATAAGACCAGGAAGAAAAGAATGACCAAACAAAAACCCCTAAAACAACAAGCCACCATGCAAATGAAGAATTAAAATAACATCTCTAACCAGAGAAAATATCAAACAACATCAGGGCCATGGTCAGAGCTTTTTGCCTTCGTCACCCTAACCAGAGAGGCCAAGAGCAGTACAGGGACCATAGACATGAAACCAACAATGTCTACTCAGAGACTCTTGAAAGGAGACAAAATCCAGCCCTGCCAGGCCTTGCTCATCACTGCAGTTCCCTGCTCAGAGCCTTGGGCTCCCTGCAATCCTGGCCTCAAGGATCTGCTCTCACCAGGCCCTGGGCAGCCTTTGGCACTCCCTGCCCTCACTGGGGCCCAGCCATGCTCCAAGGCACTTGGAGTTTTGCTGCTGACTCCTTGAGCAGCTTCTTCATCCTTCTCTGCATGCCTGAGGCTCCGGGACCCAGCCCCAAATCCAGCATGGGGCTGATTAAAATACAGAAAGCCCTCAGGAGCTCTTTGTCTCCCTCCCATTGTCTTTGAGTCTCCAGGGCTTGTGCAGGGATTGGAGTCAGTTTGGAGTTCTCTTCAGGAGGGAGATTCCAAAATGCACATCAGGATTTTTGGGTTTTAATCAATGGTGCATTTTTTTTTTTTTTCATTTCAGAGAAGAGGGGATGGAAGCATTTCCCAGGTGATCTTGATGCTGAATGTCTCCTTAGGAGGCCTGGGCATGGAGCAGAATGAGCCCCTTGCAGGCTGAGCCTGTTTGGCCAAGCTGCTCCTCACCCCCAGCCTCACCATGTCTGACATCACCCACCTGGGAGTGAAATCAAAAAATATCGAAAGATCTCCATGAAATTTATTATTTTGTTTTTTTCTGTGACACAATATTTGATGTTAATATTTCATTATTTATGTTTATAACAACATAAATAGTTTTATAAACTAGGTTTTATATTTATATAAAAACCAATACAGTTTTAGCAGCCAAGAAAATTAATGCTCAATATTTCTAAGTAACACAATTCCCTTCATTAATTAATTAAGCTCTATTAGTTATTTATTTATCCCCCTTTCTTATAATTAGTTTTATATGTACTCTTTTTGTCATCTTTTTTATTATCTTTTTACAATACAGTGCCAAGGGGTGGTACATTGGGGTCCTTGCAGACATTTCTGGGGCACATTTGGGGCAGTTTTGGGTCTGGGGAGGGAATTCAGAAAGAACTTGAGGGTCTGGAGGACACTTGGGGGAGACGGGTGGGCACGTGGAGGAGCATTCAGGGATCCTGAGGAAGAGTTCGGGGTCCAAGGCAGCACTTGGGGGTCCAGGGGGGCCCTTGGAGGTCAGGGAGGGGAATTTGGGGCCCTTCGGGGTCCGGGCAGGCCCTTGGGGGGCTCGAACGGGACTCTCTGGGGCGCGGGGGGTGATGGAAGTTGTAGGCGCAGGGATCATACGGTTTAACAGAGCCGCGGAGCATCACAGGAGTTCTGGGCGCAGCTGCAATGACTCTCATCATGCACGGAGCATGATGGGAGCTGTAGTCCCAGAAGCGGTTGGAACGCAGCGTTTGGGGATCCGGGAAGGCTCTTGGGGAACGCTTTTGCGTCCGAGCCGCAACTTGAGGTCCTTGGGGGAACTTAAAAGGTTCGGGAGCGCTTGCGGGGAACTCCGAGAGCCTTAACGGGGCTCTTTAGGATGCGGGGCACAGCAGGAGTTTTAGGCGCGGGACTGTGTCTGAGGGGATCTGGGGCCGCGGGGGATGAGAGGAGATGAATTCCCAGAAGTGGCTGTACCGGGCATCTGTGGGGTTGGGAGCACTCAGGGGTTCCGGGGACGCTTTGGGGGGTCCCGAATGGGCGCTGAGGGGGCACTGAGGGATCCTGGAGGGTCTGGGGGAGACTTATGGGACAGATGGGGGCAGATCCCGGGGTTCTGTTGAGCGCTGGGCATGACGGGCGTTGTACTCCCGGCTCCAGTAGGGGTACATAGGGCCACAGGTAATGACGAGAGTTGTAGGCAAAAGAAATATGGCGTCCATGTAGGCACCGCCCCTAGTCCTGGATCCCTGGCGCTGATTGGCTACAACTTGTGATGGGCGAGAGCATTGGCAATTGCGATGCGGTGGAGGCGGGAACAGCCAAATTACCCTCCTCCAGTCCCTCCCGGTACAGACCAGTCTGTCCCAATACACCTGAGTTCATTCCCAGTCATTCCCAGTTCCTCCCAATGTCATACACAGGATGCCCCAGTGTCCCCCGTTTTCTCCACAACGTTCCAGGTCTCCCCAGTGAGTCCCAGTCACCCCAAGTGTCACTCCCAGTATGTCCCAGTGTCTCCCACAGCGTTCCCAGTGTTCCCCAGTATGTCCCAGTCCTCCCCAGTGTTTCCAAGGACAGTTTCATTTCTCTCGGTGGCCGTGGCAGCCAAACCCAGCAGTGGGGCCAGTGCAGTGCCCATGGCCACAGCCCCTTGCAGGGGCCCAGTGCAGCTTGGGCTGATGATCCACCCTCACAGCTGGCCCAGGGCAGCTCTGCAGTGCCTTTGGTGGCACCTGGGGCTGGCACACACCTGAGCACTGTGTCTGTTTGCAGTGGAGAAACTCAGGAGTTTCAGATTGCTTCAAAAACCCAAAAAGTGAAAACTCCTCTTATGCTGAGTGCAGCCAGCTCTGCAAGCACAGCAGGGCCCAGGGCAGTGAGGACAGACAGGATGGGGCTGGGCAATGTGGAGCAAGGTTGTCCACACTGGGTCAGAGCTCAAGGTGCAGCTTCTGTGAGCAGGCCAGAGCTGCTGAGGAGAGACCCTGGGTCAATATCAATCCCAGAATGCTGCAATCACCTCTGATGTAAAAAGAAATAAAATAAAATACTTTATTTTAAATAGGAATGTGTATTTCTTGAAATATTTCTCCATAACTGGACTAGGAAAAGTTTAATGATTCACACAGGGCATTGATATTTTTTACCTCAGACTCAGTCCCTGAGAGAGTGTCTTCAAAAAACTTCTCAAGAACTCAAAACTAAATTGAAACTCTGAAGTTTCTTGAAGTTTTAATGGGTCCCACTGAGGGAGATGACTGAGAAAAGTGTCCCCAGGTTCCAGTCAGAGCAGAACACTGCAGTCAGTGATGACAGCTGGGGACAAGCAAGGCAAAGGTGTCTCTGATACTGAGCACACCTGGATGTGTTTCATGAATGCAAAGGACCAAGGCCTGAGGCCCAGCCCCTGGCCAGGCAGATCCTGTCCCTCCCTCCTTGCTCAGGGCTCTTCCCAGGATGGGCACTGGCGTGTGGGGATGTGCAATGGCAAGGGCAGGAGCATGGGGCGGCCCCTGCCAGGCTGCTGAGCAGGGACAAGGAGGCAATGAGGTCCCAGGCCTGCAAGGGTCACTTGTCTCCTGCTCCTGCCTCAGGCCCAGGCCCAGCAGCCATGGCCAAAGTGCTGCCCAAGTTGCCTCTGGCAGGGCTGTCTTGCAGCTGCTGCCCATCCCTGTGCCCTGTGCAGCCCAGGCTGTCCCAGGTTGTCCCTGCCCTGCGCCTCTGTCCCTGCAGGCTCTGGGAACAGGTTCCCCTTCTGGAGACATACCTGCGCATATTGGATTGTTGTCCACATGGTTGTCTACAGAACACTAAAACATAAATTCTCATCCCTTTTTTCTGAAAATATTGGATCTTAAGTCTCTATACTATCCATTGGTGCTTTTCATTATAATGAAACTGTCCTTTCTGAATAGAAAGTTGTCCTTCTTTGTGTGTAATATCTAATACAAAGGTAAAAGTAATTAGGAATCATTTTAGGCATAGGGATTCATCACCATAGCACTCCTGGAAGGGGCCAAGTTAGAATCCATGCAGTTTTCAATACAACTATTGTTCTGGAAGCTTGAAACATAACTGAAGAGAACATTTGGGAAGTGACTTTGTCCTGCATTCTTATGGTGCTTCTTTTTTAAGAAATTCATGTGTGAAATTATAACTAACCTGATGTCACTTGTATCTTTAGAGGAAGAAAGGGGTGACTAAGGATAACTAAGGCCTATTCTTAGACTAAGACATTCTTTAAATCTTTAGATTACTGAGCCCCAAAGGATAAGTTATCATGGTATACCATGATAAAGGGTACCTTTATCAACACTATATGGACCACCCTGTAGCTGGCCTTTGCACACTCAACTTTTCAGCTACCTCATACAGACATGTTCATACACACAGACAAGTGTGCAAAAAGTTTCTCATCTGACTCCACCAGATCCCACTGGCTCTGCAGAGCAGTCAAAAAATACATATTGAGTCTAATGAGGAAACAGGGTACTGTGGAACAGGACAGGGACCAGGTGCAAGGCAGGACCTTACTGTCAACGGAAGGAGACCAGGACATCAATTTGATCATCACAGGCCCAATTTTATTGATCAGTACGGTGGGTTAAATACAGTTAATAATGAGCTTCATACATATTGCAAAAGTTGAGCTCAGGATTGGTCAGTTACATATCAGCACCTATGCCTACTTCTGCATTCCTATGGTTCTACTTTTGATACTTTCTACATATTCTCAGGATATATTCAGGAATAATCTCTACTCCCTATCCTCATGTTGCAGCAAGGTCACTGCTGACCTTTCCTTTCAGCTTGCTGACTGCTGACTTTCCTCCTTCAGTTTAACCAGCGGCATTATGTCAGTATGGCCTTTCTCAGCTAACCAGTTATTAATAAATCTCTCCAGAGGTAATTGCTGTGCCTCTGGGTCTGAGCCCAGCTGAGGCTTGAGCTGCCCTCTCTGCTGCTTGGCACTGCGGGCACAGCCCGGACAAGACGGGCACAGCCCAGAGGAATTATCCCGAGCAGGCTCATGGCACTCAGGTACTGCGCTGTCCTGCTGGGCTCCCTCCGTGGAAGACACGTTCCGAAAACTGGGAGCGGCTGCACGCGGTGCCCGTGGTGGAGAAAGGGCAGAGGGGGAGAGCGAGGCTCCAGTGTGTCCTGAGAGGGCCTGGCTGTGTGCCCCTGGGCTGTGGGAGCTGTTCCATGGGCAGGTGGGCAAGCAGGAGGGAGGGAGGGAGGTTGAGAGCGACAGCTGTGGCGCTGCAGATTTCCCCAAGCATTTAGTGAGGGTTTCCTGTGTGGCAGGGAGAGAGCCCCAGGGCCCTGGGCTGCTCCAGCTGCCCCTCCAGGCATGTTGCACAGAACTTGCAAAGAGCGTGGAGAGTGACCAGGAGCCACAGGCTTCCACAGCCTAACCCCGCCCCTTTGCAGTGCCCAATTCCCCAAGGGAGAAGGGGATCCCAGCACACCATGGAAATGGTTCTGTGGCATCTGTGCTCCCTTCTCGACTGGGATCATGACTTGGATTAGTTGGAAATGCTGGTGAATGGTACTTTGAAGACCGTGCCAGATGTTGGAGGCATGTTCTGAATGTACCTTTCCTGACAGAAAAATCTGGGGCTGTGTGGCAAGAGTTTACTCCTGAGACAGTTCCCTTAAATTTCACTGAAGGTTGATCAGTTCTGGAAACCTTTCCCTGCTCCCTTCTGGAGCCCTGAGGGATCCCACAGGATCGCTGTCAGTGGGAGGAAGGGGCATTTAGCTGTCCATCCTCCTCCTGTGTGCAATGCCACTGTGTCCTTCTGTGTGCTCTGTACAGCCACAGAGAAGAGCAGAGAGGGAAGGGGCTGGGCCCAGGGCTGTGCCAGGGGACTGAGCCTTTCTCAGCTCCTTCTACTGCCACTGCCAAGCCCTGGCCCTGCCTGGTGATGGGTTTATAGCTGATGGCAGCTCCAGGGAGTCCTTTCTGCCCCGACTGCCCTGCAAGGGGCTCCTTCCGTCCCAGTGTGGGGCCACTGCAGGCACAATGTCCTCCAGGCACTGCTCCTGAGTGGAAGGCAGAGCCAAGGGAGTGCCTTGGAGGGCACCAATCACCCAGGTGCCCTCACTGCCACTTGGGCCTGAAGGAGAATCTTCAGCAGTGCAATTGGAGCTTTTGTGTCCTGCCTTTCTTTGCAGCTGAGCCTGATGGTGAAGGTGATCTGGCTTCCCAGCCCACGTTCAGGATTGAGCCTATGGGAGATGGTGAGGGTAGGTCAAGGCCTTTCCCCTGGGAGAGCTGCCAGCTCAGAGCCCAAAGCTTGACCAGGGGGGCATCGCTGCAGGTGCCAGGACATGTGTGCCCTCGCCCTGCACGATCCACTCACAACTTCTGCTCAGCACTGGCAGCTGTTTGTAGGAGGGTGGGCACTGTCCCAGCTGAAAAAGACCAGATGATTTGTTGATTTTACCTGATTTTGCATAAGCATGACATCCTGAACATGCCATCAAAGTAATGGAGAATTGTTCCGTCTGTTAAGGTGTAATTTTTGTTTCTCAAGTGATGGGCCAAAAGTCAGAACAGAAGGAGGTGTTTCCCCAACGAAGCAGAGGCCGATTGGCAGCCCCTGATCCAGGAAGGAAGGCCAAGCCAAACACAGGCATGGGCACGGGCACAGGCTCAGAAGGAAATTGCTGTGTTGGGCTCATCAGGGCTCAGCCCTTGGCGGGGCTGGGTGGCTGCAGCTCCTCCCCCAGGGCCTGCCCTTGCATGGCCCGGCAGCAGCCAAAGCAGGAGGTACCTTTGGAGCTCATTCACAGCCCCGGGGAAAGGGGAATTGTGCACCAACGTCCCTCCCGCTGCAGCTTCCGGAGCTGGCCCTGGTTGCCCAGAGGCCCAAGGCACAGGAGCAGCCCCGAGCGGGAGCCCTGCCGCGAGCCCAGGGCCAGAGCCAGCCTTGGCTCCCATTTGGGCAGAGGCTGCACTGGGCCCTGACAGGGCCTGACTCTGTGCCCTAGGGCTGGGGGAGCTGTCACCGGGCAGGGAGGGCCAGGGCTGGCAGTGGCCGCTCAGGAATGGGTTTGGCCTGTGTCCCTCCAAGCAGTGACTGCCCAAGAAGCTGCGCTGTCCCCGGGCTCTCCTCCCGGCCTGCTGGGCTTTGTTGGGTGGCACAGCCTGTGCCAAGGGGTGGCAAGGTGCCTGTAGGCCCCAGCTCTGGGGGAAACTGAGAACGTCCTGCCCGCATCCACCGTGCTGCCAGCTCAGCAGTGCAGCACAGCACGGGTTGACGCTCCCCATTGCTCCCACAGGAGCAGCTGGAACCACAGCACGTGTTCCTGATGCCCAGAAGGGCCTTGGAAAGGGTTTCTGTAAGGGAACAGGCTTCTGGCTATGGTTACTGGCAGGCCTGCTTGTTTTGGAGCTGATTTTCATCTTATGTTCTGTCCGAATTTGGACTTGCTGGAAGAGAAAAGGGTGAGTGTTTAGTTCACCTTTCCCTCAAACAGCTTCTATTGAAATTGTACTTCAGACAATAAACATTGCCAGTGAGGCTGCAGTGCAGGTGCAGCCAGTCCATGATTGTCCAAAGAACTCTGCTGAGGGTTCTGCTGCTGCCCAGAGCTTTCATTGGCCTCCTAATTGCTGGGCCTTGTTCTGGGGGGCCCGCTGGGGCTGCAGCCAGTGCTGGCTCCCACAGAGGCTGCCTGGCCAAGAGCAGCCCCAGGGGCACAGGGCAGAGGCAAAGCATGGTGGGGAAGAGAAAGAGCAGGGACGAGATTGCCCTTGAAAGGCAGGGGCACTCTGGGGCCCGCTCCTGGCCAGGGAGCCTGCCCAGAGCCGTGCCCTGCTGGCCGGGGCCTTGAGGGACAGCTGTGCAGCTGGGCCAGGCTGTGCCAGCAGCTCCAGCCGTGCTGGGGAGCCTTGCCAGCTCTGGGCCCGGCTGTGCAGGAGGCTGCCTGTGTGCCACTGGCAGCTGGGGCCTCAGCCACCTCTTCTTTCCACAGTTCCACCTCTGGACAAGAGTTGTAAGACGGTGGCTGCACCTCACACCCAAACAGCAGGAGCAGCTCCTCCAGCAGTTAAAAGAGCCTGGGTAGCCCTGTCAAGAGTTCTGAGAAGAAGACTGCAGAACAGCCATCATCTAGGAAATCTCCTATTCTCTTGGAGATCCCACTGCCACCTCCTCTCCCCATGTATATCCCCAAGCTACTTCCATCTCCTTTTTGATCCTCTTCTGTCCCGTCCCGACTTCTTCTATAGACCCCAGGAGCAGCCCAGCACCCTCCAGCCCCTCCTGAGACTAACATGTCATTTCCTCTGTCCCTGAGACCCCTGGCCATGCCCTCTAAACAACACTGAAGTTATCCCCGCTCTCTGCCTGTCTGGGTGATGGCCCTTTCTTTTGTTGCACTAAAGGGAAGGTGCTGTCACCCCAGTGTTTGGGTGGCAGCAGCAGCAAAGCCCAGCCAGCAGCAGCACTGGCTGAGCTCCATGTGCAGGAGCAGCCATGGATGCCCACGGTGTGGGCAGGCAGGAGCCAGGCAGGGGCTGCTGTGACCAGCGGCAGGGTCCCCAGGGCTGGGGGAGCCCAGGGGGCAGGCAGCAGCATGGGGCTCCCGAGAAAAGAAACCCCATTTGCTTAGTTTTTCCATTTTAGATTTTAGAAATTTGTAGAAATATTTCAAAATATATTTTCTGTAGAGAGACACCCCCAAATATATCTTCCCAATTACTATAGTGTTTAAAGATTTTTGTAAGTAGTTTTAGAATCGAGAGAACACGTGACCCCATTTTGTCTTCGCTTTTCATTCTTAGAAATATTTAGAAATATCTTTTGTAGGGAGAAATCCGGAAATGTTTCGTTCCTGTTTCCACAACACATCTCTATTTTTGAAACTAGTTTTAGAGTTCTGGAAAATATTTTCCCCTTATACAATAAAAAACAAAATTGCATTGCAGTGGTAATCTTTATTCTAGTAAGAACTAAGACTTTTTTCAGCCAAGCAGCCCGCTGCAGAGGCTCTTTTCCCGCAGGAGCTTTGTACCTAGTCACAACCAACATACATAAAACCTTTTCCCAGATATTTCCTAGGATTTTTGACAAGCTCCCGTCTTAGTCTTCTCAGACAAACTTTGAGCACAGTGGGAATGTCTTCAAGTTGCTATCTTTGTTTGCTTCAGGTTGAACTCCCTCAGTTCTAGAGCAGGGCCTTCTCTCAGCTTCCTGCTGGCCCCGGGCTCTCCTCCCGGCCTGCTGGGCTTGGTTGGGTGGCACAGCCTGTGACGTTGCTCCCACACGTGACTGAGGGCACTGCTTAAGCAGAACCTATCCATCCTCTGCAAAAACATTTATCTCTGAAAGACACCAGGTTTCTGAAATAATTTGGGGAAAGTCTTGGTCATGAAGCTTCTCCACCAAAGGTGGGGCTTTCTAGGTGATATCAGCACACTTTTCAGGGTGGCCAGGTGCCTTACTGTGCAGAGAACTGTCTCCCAACCCACTGGGCCTGAGGGGCATTTACTCTACCACAATGCCAAGATTTCGGCTGCAGCAGGAGGAGGAGCTGTTCTGAGTGAGAAGCTGAATCAGAAGCTTCAGAGTGCTCGGAAAGTCCTCACAAATAGGTCCCTGTCAGTGGGGATGTGGATCATTCCTCTTGGGTTCAGGTGCAAACAGGGCATTTTAAGTGACATTTGCAGCCTGTACTGGCTCCCTCAGGCCTTACACAGCACAAGGCAGCAAAGGAAACTCGGAAAAAAGCATTAATTCCATAAAAGTGGTGTTGGGAAAGCAGGAGATAGCAAAGCACTGCTGAAAGCACGCAGTGGATATGATGTAAATTATTCTTTATTGATATACTGCAACATATTGTTCTAATGGTGGGAGGAAAAAGAAATAATGATCAGTTATCTGATTAATAATGTTCATTTTCTCTTCCAGTATTGCCAGTGGGTTGAGTTAATTATTAAGCATGACTGTTGGGCTTTGATATCTCAGCTGTAGATTCCAGTCACAGCAGTCTAGTTTAATAATTGGGTTTCTTTCTCCCTCATTTTGACTAATAGCATACTTACAGCAATTATTAAAATCCATCATAGCACAAAAATAAACCATTTGAAGCCTCACCAAAAATGGCAGCACAACAGAGCTCTGCTTAGCATTTAGTGGAGAATTCAGAACAGTTTCTTGGAGAACAAGGAACAGCTTCTCTGATAATTCAACAGCCACAATGTGAACATGGACACTCAGTGAAAGCCAAGAGTGCTTCAGGTGAGCCAAGGCAGTGTTGAATAGGCTGCTGTCACTAAAAAAGCGCATTCAAACTTCACGGGAAATTCCCTCTGAAAATGCAAATTCATATGTGGTTCTTTAGCTTTAGGTAGTTCAGCCAAGCCATGGCAGTTTACCAGCACTGGAAGAAAGTTGTTTCAACACTGCATCATCAAACTGTTCTGGAGACTTCACAGTCTGCCTTGGAATGGCTGTAGGTGCCAAGTGGACACAGCTTTTGCTGTGTGGAGCTTAAAATCCTCCTTACTGCTCTTCCAGACTCTTTAAAGACAAAGTTTAACTTCCAGCATGAGCACAGCTCTGCATAAGTTCATTGACCTCAAAACGTATAGGCATCAAGGCACCCAGCAGAAATCCTGCACATTCCCACCATGCCAGAGAGAAATGGGGCTTATTCAAGGACTGACAAATAGGCAAGATTCTGAGGGGTGAGAGTGGAATGAAAATAGAAAACTTGAGAAAAGCCTGGTGTTTATAGTTTTGGGAGAAAGGGCAGCAGGACTGTAAGCTGCGTGCTCACCATCTCCTCCTCCAGGTGCACACAGGGATGGAGCAGCCCCAGTGAGTGGTTTCAGGCATTGAAACCACTGTAGACTTCGAATCAATTCACAAGTGAAAATAAAGACAGAAGAATCACCGAATCCCAGTTTGGGCTGGAGGGACCTCAAAGCCCACCCAGTGCCACCCCTGCCATGGCAGGGACACCTCCCACTGTCCCAGGCTGCTCCAAGCCCCAGTGTCCAGCCTGGCCTTGGGCACCGCCAGGGATCCAGGGGCAGCCACAGCTGCTCTGGGCACCCTGTGCCAGGGCCTGCCCACCCTCACAGGGAGGAATTTCTCCTTAACATCTGACCAAGTACCTGGTTACACAGACACCAGGAACTGTCTCACTCTGCAGCAGGCTGCAGTGAATGTCTGCTGAAATATGACGCACAGAATCCACCACGGGTTCCTCCTGCACGCATTGCCTGCACTCCTCTCAGGACACAGCTCTCAAAACCAGTCCCAGAGTGCTCCTGCTACCCAGGAGGAGATGGGAAAGGGCTGTGCCCTGGCTACAGCCTTGGCAAGAGCTCAGCAAGAGCCATCGGTGTCACCGCAGCCCGAGAGACAGAACAGGGAGAGAATTTCTATTTGCCCTTTGAAGCTGAGAAGGGACCAGTTTGTGTATGAACAGCATTCCTCCCCATATTATCTAAAAGTAGGAGACTTAGCAATTAAGCAACCCTCAGATGAATAATTGAGGAAAACTAAAGACTGGAAAGATACCAAAGGCTTCCCTCACAGGACTGCAGAGTGATGCATTGCTTTGGAACTGCAGATAAACCAGGCCACAACCAACCTCATCCTCTGGCCACTATCTAAGAGCCAGGAGAAAAAGACTGTAATCAAGAAAACACCAGCTTACTACAAGTTTTGCCCTGAAACTCCATTGGCACAGGAGCCCCAGGCTTTCCTGCATGATGCTTCGTGACTCCACGATGCTGTTACAGCCTCGCTCAGCTGCTGCACAGCCCATGCATCGTTCACTTGAGCAGCCTGAGCCTGGGAACACCAGAGAGTATTATCAGAGCACAGGGAATGCTGCTTTAATTGTTCTTTTGCAATGTCATGTGGATAAATGATCATCTGGGGATAGAAACATGGTGTATGTACAGCTAATCTACTTACAATTTTTTATAAATTAATCATATTGAATATTAAAATTATTCCCTATTCTCACGTAAAATGACTCCTCAGTATTTTCATCTGATCTCACCAGAAATGATGAAGCTGTACTTTGCTTTCCACCTCTCCCATTCTTACCTCTTGCACTGCCAGGAAAGTGCTAAATAGAGGAATTGCCAGCTCCCTGCAGCAGAGAGCTGATCTTCTGGGCCCTGTGACACACAGATGAGGGAGTCAAACCACAGAGGTCTTTGGAGGCTAAAATCCTGTGTCTCTGTGGTGCTCACAGCAGCTGGTCCCAGGCAAGAGGTGAGCAGCTGCACAGGTGACCCGAGGGCTGTGGGGAGTTTGAAATCCCACATATTTTGTTCATGTGTCAAATCTGGGCTCTGTTTCCTGTGCTCACCCCATAAACTCCATAGGTGAACTCACTAAAAATGGCATCCCAAAGATCCCTGCAGATCAGCTAAGTGCAGATATCAGGTCAAAGACTGGACTCACTTGCCTTGGAGATCCTTTCCAGCTTTTGTGATGCCTGACTCTATAAACTGAAGCTGGTCTTTTGCTCATTCTGCATTTTTGTCATAGCTTCTGAATCAATCCCTTCAGAACATCAGCTGAACCAAGTATTGCTCTCCAGGCAGCTTCTCACACAGTAGAGGGATGGGCAATAGAAACCACACAATGTTTTTCACAAAGGTGTATTTGTTCTTTTCTAGGACAATTTTGGAATCAAGTGCTGTAGCACAAACATGTTTTTTAAGGTTTACCATAACCTCTCACCTTTGCTGGTTCTGCAAAGCCAATTGGGTGCTGAATACCACTCACACATGAATTAGTGGCCAATTGGCCAAAACTTCTCTTTCTTGTCTCCAGCCCAGCTTTAGCCATGACTCTGCACACTCAGAAATCACAGGGCAATGGAAGATTTGTCCTCTTAACAGCAGTAATGCAAGATGACTGCAGATGAAATTTTACATTCTAATTAATACTTGGTCCCCAGTGATGCTCCTGAGTGTCCTGGCTGTTCAGAGGTGTCCCAGCTCCCCCAAACACAACTGCACCAGCCAGGACATCTCATTTCATGGCCTGCGGCAGCAGAAACGCACTGCTACAAGGCTTTGAGAACAGTGGGCCGCACTACAGAGCAGATAATCTCGAGCAGGTGTTGGAGGAAGAGTTCTGCTTTGAGCTCACCTCAAGATGATCAATAGCTGCACCCACCAAATTTGTTTTGTTGTTGCCCATCAGAACTAAGGAGAAGAATTTCTCAGGAGCTCCTGCCAACCATTGCCGTGAGCTATTTGAACTCATGTCCTTGTCCCTTTCCCAGGTCTGCTGTGTGAGGAGCCACCTCCACAGTGCTGCCAGGCACCCTGGGGCCACCAGCCCCTCGCTGGAAGGGTTCCAGCCCGGTACTGCCAGCTCTGCGCGTGCTGGGGATGTCACCTCCTGCACACACACCTCGTAAACGCCCTATAAACCCCCAGCACTGGAGTGGTGCGTGTGCATTACTATCAAGGTATGTCACTGCTTCCATAATAAAATTATTTCAGGGGGTTGTAAGTCAGGTATAAAATTCTCTTTGGGCTAAAACTTGGCATGTCCACATATGCAAAGACACTCACACAGCCTGATTTCTGGGAAGGGGAGAGACTGTGCATTACTCCTGAATTCTGCACAGGTGCAGAGGGTATTCTCACGGGGAGAAGCTGCAGGGCACCCGCGAGGCCAGTGGGGGAAGGCAGAGTCTGCTGGAAATGGGACGGCCACAAACCCACCCATCACTGCCATTCCAGCCTCCTTTCCATCCCCCAGCTCCGGGAAAGGGGGACCACATCTTGTCTGCTCTTGGGGACGGTGAGCGGAGGGTTACATGTTTTCCCAGCTCTGTCTGAAACTCGGAGGGTACAGGCACACTTCAGAGTCCCCCTGCATAGGCTGCTTCAAAGGAGGAGTCCTTAGAAGCTCACCGGCACTAAACCCATCCTTTAAAGAAGCTTTGCTTTGCAAGAGTTTGGATGCTCCTTGACTGTTACTGCAAACTGCAGAGGGAAAACATGTTTGCAGTGCCGGGACAACCCCGGGATGTTGTGTTGTTTCTGTAGAAGTTGGACTTTTCTGTTCCCCCCATCATGTAATGGTTCTGCGCTGGTTATCTTCTCCTTCCCTTGTGCTGCCAGTTATCCCAACTCCTTCCCAGTTGCCTTGAACACTGATGTATCCTTTCTCAAATCCCTCCCCGGTGCCCTGTCCGTCACTTGGCGCTCGCACCCTTCTCTCTAGAAACTTCCAGCTAGAGCATTCATTGAGTGATTGGTTCAGGGACCAGGGCCCCAGCCTCAAGTTATCCCCATTGGGGTTCTCCCTAAGTCAATCTTTTGTATCCCGCTCCCCTCTGAAACTCTATTCGCCAGAGGGTCGACTCCTCCCCTGTCTCCCTCCCTCCTTAGAAGCTGTTGCAGGAGTCTCCCCCGTTCCCTGCCTGGCTGTCGGTTCCCCTGGGACCCAGTGAGCCTGGATTCCCCGCAGTTGGACAGCGCTCTCTTTTTTCTGCTGGCTGCAGCCATAAGCCGTGCCACGTCCCACCGCAAGGTGTGGCTGCTGTCACAGCACAGGGCGTTTGCCTCAGGCGCTGTCCCGAGCCACGGAGATCGGGACAGTGCTGCCCTGCTGCGAGCGGTGCTGGATAGCTGGCCGGGCCCTCCCAGAAGGACAATCCTTGCCCAGCTTGACCGCTTCACTGGGACATGGCTGCTGTTAAAGAGTGTAAATCCCACTGCTCACAGAGGTCCCTCCTGCAGGGCCCTGCGAGCTTGGCACTGTCATAGGAAGAAGAAATCTGCTGCAGGAAGCTTCATCCAACAGTGCCTGCACAGTTAGTGGAAAGAGGGGAGGGATTTTTAACAAGCATAAAGAAAAGGGGAGTATAGAGAAAAAGGGAGCCTCTTGCTGTCTCTTGAAATCTCCCCCAGCCTGAACAAGCTCTCTTTGGGGCTAGAGACTCCCAGAAGCAGAGTGGGGCAGTGCCTGCTGTAAACACAGCATCTTTGTGATGTCTGCAGCTGCAGGTGTTTGTACACTTGACCTTTTGTGATAAACAGTAAGGACATTTCCTTCACACTTACTTTGCAAATCTTCTAGGAAACACACCAAACTCCAGGCAGTCATTTGCTGTGATGTTTTGTTCCCTGAATGACACAAAACTCCACCTTTATGTCAGTGTTGCTCTGGTTTGCTGGGTCAAAATCCATCTCTGGCCTGAGGGAGATGAGTCATTTGCCTGGGTGCTTCCACTCCTGCTGCAGCCCTGAGATGGTCCACATATAGAAAGAAGAGATGTAGGGAAAGAACTGTAACAACATATTATCATGTAATCAGGTGGTAAAAAAGGGGAGTGTAATTGAAAGTAAGTGTATTCTTTAATTTCATGCAACTATATTTAGTGATATTAGTGGTTTGAGCATTGCTGTACATCCTCCTGACTAGAAATTACCTGGTTCCACCATGTGGACTCAGGAGAATGTAACAGCTCCATCTTTTCAGGGAGGAGACAGCACTAGGACCACAGTGATTGTTTCACACAGTAGACCTGAGCACACAGTTTGCTCCAGCTCGGAGCATGGGCTCATCCCAGCCTAAGAACTCCTGAAGGCTAAATGATTAGAAATAGCATTACCACAGGATCTATGATGGCTATCATGAGATAATCATCGCACATCTGGATTTTAAGACACAGAGCATAGTCCGGTGCTTTCCAGTCCCTGGTGACATGACCTAATAGCAACACGTGCTTGGAGCTGCGCTAGTGCAGCACTCTGTGCTGGGGGAAGGAGGCACTGCTGGGCTGGGAGAGCACACAATTGGCAGCCCATGGCTGTGATTTACACAAAGCTGTTTGTGTCTTGTAAATAGATTTCTTTTCCTTCAGTGGTAGGGAGCCAGGAGATGCATTGGTCAGCAGCAGAACAGAGAACATCTTGGTGCAGAGCCAGGAGCAGGGGAAGGACAAGCCTTCCAGCACAGGGTACTCACATGGCTTTTTGAAATGAAGACCTGCAGCAAATGTGGAAGGGTAAATAAGGCCAGGAAATCTTTTGCTCTATGAATGAACTCCCTGCTATTTATGATGCAGAGTTTCCAGGGATGTTGCTTTGGAGCTGGGCTCCTGCTGGGCAAATGATTCTTCCCAAACTGAGGTGGGTGCCATGTTATCATTCCCTGGCTCTACCTGTGTTGTGGTGTGCTGTATTGTCCCATTTTGGCCTTCCAGGTCACTTTCCCAGGTGTGCCTATGTCTCTCTCCCTTCCCCCTTACCCCCATGCTGAGTGAGTCCTGTCACTCAGACCTAACATTCCAGCAAGGCGTCATGTGGTTGGTCAAGTTCAAAAGATGCCCCTATGCCCAGAGGTCATTGGCCTGTCTGGGTGTCATCTTCCCCTGAGACCCTGCCCCTCTCACCTGGTTGGTGGCTCACCTGTACCTCCCCTCCCCCTGTCCCTGAGCTTAAAAAGGTGATCAGACCATGCGGTTTTTGTTTCTGTTGGAGCAGGTCCTCACGTTCAGACCTCTGTAACCATGGAATAAACCTCTGGACATTAAACCCTCCAGCAGAATCCATCTCCTTTTTCTCTTCACCATCGCCTGAAGCTATCCTCCTGAGGTAACGGGGTCCCTTACAAGCCTGGACTTGTTCAGTGCCCAGCTGCAACCACCAGCAAGCTAAGGTATCTCTGGGGTGACACGCCGCAGTTGCTGCCTTTGGCCCAGCAGCGAGGGTCAGACTGGCCCAGGCACAATCTAACTGGTAATATTGGGAGCCACTTTTTTCCAATATTTGGCGTCCCTGAGGCGGGCAAAGCGACTCTGCAGCCCAAGACGGACCCGCAGCACCTTGGAGAAGCTTCTGGCAGCTGTGCATCCAGCTGAAAGGGGCTTTGGTTGCAAAGCCCTCGGCTAGAGACTTTGGGAATATTCCCAGAAGAAGTTTCGTGGACTGTTCGGCGCCTCTGGAAAGCCCAGCTCCTTTCTGGTGAGCAGATTTTCCAGACGGAGGACAGGGTAGCCTCTCTCGCCCAAGAGAGGTCCTGTTCCGGTGAAGAGACCTGCCTGTACCCAGCCAGCTACAGCTTCCATTTTGGGTGAGTATCTCTGCTCTCGGTAGGGCAGGAGCTCAAAAACAGACTCTGCCGTGAGTTCTGTTCCTTTTTGCATTTGCATTTTTGGCTGCGCAGCCCCACAGACGGGAATTCATTGATTTCTAGCTATTAGCTTTCTGCCGCGTGTTTTGCTGTCTTTTGGAATTCGCGCGGGAGATCTTTGCCCTTCCTCTTGGCTCTGCAAGCTCGGCTCTCTCCACGTGGTCAGGAGATCTCTCTCTCTGCGGGGGAGGGGGGGCTCTCGGCTCTCTTGCCGCGGGGGATCCCTCTCTCTCTCTCTCTCTCTCTCTCTGTGGGGGAAGGGGGGGTTCTCTGCACACGCGGCGCGGGGGGCCCTGGTTTCGGCTTGCCCCGTGGCGTGGCTGCTCTCTCTGCTCCGCGGGGGGGTGCATTCCACGGCGGGGGAGGCTTTGTTTCTGCCTCGGCTCAGCAGGGCGTGCCCTGCTGCTGCTGCCCGGGAATTTTAAAAGCGGTAAATACAGCTGCATTGTGAAGCTTTTGTCGGCTCGTTATCCCTTTCCATCTGTGTTTTTTTTTTTTTTAAATCGGTAGCTGATTTTGGCTTTGTTTTTGGTCAGGCAGGATTTAGTACTTTGCTTTTTACATCTAACATGGGTTTGAAACTCAGCATTGTACAAAAAGGAGTGTATTATAATATTGTAAGCATTTTGGACAGTGGTAATGTTAAGTTCTCTAAAGGAAAATTGAAACAGTTTATAAGATGGCTTTTCCTCCACTTCCCACAAATCTCCCCTGAAGAAATCCACAATATTCAATTCTGGGATAAAGTTGGAAATGAATTGATAACCTTAGGACAATCTGGCAATGCCCCCTCAGCTAAATTTGTGTTTTGGAGTTTACAAATTCGTACAGCATTGCTCAAACAAAAGGAAATGGAGAAAAAGCCAAATGTAAAGCCATGTACCTCTACTCTCCCTGTTTCTCCCTCTCCTAGTTCTAAAACCCCTAAACCTCTTTCCCCAAAACTTAGTATTTTAAACAGATCAAACTCATTGGGAAGTCGACGCCCAAATTCTGTTGAAATGCCTGAGTTGCCCTCTCCACAAGGCCCTGGCCAGGCTGCGTGGAACCTTTCCCAATCCCTTGTGTCCCATCCTCTGAAACCCACAGCACGTGTTAGCTTTCCGGAGAGCAGTGATGCCCAAAATGGCCCCCAGTCCCTAGGGGGTCCACAAGATGGTGGATGCCACGTGGCATCTTCCCAAACCTGGTCTTCTTCTTCCCAAAATCCTCTTAAGCATCCCGAAACTCCAGCCCCATCCCCCTCTCCTCCTGTTCCTCGTGACACCTTCCCCCCTCCCTTTCCTGCAGTACCCTCAGCTCCGCCCCTCTACTCCTCCCAGGGGGCGTCTGCTGACGTGATGTCACCAGATGTCCCCGCCCCCTGCCTGCCCCCTGACCCCGCCCCCTGTTCCCACAGTTTCCCCGCCCCTTGCCGGCCCCCTGTCCCCGCCCCCTGTACCCGTTGCGTCCCCGCCCCCTCCCCGGGTTCCCACAGTGGGGACACACCCACTGCCATTCCCCAAACCTGTATCTGTGATCCCAATGCTTCTGTTTCAAGGGATACAGAGCAGGGAACAGCAGATTCAAGGCATAGTCCCATGTTGTCACTGGCTCCTGTTACCTTTCAGCCTGCAGCTCAGGGGGAAGCAGCTCCAACTGCTAATTGGAGTTCTTTTGGACGACAATTGATTAAAGAGATCTGTAAATCTCATAAAGAATATGGTCCACACAGTCCATATTTCCGTGGCCTTTTAAATTCTGAATTGAGTATGACTGTAGTGATTCCACATGATTTAAAACAGCTTTTTTCCTGTCTCATGACCTCCACGGAATTTAAATTATGGGAAATAGCATGGAAACAACTGCTGAATGATGCTCTCCCAGGCTTGCATTCTGATCCAAACACAGCCAAGGACAACAGTGGTAACCCTATCACCATTGAGCACCTCTGTGGTGAGGGCCAATGGTCTTCTCCCTCAATCCAAGCTACTGCAATTCCTGCAGAAACACTCGAAAAAGTAAAGGAAGCAGCTGAAAAAGCGTTCTTTTCCCTACAACCTGAGGGGCCTTTTGAGCCCTATAGTAAAATTAAACAGCTACCATCAGAGCCTTTTTTGAAATTTGTAGAAAGGTTAACTAGAGCTATTGAAATACAAATTAAAAAAGATAATGCTAGGGAAGCAATTTTAGAAGAAATGGCATTTACAAATGCAAATAATCAGTGTCAAGCGGCAATCCTGAACCCACCCATCCTACGCCACTTTGGGGGGAGCAATCATAGGTTAATTAAGGAAAAACCTCCAGTTTTAGTAAAGGACCCTGAGACTTGGAAAATGGTGGGACCCTACAAATTGGTTACTTGGGGACGTGGATATGCCTGTGTGTCCACCCCCTCTGGTTTAAGGTGGGTTCCTTCCAAATGGGTAAAGCCCTATGTTCCCAAGGTCTCAGAGAAATCTACAGAAGCACCCCAGGTTGCTCATGCTGCCTGGAGAAGAAAACGCCGCACGTGTTCTCTGGAGGAAATTCCATTTAAGCCTCCTATCTGGAATAGTTTATAATATATGTTTGTTTCAAGTTTTTGTACCAGTTTAGATCCCACTGTTCGTGTGTAGCCTCGAGATGCCACGAGACCGAGCCTGCTTCTCGTCCTACTCGTGATCATCCCACCTGTGACCTCCTGCATAGTGCCTCAGCCCAAACCACATATGGACTACCTTGACAAAGGCTCTCAGACATCAACAGAGAAACTGACAACTGGCTGAATGGACTGTTCAAAGGCTGGGCACTCTCGGGCTGGTTGGGATCTATTCTGAAAACTGTGTTTTTAGTGCTGTTTATTTTAGTCATAGTTATTGTAGTTGTCAGCATTGTTTTTGGACTAATCAAACGCATGGTTCTCAAGTTAATTTCAAGCTCATCTCCCCCTCCTGAGGTCTACCATTTTTGAAGCCCTCAGTGGAAAACACTGACCCTCCTGTAGAGGAAGAACTGATTTACCAACCATGCTTTGGCAATCATTCTGCACCACAAACACAGTCCTCTTCTTTTTAAACAAAACTAGGGGGAGATGTTGTGGTGTGCTGTAATGTCCCATTTTGGCCTTCCAGGTCACTTTCCCAGGTGTGCCAATACCTCTCTCCCTTCCCCCTTGCCCCCATGCTGAGTGAGTCCTGTCACTCAGACCTAACATTCCAGCAAGGCGTCGTGTGGTTGGTCAAGTTCAAAAGATGCCACTCAGGCCCAGGGGTCATTGGCCTGTCTGGGTGTCATCTTCCCCTGAGACCCTGCCCCTCTCACCTGGTTGGTGGCTCACCTGTACCTCCCCTCCCCCTGTCCCTGAGCTTAAAATACCTGTCCCTATCTGGCTGCTCCTCAAAGCTCTGGCTTCAGCCCAGTCTTCTGCCTTCTGAGCAGCAAAATTTAAATGGTCCTTATCATTCAAAAGACTTGACTTCAAATTGAAATTTTAACAACTGATTAAATCAGCTCCCTCTGATCTAATGGTTTTGGTGTCTGGGAACAGTGCAGACAGGACTGAGATGCTCAGTACAGGCTGCAAAACCTGCTGGAAATGCATGACAGTATTTAGGTTGTTCATGACACTCCCCTCCCATTTCCTCATGCTGTTCCTGCCCTGTACTGGGTGGGCGAGGCTGTGCATGCCCTTTGAGATGAGATGAACTTTTGGGGTCAGCTGCCTAATTGCCAGGAGGTGCCAAACTGTTTGGGTCACGGGTGTCCTCTGCCTGCCCTGCAATTCATAGCCACCATTTCTCTCACCTCTTACTTCTTCTCCCTGGTACCTGTGCTATTACTTCAGCTTCTCAAACCTTTTTTTTCTGTTTCTCCTCCCCTCTGGAAGTTGTCGGATCTTCTCTTCTCTTCCCAGGGAAGTGATGTGGGCTCATTTTCCTTCTCCAGTCTTCACACCTGGTTTGTTCCTTCCATGTGCTGGCAGATGGATGTGGAGAAAACATCAGAGAGTGAACCAAGTCATTTACACCAAGAGAGATTAGATTATGTTATCACTGGCTTGTTTAGAATCATGGAATCAGAGAATCCTTAAGGTTGGGAAAGACCTTCACAAAAATCAATTCCAACCATCAAGCACCACCATCACTATGTTCACCACTAAACCACACCCAAGTCCCGCATCAACATGTCTTCTGAGCTCTTCCAGGGATTGTGATTCTACCAGTGCCCTGGGCAGCCTCTTCCAATTCTTTACAACCTTTTCCAAGAAGAAACGTTCCCTAATTTCCAATCTAAACCTCTCCTGGTGCAAGTTGAGACCTTTTCCTTTTGTCCTGTCCCTGTTCCCATGGGAGCAGAGCCCCACCTGGCTCCACCCTCCTGTCAGGGACTTGTGGAGAGCCACGAGGCTCCCCCTGAGTCTCCTTTTCTCCAGGCTGAAACCTGGAGAAACTCAAACTCACAGTTTGAGTTGATTCAGAGGAACCAACAAATCTGTGTTAGGTACTGTTAAATGATGCTGGCTGCTCTTAGTAGTAAAAACCAGAAAACAAAGGAGATATGCCCAGCAGCTCAGTGTGGTGAGTTGTGCTAGGAAAGAGCCCACTCCAGACTCCAATGGCACAAGCATCAGCACCAGATTCTGCCTGGGATAACTTCTGTGAATTCCACCCTCAACTTAGGCAGCTGAAATAATAACTGATCCACATGAACCAAATCTTGACAGTGGGTACATTTTTTCCCTACTGTTTCCAAACAAAAATCAAAAATAAACAGTGAGAAATTATTTCATCTCTCCTAATGAGTGGCAGCAGGAGAACTCAGCAATATGTTAAGAGAAAATCTCCCTGGTACTCTGAATTACACTTCTCCTGGAGTGAAGCAAGAACCCTTGTGATTGAAATACTCCCTTTCCAGACTCAGAGATTGTTTTTATAAAGTATTTAAAAAAAAGCATAATGTTCCAAATCTCAGCCAGGAAAGCAGCGGTAATAATTCTTCCCTAATGCCTCTGAAATTAAGCTACACTTGGCCTGAATTTTTTCAATTTGGAGTGTTGTATACACAATATTTCTAAAATATCCCTGCAGTAGATGTGTGCAGTGTGTGCTGCACTGCCCAGCTGCTGGCTCTGTCACCCCAGAAACTGCTGCTCCATCCCCACGGGCTGCAGGCCCCCATGGGCAGGGCTGGGGCGTGGGGGCTGCTCCCCTGCACGGCCTCCCCTTCACATCCCTGGCAGAGCCATGGGCAGCTGCCTGTGGCCCCCGAGCGCGCTCAGGAACTGACCACTGCTGCTGGAGGCCTTGGTGCTGAGCCCCTGAGTCATCTCTCACTCGGACATGCTCACAAACAAAGGAGGAACAGGGCCTCAGTGGCCCGAAGAGCTGCCCACAGAACCAGCAGGACCTGGATGAGTGGGATTGCAGAAGCGGCGCAGGGAGAACATCCAGGCAGGCTGCCAGGGGCTGAGGCTGGGGCAATGGGAAATCTGCAGTGTGAAGGAAACAACAAAGCATCTGGCATTTTGAAACACAGCTAGAGTTTTCCTGTGCATTCTGACTATGAGTCACCAATGGTAGGCTGTGAAATTCCTAATACCTGTCTGGCCCTTGGGGCTGAGCTGTGGGATGAAGCTCTGGAGGGAGAGCTGGGAGAGATCCTAGAGTGAGCCAGGGTTCCCCATGTCAGAGCAGAGCCCGGAACAGCAGGAAGGGATCCATGGCAGCCTCACTCCCCTTCTGCCCTTTCCACACCATGGGCCAAATAACATCCTGAAGCACAACGTGAGAGAAGTGCTCAAAGGGAATGGTGAGAGCATTCCCCTCAGCCTTGTCCTGGGGCTCAGCAGCCAAGGGCTCTGGCTGCATGTCTGGACACGCCGTGCCTGGAACAGCGGGAAGGGATCCATGGCAGTTTCGATGCCCTGCTGCTGCTTCCATGCCCTGCAGGGCTGTTTCCCAGCCTGGCCTGGCTGCAGCTTCTCCCCAGCCTCTGTAGAAGGGCATTGGGTATCAGCTGCCACGCAGCCCAAACTCACCAAGGATCCCCTGCATTTTCTCGGTCCCCAGTAACATCCTGAGGTGTGGCTCTGTCGATGAGGGAGGGCCATAACCAGCCCCAAAGGCCTGGGGGGATCAGGATTTTCCTGATCCTTACCCATGTCTTGGACAAGTATTGTGTCCTGAAGAAGCCACCTCCTGGATGTGCAATGATTCCATCTGATCCAGCTGTGCCTCTTCCTTTCTCAAGGGATGGACAGAGAGGCTCTATGGAAGGTGGCATTTCCTGCAGAAAGGGAGGCGATGCCAGGCACAGTCACAGGAGGTACTTGCTGTGCCTCTGGTCCTGAGCCCTGCTGAGGCTTGAACTGCCCTCTCTGCTGCTTGGCACTGCAGGCACAGCCCAGACAAGACGGGCACAGCCCAGAGGAATTGTCCCGAGCAGGCTCAGGGCACTCGGGTACTGAGCTGTCCTGCTGGGCTCCCTCCGTGGGAGACACGTCCCGAAACCTGGGAGCGGCTGCACAGGGTGCCCGTGGTGGGGAAAGGGCAGAGGGGGAGAACAAGTCTCCAGTGTGTCCTGAGAGGGCCTGACTGTGTGCCCCTGGGCTGTGGGAGCTGTTCCATGGGCAGGTGGGCAAGCAGGAGGGAGGGAGGGAGGTTGGGAGCGACAGCTGTGGCACTGCAGATTTCCCCAAGCATTTAGTGAGGGTTTCCTGTGTGGGAGGGAGAGAGCCCCAGGGCCCTGGGCTTCTCCAGCTGCCCCTCCAGGCATGTTGCACAGCACCTGCAAAGAGCGTGGAGAGTGACCAGGAGCCACAGGCTCCCACAGCCTTACCCCAGCCCCTTGCAGTGTCCAATTCCCCAAGGGAGAAGGGGATCTCAGCACACCATGGCAATGGTTCTGTTGCATCTGTGCTCTCTTCTCGACTGGGATCATGATTGGATTAGTTGGAACTGCTGGTGAATGGTGCTTTGAAGACCTTGCCAGATGTTGAAGGCAAGTTCTCAATGTACCTTTCCTGACAGAATAATCCGTGTCAGTGTAGCAAGAGCTTACTCATGAGCCAGTTCCCTTAAATTCCTCTGAAGGTTGATCAGTTCTGGAAACCTTTCCCTGCTCCCTTCTGGAGCCCTGAGGGATCCCACAGGATCGCTGTCAGTGGGAAGAACTGGCATTTAGCTGTCCATCCTCCTCCTGTGTGCAATGCCACTGTGTCCTTCCGTGTGCTCTGTGCAGCCACAGAGAAGAGCAGAGAGGGAAGGGGCTGGGCCCAGGGATGTGCCCCGGGGCTGAGCCTTTCTCAGCTCCTTTGCCACCCCCAGGGATCCTGAGCTGCTTCTGTGGCCACTGTCAAGCCCTCACCTTGCCTGAGGCTGGGTTTGGAGCTGCTGGCAGCTCCAGGGAATCCTTTCTGCCCCAACAACCCCGCAAGGGGCTCCTTCCATGCCAGTGTGGGGCCACTGCAGGCACATGGTCCCCCTTGCTCTGCTCCTGAGTGGAAGGCAGAGACAAGGGAATGCCTTGGAGGGCACCAATCACCCAGGTGCCCTCACTGCCACTCAGACCTGAAGGAGAATCTTCAGCAGTGCCATTGGAGCTGTTGTGTCCTGCCTTTCTTTGCAGCTGAGCCTGTTTCTAAAGATGATCTGGCTTCCCAGCCCACGTTCAGGATTGAGCCTATGGGAGATGGTGAAGGTAGGTCAAGGCCTTTCCCTTGGGAGAGCTGCCAGCTGAGAGCCCAAAGCTCGGCCAGGGGGGCATCACGGCAGGGGCCAGAACAGAGCCATGCACGTGTGTGCCCTTACCCTGCACAATCCACTCAAAACTTCTGCTCAGCACTGGCAGATTTTTGAAGGAGGGTGGGCCCTGGCCCAGCTGAAATAGACCAGATGATTTGTTGATTACACCCGTTTTTGCATAAGCATGACGTCCTGAACATGCCATTAAAGTAATGGAGAATTTTTCCATTTGTTAAGGTGTACTTTTTGTTTCTCAAGTGATGGGCCAAAAGGCAGGACAGAAGGAGGTGTTTTCCCAACGAAGCAGAGGCCGATTGGCAGCCCCTGCTGCAGGAAAGAAGGCCAAGCCAAACACAGGCATGGGCACGGGCACAGGCTCAAAAGGTAATTGCTGTGCAGGGCTCAGCAGGGCTCAGCCCTTGACAGGGCTGTGTGGCTGCAGCTTTTCCTCCAGGGCCTGCCCTTGCACGGCCCAGCAGCAGCCAAAGCTGGAGGCACCTCTGGAGGCCTTGAGGCATCTGGAGCTCGTTCACAGCCCCGGGGAAAGGGGACTCGTGCACCAACGTCCCTCCCACTGCAGCTGCTCCGGAGCTGGCCCTGGTTGCCCAGAGGCCCAAGGCACAGGAGCAGCCCCGAGCGGGAGCCCTGCCGCGAGCCCAGGGCCAGAGCCAGCCTTGGCTCCCATTTGGGCAGGGGCTGCACTGGGCCCTGACAGGGCCTGATTCTGTGCCCTAGGGCTGGGGGAGCTGTCACCGGGCAGGGAGGGCCAGGGCTGGCAGTGGCTGCCCAGGGATGGGTTTGGCCCGTGTCCCTCCAAGCAGTGACTGCCCAAGAAGCTGCTCAGCCCCCCGGCTCTCCTCCCGGCCTGCTGGGCTTTGTTGGGTGGCACAGCCTGTGCCAAGGGGTGGCAAGGTGCCTGCAGGTCCCAGCTCTGGGGGAAACGGAGGACGTCCTGCCCGCTTCCACCGTGCTGCCAGCTCAGCAGTGGGCTGACATTCCCCATTGCTCCCACAGGTGCAGCTGGAACCACAGCACATGTTCCTGATGCCCAGAAGGGCCTTGGAAGGGGTTTCTGTCAGGGAACAGGCTTCTGGCTATGGTTACTGGCAGGCCTGCTTGTTTTGGAGCTGATTTTCATCTTATGCTCTGTCCGAATATGGACTTGCTGGAAGAGAAATGGGTGAGTGTTTAGTTCACCTTTCCCTCAAACAGCTTCTTTTGAAAGTCTACTGTACATAGGAAACATTGCCAGTGAGGCTGCAGTGTAGGTGTGGCCAGTCCATGATTGTCCAAAGAACTCTGCTGAGGGTTCTGCTGCTGCCCAGAGCTTTCATTGGCCTCCTAATTGCTGGGCCTTGTTCTGGGGGGCCCGCTGGGGCTGCAGCCAGTGCTGGCTCCCACAGAGGCTGCCTGGCCAAGAGCAGCCCCAGGGGCACAGGGCAGAGGCAAAGCACGGTGGGGAGGAGAAAGAGCAGGGACGAGATTGCCCATGAAAGGCAGAGGCGCTCTGGGGCCCGCTCCTGGCCAGGGAGCCTGCCCAGAGCCGTGCCCTGCTGGCCAGGGCCTTGAGGGACAGCTGTGCAGCTGGGCCAAGCTGTGCCAGCAGCTCCAGCCGTGCTGGGGAGCCTTGCCAGCTCTGGGCCCTGCTGTGCAGGAGGCTCCCTGTGTGCCACTGGCAGCTGGGGCCTCAGCCACCTCCTCTTTCCACAGTTCCACCTCTGGAGAAGAGTTGTAAGACAGTGGCTGCACCTCACACCCAAACAGCAGGAGCAGCTCCTCCAGCAGTTAGAAGGGCCTGCGCAGCCGTGTCAAGAGTTCTGAGAAGAAGACTCCAGAACAGCCATTGACAAGGAAATCTCCTATTCTCCTGGAGATCCCACTGACACCTCCTCTCCCCATGTATATCCCCAAGCTACTTCCATCTCTTTTTTGATCCTCTTCTGTCCCGTCCCGACTTCTTCTATAGACCCCAGGAGCAGCCCAGCACCCTCCAGCCCCTCCTGAGCCCAACATGTCCCTTCCTCTGCCCATGAGCCCCCTGGCCATGCCCTCTAAACAACACTGAAGTTGTCCCTGCTCTCTGCCAGGCTAGGTGATGGCCCCTTCTGTTGTTGCACTACAGGGAAGGTGCCGTCATCCCAGTGTTTGGGTGGCACCAGCAGCAAAGCCCAGCCAGCAGCAGCACTGGCTGAGCTCCATGTGCAGGAGCAGCCGTGGATGCCCACGGTGTGGGCAGGCAGGAGCCAGGCAGGGGCTGTTGTGACCAGCGGCGGGGTCCCGAGGGCTGGGGGAGCCCAGGGGTCAGGCAGCAGTATGGGGCTGAAGAGAAAAAGAAGCCCCATTTGCTTAGTTTTTCAGTTTTAGATTTTAGAAATTTGTAGAAATATTTCAAAACATTTTTTCTGTAGAGAGACACCCCCAAATATATCTTCCCAATTGCTATAGTGTTTAAAGATTTTTGTAAGTAGTTTTAGAATCAAGAGAACGCGTGACCCCATTTTTTCATTTTTAGAAATATTTAGAAATATCTTTTGTAGAGAGCAATCCCCAAATGTTTCACTCCTGTTTACACAACACATCTGTATTTTTGAAACCAGTATTATTGTTCTGGAGAATATTTTCCCCTTATAGAATTGTTGAGATGAAGGGAGAACGACCATCCGTTAATGCATCGAACTCAAGTTTATTGATCGATCAGTCACTTTAAATAACAGTGTTAACGAACTTCATGCATATTCCAAAATCCAGGTTCATGATAGGCTAACAGAGAAAACTCTAACCACTCCTTTTGTTTTACAATACCGTTAATTGTTTACACAAAACAAACCCAGTGTTCCCACTGTGATATGAAAGGTTCCCAAAATTTCCACATCTGTTCTCAGGGTGCCATCTTTTCCCAGAGAGGGTGTTTGCTTGTTATGGGAAGACTGCCTGAGAACCTTATTGTTTATAAAGTGATGCCTGAGAGAGTCTAATTGTTTATAGAAATCAGGCTGGGAACTGCTTTTGGAACTGCTTTGCAACTACCTTTTACTTTTCTCTCAATTGTATGCCTTCACGGCCCTTTTCTTTAAGCCATGCTTGAACTAAACTCTCCACACTTCCCCTGCTTTTTTCTTTGAGAGAAAAGAGGTTAGTTTGCCAGGTTTTCTCTATCATCCTACTAACCATCTTTTGGATACAGCTACAGAAACAAGGTAATATAAGTAAAAGCAATAAGAGCACACCTAATATCCCCATAGCATATATTACAAGGTTTCTTAACCATGGTCCCAATCCTAAGCTTTTAAGCCATTCATCAATTCCCAATCCTTCTTCTTCCTTAAGGCTGTTAAGCCCTAGCCGTAGCTCTTTTAACTTAGCATGAATAGATACAGAATGATCAGATAAATTCATGCAACACATCCCTTCAAACTCTTCACACCCATGGCCTTGTGCTAACAGTAAGAAATCTATGGCAGCTCTATTTTGTAAGACAGCGTGATTAACACTCTGTACATCTGCAGTTAACATATCTAATATCTGTGAGGTCTTATTCAATTCACCCTTAGCCCAACTTTTGTTTTGCTAAAGTCATTGCTTTGCTTGCAGCACCGCATGGTAGGAGAGCTGAAACCATCACTTGTTTAAATCTACTCCAGAACAACGGATCTCCTATTTGACTACAGTCTAAGTTATGTAAGCTGCGCCTTTGCCTGCTTGTCTTATGACTTAGTTGCATTAATACAAATATATTAGGGTGGAATAATGATATCTTGCCTAAATACCAAGGTCCACCCTGAGGTTGGGCAGGTATACCATTCCAGGCTCTATCTCCACAAATTAGAAATATTCCTGTAGGTAATTTCTTAGGTGTCATGATACTAGAGCCTTTACATTGGTTATAAAGTTGTTTGGACACTATGTCCGGGCTTAGAGATGAATCCAGAGTAGCCCATATCTGTTTATGCTGACTCGTCTTTTGAAAATTAGAGTAATCAAAGCTGAACCACCCACCATTGGAAGTGCTAGTCATGCTAGCATTTGCACTTCCAAAAAGCTCCAACTCCTCAGGTGGGGAATGCAAAGAAGTATTAAGTGATTGAATTAGCAGGCATTGGCGGTAGCCGTCACTCTGACTGGCAGTATACCCTTTTTGTGTAGACAATTTAATATTTACCATATTGCGCATACATAAGGCACGGTTATTAATAAGACTGCAGAATTCTTGAGGAGACCATACTGGAAGCCCTACCAAACATGTTAGAAAAGGGTTAGTAACTTTCCCAATGCTGAGACAAAGCGATGACTGATTAATCTGTCTAGCAAGTGTTATCCATACATTATCTCTAGGTTGATTAAACTGTATTACCCTTAATTCTTCAGCTACTACTACAACTAGCAATATAACAAAAATGAACCTCATTTTTCTGTTTTTACTTTGACCTTCTTTTTCTAATCAGTTTTTAACCTTGCTGTTCCCGATACCTGAAGACCACACCTTTGTAACCTTCTAATGCAGTTATCTAATGCCTGATTGGGATCTCCTCTTATAGGCCCTACAACAGAATGTTGTGTTAAAGGCACCAGTTTTCTACACCTTACAGAGGCTATATATGATGCACTTTGAGCTTTAACCCTTTTCAAAATACACTGTACCTCCCACCGATAATAAGCCAAGATTTTCTGCTCATGCGATTCATAAAGATCTAAAGCTGAGGCAGTGTTTAGCCCTGTTTCATTCCGTAGTGCCCACTCCCAGTTACGTTCCCAGGTATGTCTATAATTACAGGTGTTACACCATAAATGAAAAAGTGACAACTGATCCACCCAAAAGGTGGATCACAACCCCCACAACACAGTGCAACCCAAGCAGCACAATTTGGGCTGTGACATTCAAGGCAGTTCTCTTTTGCCGGTCCTCTTATATGAAAGGATGACAATGATTCAATAATATCAATCAGTTCCCTGGTTGTCCGGCAACGGCGTGTTATGGCCCTGTCAATTGCCTTCGAGTGTCCCTTCAGTTGAAGCAGTAGTGGTCTCAGGATCAGGAGTAGCTTCTTCTCCAGACGGTCCTTGTCCTCTTCCATGAGTTGATCCACCAGCCGCTGCCTCAAGAACAAGTTTAGTCCACTTGGCAGGTACCCACAATGCTCCTGTAGGGGTGGAAATACAAAGATATCCCCTTCCCCAGAACAGGGCCTTAGAAGGATCCTTCCATAGCCCTGTCTTGAGATCTCGGTATTTTACCCACACTTCTTTTTCCTGTTCACCAATTTCTTGTGGCTTATAATGTAGTTCTGCTGGGGGTTGCCCTACATCTCCAAACACACACAAATGATTGATCACAAATAGGCTTTTTAATAATCTGGCGTGGGGGTCAGTTACTTCCTCATGCTTGGCTAAATACTTCTTTAAGGTACCATGTGCCCTTTCAATGATGGCCTGCCCTGTTGGGGAATTTGGAATACCTGTAACATGTTCAATCCCCCAATTTCCTAAGAATTTCCCTATCCTTTGACTGGTATAGGCAGAGCCATTATCTGTTTTAATCCTTTTTGGTGTACCCATCACTGCAAAGCAACTGTACAGATGTCTTTCCACATGTATAGCTCTTTCTGAGCTGTTGCCCATATATATTTGCTATAAGTATCAACGGACACATGTACATACTTTAGTCTGCCAAAACTAGGGACATGTGTAACGTCCATTTGCCATAATTCATTTGTTTGCAGGCCTCGTGGATTTACTCCTAGGCCTAAACCACTTCCCCCATTATGGTGACTACAAGTCGGGCAAGCCTTCACAATAACTTTTGCTTCTGAGAGTGTTATCTTAAATTCTCTGCTTAAGCCTTTTGCATTCTGGTGAAACATTGAGTGGGCCTCTCGAGCCAATTGGTGACTTGACAGAGGTGTACTTTGGGTAATGGTAACCAATCTATCTGCCCTATCATTCCCTTCACCTAAACCAACCTTCCATTTATGACTTCTAATATGAATTACAGCATAAGCATGTTCCCTGGATCTTGTAGCTCTCTTTAACTGCAATAGTAGTTCATATAGTCTTTGATTTTGCACCTCTTTTATGGAAGCATCTTCAATTCTTGCTACAACTCCTGCTACATACAGAGAGTCTGTAACAACATTCAAAGGTTCCTTAAATTGTGCCATTGCCCATACCACCGCTAACAGTTCCATGGTTTGTAGGCTGTCCACTGCCTCTGCTTGCAGAATATGATGCTTCCATACTCCCTTTTCTTGCCAGGTTGTTGCAGCAGTTCTTGATTTCCTGCCAGCGTCTGTAAATGCAGTAATGGCACCTGAGATAGGAGAATTCTCTCGCTTTGGACGAGTTATCCAGTCCCAGTCCCCTATCAATTGAATCAAAGCTGGTCGAAGCTGGTGTGTTTCAATAGGGCAACATGCACCTAAGAGAGCTTCCTGCAGTTCCTCTGAATTAGTCAAATAGCAGTCCAAGGTATCCTTTTTCATTGGTATCTTGATGGCAGCTGGTTCTGCCCCAGCCATCTGCAACATCCTTTCTCTGCCCTTCTTTATCAGATCCACTAACATTTCAATTTTTTGTAAAAGAGTCTTACTTTGCTGTAGTGGGGGGGAGATCCATTCTAATATCCGTGTTTCCCCCGCTTCTTGTTTGCATTGCTTAAGTGCCCCCAAAAGATATTGTGGGCCCTTCCAGATGGTCAGATCTATGGGTAAATCTGGATCCCTTCGATGAACATGTTCATGCATAACACAGTCCATAATTTGTTGAATGACCCGCTGTTGTTTGTTAGTAATACACACTGGATGAGTTGGGTCAGTTCCTTTCAGCAGTGGACGCAACTCATCAAGCAGTTCATTAGGTATTCCCACCATCGGTTTTAACCACTGTAAATCACCCAAGAATTTCTGAGCATCATTTAAGGTGGTTATTTTTGTTTTTAATTGCAGCTTTTGAGGTTTAACAGTTTGTTCTGTCATAGACCATCCCAGGTATTTCCAGGGAGCAGTTGTTTGGATCTTCTCAGGAGCTACTACTAAAGAATATTGTGCCAGTGTTGTTCTTATTTCCTGGACTTGTTGTTGCGTGAAAGGCATCGGCTGAGCAAACAATGCATCATCCATGTAATGATGTATCACTGTATTAGGCCATTGCTTTCTAAGAGGTTGCAAAGCTGCACTGACATAAAGCTGACACAAGGTGGGGCTGTTGCGCATGCCCTGCGGAAGAACCGTCCATTCAAACCCCTGATCGGGTGCTCCTTTATTAATCGCAGGTAATGTGAAAGCAAACCGTCGCATATCCTGCGGGTGGAGGGCGATAGTAAAAAAGCAGTCCTTGAGATCAATAATCAGCAAAGGCCAATCCATTGGGATCATGGCTGGGTTAGGTAATCCAGGTTGCAATGAGCCCATAGGTTCCATCTGATCATTAACAGCACGCAAATCATGGAGCAGTCTGTATTTTCCTGACTTCTTTTTAATTACAAAAATTGGAGTATTCCAGGGGCTGGTAGACAAACGCAAGTGTCCCTGTTGGAACTGTTCTGAGACGAGCTGATGTGCGTGTTGCAGACTTTCCCCTTTCAAAGGCCATTGCTTAACCCATACCAGAGTGTCAACGATCCAGGTAATGGGAATTGGGAAAGTCCAAGCAATGGTTTTTACTCCAAAGGGTGTTCATTTGTTAAAACAACCCCTAGCTGAACCATAATGTCCCGACCTATAAGGCATTGAACAGTAGGTGGTAACTGCACCAACCGAAAAAGTCGCCGTCAGCTGCTTCCCGTCGATATAAACTTGAAGGGGGGGTGAGCGGCTAGCCAGGGTAAATCCTCGTACCCCGGATACTGCAGTGGCTGCCGGCTGCAAAGGCCAGTGATGAGGCCAGCAGTTAGGACTAATGATGCTGGAATCTGCTCCAGTATCCAGCAGACCTGAGTATGACCTTTTCTGTCCGTTAAATTCTACTTCTACTTTTTTCTTGGGTCTCTCGGCAAGATTTAAAGTTAACAAGGTAAGTTCTCCTGTGGAACCAAAAGCACTGTCTCTCCTCTCTTGAGTTTTTATGGGTTGTATTCCTTTCGTCATTTGCTCAAGTGGTACCAGCTGAGCAATCCTTTGTCCCTTGTTTATTTGAAGAGGAGGGAAAGGGGTGTAAGCCATTACCATAATCTCTCCCGTGTAATCCGCGTCAATAACGCCAGGCAAAACAAACAGTCCTAACATAGATGCAGAAGATCTCCCAAATAGTAGCACACCCACCGCTTTGTTCTGTATAATAGGTCCTTGGACCCCCGTAGGGATTTTTTGCGGGTGCGGAGTCATCAACGTTACGTCTACTGCGGCTGCCAGGTCCATGCCGAGGCTCCCTGCAGGGCGGGCTGGAGACTCCCGGCTGCGATGGGTTGGAGGCTGCCTGCTGTGGAGGGTTGGAGGCATGGGGGGGTGTTGTTGCTGCAGCGGCAATTTGTGTCTGGGCACGGCTGCTGCGAGAATACGCGCTCCTGGAGAAGTTTCCCGACCTCTGTCTACAAGCGCTCGTATTATGATTGTCCATACGGCATTTCTGGCACCAGATTCCGACAGCCTGGCATTCCTGGCCTACATGGCCCATGCCTCTGCATCGGTAACATTTCACGCGGCCCCTTTTATTTGATGCTGCAAATGCGGCTGATGCTTGGAGAGGTGCAACAGCGGCTAACACCTGACTCTGAGAGGACTTTGCCTGTTCTTGCAAGCCTATTCCTAACTGTTTAATTGCGTCTACCACTAAAGCCTGCTGCCCGGTTGGTATGAGAGCCATCCTCTCTAATGCCTCCTCTATAGTCCAATTTGCACCTAAGGTATTAAGTATGTTTCTAGTAGCAGAATTACAATTTTGAATCGCACACTGTTTGAGGAGGGCCCCGCGCATATATTCTGCTACTCCAGCTCTCTCAATTGCAGCCGCAGCTCTATCAATAAAAGCGCCAAATGATTCCTCTCTGCCTTGCTTAATTCCCATATATACTGGTATCCCTCCTGGTTCCTTTACCCTTTCTATTGCGAGTCTGACTAACCTCATTGCCTCCCGGCACTTCTCCTGACCTATTAAGGCTTGTGCCTCAGTGCGAAGGAAAGGTCCCAGACCCATAAGTTCATTAACAGTGACGCCATGGAGGGGGTCACCTGGCTGCCTTTGAACTGCCACGCACTCGTTAACGAGCTCTTGCCAGTGAGCATTAAACAGCAATTGTTGATGTTGGGTAAAGATTAGTTTAACTATGCCACAGCAATCATTAACGAGAAGGATGCTGGTGTCAAAAATATAATCGAGCATTTGCTTGGCTGGTTCACTTTTAAATCCAAACTGACTAACAGTAGCTCGCAACTGAGATAACATTTTCCAGTCTAAAGCACTGATTGTCGCCTGTATACTGCCTCCGGCCTGAGGGGTAAAAATAACCGGACAAGCCAGTTCGCTCGCCATGCTTATCAGCTCTTGGTCTCCCTTTTCCATTGCATCCTTGGCCAGGGCAGCCCACGCATCTCGTCTTTCCCTTGCAATCGTCGCCGCTAGATCGTTTTCCGACCCAGGGATCGACTGACTGCTTTTCGGGAATGGAGTATCAGTTTTGGCCCCGGCTGCTGCGATACAGCAGATACGGGAGACTCAGAGGTGCTCCATGTAGCCTGTGGCAAAGCGGGCAATAAAGCACCCTGTGGAGCTTGGCTCGTTAAGGGGAGCTGGCTCATTAAGGGAGGCGGCGAAGCGTGTAATGCAGCGCTCTGCGGCGCCTGGCTTATAGCCTGGCTCGCAGTCTGGCTCGCAGAGGGAGTTGGTGAGGCTGGTAATAAAACCGTCCTCGTAGCGGGGCCAAGAGGAGTTCCCGACTCGGTATCAAACTCCCGTCTTGATCGTACTCTTTGTTACCATCATGAGCGGCAGTAGCCTGGTGGGCAGTCCTTTTTTCAGCCTGAAACTGCAACAATTCGGTATTAACGACCTGCCATAATTTACCCCACTTTTTAGCAGTTTTATCATCGTCTAACGTAACCTGCCATAATATATCACCAAATTTATGCCATTCCGACAATTCATGAACTGTGTGGGGATTCACAAAGATTCCCCATTCCAAACCATAAGCCAAAAGACCCGGTAATTCTTTCTGTAAGTCTATTCCCTTAATTTACCTTTTTTGCAAGAAAGTAATAAAAAGTTCATATGCGGCTTGCCTTTCCATACCTATATAAGTGAGCACTTTGCAGCTCCTCAAGGCTTCCGGCCGCACATATCAGCCAGGCCCGTCTATATGGTCGCCTAGGGCACCGTGTGTCTTGGCGGCTTTTCCTCCACTTTGTTTATTCGCGCTTATTGCTGTTCCGGCTGCTTCGGAACCTGAACCAGTCCTCACCTCCTGTGGTGTTCGCAATCCCCGAGGTGTTCGCTATCATGGTCGGGTGTCACCATTTGTTGAGATGAAGGGAGAACGACCATCCGTTAATGCATCGAACTCAAGTTTATTGATCGATCAGTCACTTTAAATAACAGTGTTAACGAACTTCATGCATATTCCAAAATCCAGGTTCATGATAGGCTAACAGAGAAAACTCTAACCACTCCTTTTGTTTTACAATACCGTTAATTGTTTACACAAAACAAACCCAGTGTTCCCACTGTGATATGAAAGGTTCTCAAAATTTCCACATCTGTTCTCAGGGTGCCATCTTTTCCCAGAGAGGGTGTTTGCTTGTTATGCCTGAGAACCTTATTGTTTATAAAGTGATTCCTGAGAGAGTGTAATTGTTTATAGAAATCAGGCTGGGAACTGCTTTTGGAACTGCTTTGCAACTACCTTTTACTTTTCTCTCAATTGTATGCCTTCATGGCCTTTTTCTTTAAGCCATGCTTGAACTAAACTCTCCACATACAATAAAAAATAAAATTGCATTTCAGTGGTAATCTTTATTCTAGGAAGAAGTAAGACCCCTTCAGCCAGCCAGCCTGCTGCAGAGGCTCTTTTCCCGCAGGAGATTTGTACCTAGTCACAACCAACATACATAAAACCTTTTCCCTGTTACTTAAGATTTTTGACAAGCTCACATCTTAGTGTTCTCAGACAAACTATGAGCACAGTGGGCATCTCTTCAACTTACCATCTTTGTTTGCTTCTGGTGGAACTCCCTCAGTTCTAGAGCAGGGCCTTCTCTCAGCTTGCTGCTGGCCCCAGGCTCTCCTCCCGGCCTGCTGGGCTTTGTTGGGAGGCACAGCCTGTGCCAAGTGGCAGCAAGGTGCCTGCAGGCCCCAGCTCTGGGGGAAACGGAGAACGTCCTGCCTGCATACACCGTGCTGCCAGCTCAGCAGTGCAGCACAGCATGGGCTGACGCTCCCCATTGCTCCCACAGGTGCAGCTGGAACCACAGCACATGTGCCTGATGCCCAGAAGGGCCTTGGAAGGGGTTTCTGTCAGGAACCAGGCTGCTGGCTGGGCTTCCTGGCAGGCCTGCTTGTTTTGGAGCTGATTTTCATCTTATGCTCTGTCCAAATTTGGACTTACGAGAAGACAGTGAGCGTTTAGTTCACCTTTCCCTCAAACAGCTTTTTTTGAAAGTCTACTGTACATAGGAAACATTCCCAGTGAGGCTCCAGTGTAGGTGTGGCCAGTCCATGACTGTCCAAAGAACTCTGCTGAGGGTTCTGCTGCTGCCCAGAGCTTTCACTGGCCTCCTAATTGCTGGGCCTTGTTCTGGGGGGCCCGCTGGGGCTGCAGCCAGTGCTGGCTCCCATTGAGGCTGCCTGGCCAAGAGCAGCCCCAGGGGCACAGGGCAGAGGCAAAGCACGGTGGGGAGGAGAAAGAGCAGGGACGAGATTGCCCTTGAAAGGCAGGGGAAGGGAGAATGTCGCTTACCTGAGAGTGCCCCAAAGAGCAGCTGGAAGGGGTGCCGGCTTATCAAGGACCCCCGAGGAGCGGAGGGAGGGCGTATCGGCTGACGGAGTGTCCCGAGGAGCGGCTGGGCAGAGTGGGGGTGTGCGTTGGCGGGGAGGAGCGGCCGGAGCGCTTGCACGGTCCGGTGGTGGGGAGGCCGGCGGGGCCTGTTGGAGTAGGCTCAGCCCGGCCGGTGAGCACGGCCAACGCCGCCTGCCCGCACACCATGCCGCAGGTCCTGTTCGAGGCGGACCTGCACGGGCTGCTGAAGCTGGACACGCTGATCCCGAACGCGCCGCCTGCGCGATGGCAGCGCAAGGCCAAGGAGAGATGCCCCGGGCCCAGCCCCATCGGCGTGTTGCCCGTGAAGCCGGCCAGTCGCTCCCACAGCTCCAGCAAGACGCCGTCCACGACAGCCGGTGAGCACCGGCCACCAGCGGCAGAGGTTGAGTGCGGGAGCCTCGCCCAGGCTGCATGTCTGTAGCCACGGGGCTCTGGGCTCCCTGCCATGCTGCTGCTCAGGCAGGAGGAGGTGGGCTGTGCTCCTGACAGCCACCCACCTCCTTGCCAGCATGAGGGGCAGAGCTCTGAGCACTGGGGCTGGCGAGCTGCTGTTCGCCCAGCTGAGCCTTGCTGGCACAGCTGTATGCTAGGACGAGTGTGGGCAGAACTGTCAGCTGACAGCTTTACATCCTGTGAGCATTTTTGTATCTTCCCCTTATCTCTGGACTCTGGAATTTTTGCACTAGACCCAAGTGCACACAGTCCCTAACCAACTTGGTGGCAGGGAGGAAAATATAAGTTAGTTGTGACTGGGTGGCATGAGACCTCAGAGTCCTACTTGTCTGGTGGGTGTGATGTGGAAGAGTGTTGGGTTTACTCCCATGAAAGCTCTACTACAGGCTGTTAAATAGCTGTAAGACAATATTTTCATATGTGAATGCAGGTAAATCTTGATCCAAAATTCAAAGCACCCCCAAAAAGGCTGGGGGGGATTGCTACATTCCCAACCGCAGCACTATGCAGATGGAGATGGCAAATTTCCTCCTAAGCAAAAAGAATGACCCTGCTGAGGATTCCCCTACCAAGAAGGTGAGCATGTTGCTAAGTTACAATTACTTCAACAACCGCTACTCCTTCCTGCCCCTTTACAGAGCAGTAAACTATAGGTTCTATCAAGTGGGCACACGGGACTGACAAGTCCCAGCCATCACTACTTGCAGCTCTGGGCTTCAGGAGCCTAGGATGCGATTGAAGCTGTAGAGACTGCCATGCACTCTAAGCCTATGCTGCTTCTGGAAGCAAAATTTAGCTTTTGACTAATGAGGTGTTAAAATGTAGCAGGCAACACAAACACAAAGCTGTAAGCCTATGCAAAGTGAAACTACTGGTGGTAGCTGTTCTAGGACAATATCTCCACAGGGAACACTTCTGGAATGTTTTACACTGTTCTGAAATCTGTTTGTGAAGCATTTGGTCGCTTTGTGTCTGTGGCTTTTCCCACTGGCAATGACACTGAATTTGCCATTGTGTGAAAATGTGAGCAGGACAATGTATGAAAGTCTGAGGAAAAACTGCTTTGACCTGCCTCTGTGTGACTGACCCTTGCAGCACAGTCAAACATCTTCAGATTCTAAGAAAAGGAGACTTAGGTGTCTGTTTAAATTGCAGTGTGGGAATTGTTTTCAATGCATTGCACTGAGGGTGATTTGTCTCTGTAGGAGCAACAGAAAGCCTGGGCAGTGCATCTGAATGGTTTTGATGTAGAAGAGGCAAAGATCCTCCACCTCAGTGGAAAACCACAGAATGCTCCAGAAGGTATGATACAGAGTCTGTGTGAGCTGAATCACCACCAGAGATCAGGTCAGGGGAACAGCAACACAGAGGCTCTGTGTGTGGTCACAGGAGAAATCAACTGGTTTCTGAGAGCTGTACAGGCTGGAGTCCCCTTTCTTAAGGTTCCTGAGGTCGAGAGAGGGCGTAACAGTTACAGTGAATTTATTTAGGAGAGGTGCTATGACTGCCAGCTGGTCACCTGTTACAGGGCTTGCAAGGGTCTTCAGGGTGAAGAGAGAGATGAGAATCTTGACCTCATGTTCAGAAGGCTTGATTTATTATTTTATGATATATATTACATTGTTACTATACTAAATTAAATAGAAGGAAAGTTCTCAGAAGCTAGCTAAGCTAAGAATAGAAAAAGAATGAATAAACAAAGGGCTGTGTCTCAGCAGAGGGTGAGACCCAGCTCTGCCATGAGTGGTCAGTAAATCCAAACATTCACCCAGACCAATCACACATCCTCCTGTTGCATTCCACAGCAGCAGATAACCACTGTTTACATTTTGTTGCTGAGGCCACAGCTTCTCAGAAGGGGGAAAAATCCTAAAGAAAGGATTTTTATGAAAATATGTCGGTGACAGTCACCTGTACTGCAGGTTCCAAACCTTCATGAAGTCTGTAAGAGCATCAAACTCTCTTCTGTGCATTTTCTAGCTTAAACTGCAACTAAATATAATGGGATTCAAAAACCCAAGTGTTTGTTAAATTTGTTTCCATGAATGACGAAATTGTAGCTCACCCCTGTTCAGCAGTTCATACTGGCAGTGATTTTAGTGCACTGCAGGCTTGTGAGTGTTTCTCTTACGACTTCATTTTCACTCCAAGGGATTCCTAGTTGGGTGAGCAGCACTCAGCTGGGAGGAAACTAACTCAGGTTAAAAAACCTGTTCCCCTGCACACAGGCTATCAGAATAACCTGAAAGTGCTCTACAGTCAGAAAATGGCACCTGGATCCAGCAGGAAGAAGAGCAGATATATTCCCTCAAAGCCAGACCGGGTCTTGGATGCATCAGAGATGTTCAACGACTACTGTAAGTAGGGTACAGGGCTGAGTGCTGGGCATCCAGAACATTCTGCACTGGATTGCTGTTCCTAGGACAGTGTAACTGGGCTGTCTGTATTATTTTGTGTACCCAGGCTAGCACAGACCCCTTCTGGAGTGTCTCTGTGTGGCCTTACCGGGACAGTGGTCTAGGGCACTGTGTAGGTGCCTTGGAGCAGGGTACCTGGCCCCAGCAGCTGGGCATAGTGACACTCAGAAGGCTGCCCCTCACCTGTACGTGTGTGTGCACATGTGCACCCACACCTGCTGCAGCAGCACGGGTGAAGGGCGGGGCTCTCTAGCCAAGCATGGTGTGACCTTTCAAATTGTAGATCTGAATTGCATTGCATTGCTCTTTCAAATTGTAGATCTGAATCTCATAGACTGGAGCTCCCAGAAATTCCTGGCAGTGGCTCTGGACAACACTGTTTATCTGTGGAATTACGATACTAGGGAGATTATCCCCCTGCTGCAGACGGAGCATGCAGATATTTACATTTCCTCTGCGTCATGGATTAAAGATGGAGACTACCTTGCTGTTGGCACAAGTAGTGCTGAGGTTCAGGTGAATACAGGAGTAAAACTAGAGGTGTTTTCTAGGGATTGACAGAACTGTGGGGCCTGGGGACAAAACCTTGGCTGGCAGAGGAAGGATACCATGCACCTGACTTGTCTTCCCTGGTGTGGGGTGGAACTGCCCAGTGTGCAAGGCAGCGTTTCGTTTGGGGGTTTTCTGATAAGTAGCGTTACCTTCTGTGCTATAGTCATGAGATACACACTTTCTCTGTTCCCTTACTGAGAAAGCTGAGAGAGCCTGTGCAGTGAGGTTCCTAGGGCATAGACACAGGATTGGGTTTCTTCCGAAGAACATTTTGCTTTGCCTCTCCAGCTATGGGACGTTGAGCAGCAGAAACGTCTCTGAACCATGACCAGCCATTGTGGCCGTGTGGGAACCCTCAGCTGGAACAGCTGCATCCTCTCCAGGTAAAGCAGTGGGTGAGGGCAGTTTCCAGTTGTTGCAAACTCCTATGCCTCAATCTATGTTTGGCATGGGTTAGGGATGGCAGAGAGAAGTTTGTCCTGGCTTGGGATCCTTACTCAGCCTTATCTGTTGGGGCTGTGAGGAGAAGGCCTCTTTCCTGTATTGCAATTTGTGCTGAAGTTGTAAAGAGCTTGTGTGGGTGTTTCGCTCACACCAACAGACCTGTGTTGCTGGTAACACTGGTAGAAACCCAGTGGCAGCTATAGCAGTCTTGCAACAACAAAAATGGATTTGGGTGAAAATGTGCAGCCTGACCCTGCAAACCTTCTCTTCTCTCTGCAGTGGCGCACGGACTGGGCACATCCATCACCACGATGTCTGAGTGGCTGAGCATCACGTGGCCACCCTTGCTGGCCACACACAGGAGGTGTGCGGACTCAGATGGTCTCTGGATGGCCGCTACCTGGCCAGTGGTGGCAATGACAATCTGGCGAACATCTGGCCATGCACCCAATGTGGGGGTGGCGACTTTGCTCCTCTACAGACCTTCACTCAGCACCAGGGTGCTGTCAAGGTGAGCACAGAGCTGCCACAGGCGGATATGTGTGTGCAAGGCAGGCATGCAGCACTGGCTGGGTGCAGGTTGCCTCTTGTATGTTTTAAAATGAACTCTCCTCTCTCAGGCTGTGGCGTGGTGCCCATGGCAGATGAATGTTCTAGCCACTGGAGGTGGCACTAGAGACAGACATATCCGCATCTGGAACGTGTGTTCTGGTGCCTGCCTCAGTGCTGTTGATACCCGTTCCCAGGTGAGAGATGAACATCAGCTTGGAGACAAACACCTTCTGGCAGCACACCTACACAGAGCTGCTGGCTCCTCAGGCCCAGAGGCACAGGGAAGGAGGGGGACCATGCTCGCCTCCGAGTGGTGAGCATCAGCACAAGGACCTTGTCTCACCTGTGTTACTGCCTCTTTGCAGGTGACTTTTATCCTATGGTCCACAAACTACAAGGAGCTCATTTCAGGCCATGGCTTTGCACAGAATCAGCTGGTTATATGGAAGTATCCAAGAATGAACAAGGTTGCAGAGCTGCAAGGTAGGTGGACAGGGCCTGGGTGGGGGGGCTGTTAGAGGTTGAAGACAGCTGTACTCCTTGGTTTGAGCCTGCAGCATCACTGATACAGGACAGTATCCGGGGCCATGCTGCTAGGAGTAAGGCATGCCCACGGGGCTGTGGAAGAGATACCATTGATCCAAGTGTGTGCTTGGGTCTGAAATCATGCTGCCACAGCCACTGGGGAGACAGCTGTGAAAACTGGCAGGGCTCATGGGAGCATACAGGAGTAAATGTGCATGTGCTGATCAGCTCAGCCCTGATTGCACATTCCTTCTCCTACTCAGGTCATACTGATAGAATCTTGAACCTGACCATGAGTCCTGATGGTACAGCAGTGGCCTCAGCAGCTGCTGATGAAACACTGCAGATCTGGAGCTGTTTTGAGATGGATCCCATAAAGAAGAAAGAGAAAGAGAAGGCAAACAGTTCCAAAAGCGGTTATTCTTCACCAGAGCATCTGTTGAGAGCATGGGATTGTTGTGGGGAGGGGGATATTTGGTTTTACACACTGTACAGTATTTTAAATGTTAATGAACTGCTTAACTTGACTTTTTCTTAATAGAGTCTGATGGAAGAAAAAGCCATGGCTCCTAAACCCAAGTCCTTCTCCCAGAGGCTGGGGATCTGGGCAAGGAGTGGAGACCTAGGTCTTAATGGCCAGTTTAGAGGCCCCTGAGCTTGGAACAGCCTAGCAGAAGGATGCTGTGCAAGGGCTGTACTTCTGTTTCTGTCCCAGCTAAGATAGATATGTCACCTACCCCATCTAGATGCTGACCACAAGCACAGCAGCTCTACCACAGGCTCAACTGAAAGCACAGCATGGCTGTGGCCTCAGTTTGTGTTGTCCTGGCCTGTCTCACAAGCCCAGGGACACTCTGCAGGCAGATCTCAGTTTGTCTTGTTAGCTGCAGGCAGCCATCACTGCCTGCCTATGGTGCTGGAGTAGAATAGCTGTTGGAAGAAAAGGAGGGAGGGAAATATAGAGCAACAGCTGTAATCATCCTAAAGGCTGGAAAGAGACTGGCTCTGGCATAAAGCCTGATGCAAAACAAAAGGTTGGCTTACACTGCCACAGCCAGCCTGGGTGTCATGCGAGAGCCATGCAAAGCACCACCAACCCTGTGCTCAGCCTTCAGTCACGTATTCTTCCAACAACTCTGATCTCCTTTCCCCTCCTGCTGACAGGAGGCCCTGGTGCCTCACTGAGGCTTCATGCAGGGGAGCAAGCACCAGGGATCAGCTGACATTTATTGGAGCTTGACTCCCCTACACTTGGAAAAATGTCTTTTTTCCAGGCTGAACTGTGCTGGAGCAAGTTGCAGGAAATACATCTGAGCCCTCACCTGTTGGGAATTAAGCTGACTAGAGACTGGAAAAGTAAAAGGCCGTGGCTAATTCCAAGTCGTGCACCTGCAAGACAGCGTGTCCTTGGGCCTAGCTGAGTATGATAAAGGAGTGGACAGAGAGACGTGAGAAGTAGAGAACGTAGACCCAAAGGAATGAGGAAGAGTTGATGGTATAGTTTAACCAATAGATTGCTTGGCTTACAGAATATTCATAAGCTTATTATTTGCTGTATAAGTGTTTGATGCTTTCTTCAATAAACGGGACCTGTTGATGACCATCTGGTGTCCTGGTCTCCCTTCCTTCGACACTCACCTGACCAACAACCAGCTCAGCCATGCTGCTTTGCACGGTGGAGCCGCAGTGTCTGAGGCTGTGGGGCTGCACCAGACCCATCAAGCCTGTCCTTCAGCTGCACCAGCATTGCCAGGGGCTGCTGGGAACACTGCACAGCTGATAAGCACCTTGGTCTGTACAAAGCAGCTCCACCAAGCCTGTGCCTCCCATCAGCCCTCAGTGATCACCCTTAGCTGAGGGTGGATTATTAACTGTTTTCACCTTTCCCTCAGCACAGTACCACACTGTGCCTAGCACCAGCTCTGCCTCCTGAGCCTTACAGCAGGCTGGAACCTTCAAAGGTTCTGACTTGTGCTCTGCCAAGGCCAGTGAGTGTGTAACCACAGCCACCAGAGCACACCCCTCCCACACACACATAAAGCTGATATGGGGGGCACAGTCTCAAAAAACAGCCACTGAGCCAGCACCTTCCCAGCAGTGCTGCTGGTGCATCCCCATTTGGCCACTTGGGAAAGATCAAGAGGTCCAAGGATGGAGCTCTCCCTCAGACACAAATCCTAGGGCCACAGCTGTCTCTAAAGGGGAAGCAGGCAGGAACCCAGATGCAAGGCTGGGCTCTTCCACAGAGCTGTGCTGTTGTTGTAGGAGCCCTGTCCGACACCCCTGCACTTGGTGCTGGGAGTTAGCACAGACTTGCCCTGTAGGGCCACAGCTGATTAGGCCTTCCCTGGTCCCTGGCCTGGAAGGAAAGCTTTATAGGCCAAAAAGTTCCTGTCATTTTTGCAGTCCCATGTAAGAGCAGCTCAGCTTTCTCACAGACTCTTTCTTTCTCCTTAGCACATGCCCCACACCCAGATGCTGTGCCCTTAGAGAACCTCTGAGCATTACCAGAGGGTAATGATATTGCAGGGTCTTTGACCCCATGCTGGTCTCTCACAGTCCTGGAGCGAGGAGGAGCAGAGGAAGGAAGTGGGCACGGATCCAGCAGGCCCAGTAAACACAGCCCTGTAAGGTGTGAATTCAGTTCACAGCATGACAGCATATTAATTACCAAGTGCCATGGCCAGCCCATAGAAGAGCACAGCTAACAGTGTTATGAATAAGAAGCTTGACTCTGCCAATATTCAAGCAGCAATCAATTTATTATTTAATATGGTAAAGTATGAGCAATACAGCGCTGGGTACAGCAGGGGAAGTTTTCCCTCCAACTGCACACCGATAGTTGAGGGTTACAAGTATTTATAGGGGTACTCATCAATTTTTTTCAGTAGTTTCTATTTCCAATCTTTTACTCAGCAACAATTTTTATTCCAAATTATTACACCACAATTCTATACACTGTTGTGATTTTAATTTCTCAGGATGTATCTCAAAGGAGTATCCCCAGATGGTGATGGTCCAGTTTCTGAAGGAAGAAAGACGAATCCCATGTGGTGGGGTCCAGCTCCCCAGATGTGTGTCCACCTTTTAATTGCAGAGACTATAAATCTCATAACAGTGATGTCCAGCTTCCCTTTGGTCAAAACCATAAACCCTTGAGGTGATGTTCATCTTCCTTTCTCAAGCTGTTTTTCTCTGCTTCAATAAGGCATGAGATAAGCATATTTCCTTTATATATATTCCAAAGCTACAGTTTCAAGGATACAAGTAATATTCTAAAATTATACTTCAAAAGGTTATTATTGCAGAGCTTTTTATGGATTAAATGCAAGCAAAAAGCAACATCTTTAACACCTTATTCCAATGCTCCTAAATCAACTGGGGTTAATTTGCAAACAAAAGATAGGTTCAAAGGCCTTTTTCCATGCTTTAATTTCTTCAGTTATTATTAGAATTCACAGCTCTCCCATTGTCAGGGTCCACACATTTTGCATTCACAAATACACATGTTGCCTGTTTGTACCTGACGCGGAACACAGCTTTGCATCTCACAAACAAGAAAATGCACTCCTTGCTCTTCTGACACAGCTCTCTCTGTTCATGATGTGCGGGCAGGGAGTGCTGATGATGTGCAGGAGCTGATGCAAGGGACAGGGACAAGGATGTAGCAGGCACAGTGCCAAGCTGACAGAGGGATGATTTCTGGCAATGGCACTGAAGGAGAAGAGTTTGCAGGCAGCATAGAAAATGGCGCTTTGTTTCACCTCTTCTTTCAGTGCTGCTAAGAATGTAGCCTGGAGCAAGCTGGGAACACCAGAGCGGGGAGCCCTTTCCAGGCAGGGCTGCATGAGACACAAACCAGCAGGGGACTGAGGAGCCCCGTGGGGTGGCAGTGAGCAACCTCGGGCTCTGCTCACTGCTGGTGGCATTTTCTATTGAACCATCTCCAAGGACTTCTGTTGTGCTCTGTATTTCTAAGGGTTTTCCCCCTTGGTTATTTTTGGTTGTCTCCTGCACCTTTTTTCTCCAAATTTTCCTACCCTGTCAGCAGCAGCTCTTGTCCAGAACTGGCTCTAAAATATCAGCAAAGCAGCTAGGAACAACAATGGGTGGAATCCTGTGGCTCAGGAATTCCTATACCAGAGCCCTGCCTGTGCCTGTGCCTTATGTCAGGACCTCCTTCTCTGTGCAAAATCTAGGGATTAGTGGAGTTTTTTTGCCAAAGAGCTCCTGAGGAGCAAATGTTGTGCTAGGTTTCTCAGGAGTGTATCTGTTAAGTTCATTGCTGGCAAAGAGAAAGTAAGGCCAGGGTAGCAGGGCAGCTGGGAGCTGGTCACTCCCTGCAAAGGGCTGGTGTAGGATGTGGGAACACCACGTTCCAGGAGAGGCGAGCAGGGTCAATGTGCTCAAGGTGCTGCCAATGAGGTTTGGGTTCACTTAGAGAGTAGTCAGGGCTGGTGAGCACTGGAAGATCCAGCTGCAGTCCCCATCCATGTCCCTTTCTGTGGGGACATGGCTTTAGGGTGTCTGCAGCCTGGATCCAGAGCGCCCTGGGGGGCTCCTGAGGCTGCCTTTGCACTCAGGGTGAGGATGCCCAGGAGCCCTGAGGCCGCAGTGGGGACGAGGGCTGGGGCTTGTGGCCTGGCAGGTGTGGCTCTGGGGGCTGTGACATGCCAGGGCATGGGTCACTGTCACTGCCCTCCACAGCCCTGGCTAGCTCTGTGATGCTCCAGGGACAATGGCAAGAGTGGGGAACTGGCTAGGTTAGGGTTTTGCCTGAGCCAGAACCTCTAGGCCAAATGCCAGCAGTAGAGACCCCTGGAGGACCGAGTGAAGGAAGCACAGGAGGCCCTTCTGCGGGGTAAAGTGCAGCAAAATCATCAGGAGAGGCAGGGGGAAAGTTCACAGGGCAGAATTCCCAAAGGGAACAGATGTTGAAAGAACCCCCAACACCCCTGTGCACAGGTTTCTAAAATCTTTGAAAACACGGGGCGGACACCATATAGTAACCAATAAGCGACTCTCGGGGTGTGGTTTTGAGGGCTACAACAAATCAGAACAAGGGGAAGAGAGAGCTTTGGGATAGGGATTTGATCTTGGGGTGAGAGACAGGGAACTTTCTGGAACAAAGGGTAGGGTTTGGGCTGAGGGATGGGGCAGAGGGGCCGGGTTGTCTTGACAGACAGGGAAAAATCTGGTGAGGAGGGAGGGGATTCCTTGAGAGACACTGGGGTAGGAGGGCATAACACAGGGGAGAAATTAACGGTAATAACTCGGGGAACACTTGAACATACCACTATATAACAGAACATTTGACTGAATAAACTAACTCACTGCAACACATAAATTCAGGCTTTCAGCAGCTGAGGTGGCACTATTAGAACCCGCAGCAGCTGGTGAAAGCCATCTCTGTCCTTCAGGTTCTTGCTCTGTGGGAAGGTGCTGCGAGTTGTGCTGGCTGCACTCCCCCTTTGCTGGGAGGATGATCTGTACCAGGGCAGAGCAGAAAGCTGTCATGGTGAGCAGAACATGCTCAGAGCATTACAGTTCAGAGAATGGCACTGCCCCTGAAAGGCAAAAAGCCTGAAAGCATTGAATTCTGTGCAGAACTGTTGCACAAATTTTCTCTTCTAGAACAAGCCCATTTTGTAGATGAATACTCTGGGGTTTATGGAATACATGGGGGTTTTTTTTAAGGTTTTTGGGAGAAACCTCAAGTTTATTTCTCTTTGTATTTTACATCCAGCATGCATACAGGTTTTTTTTAAATTATTATTTTTCTTTAATAAATACTTAGGGAAAAATATCTAAGCATTTTTTAACCCTTTGGGATATTGTGATTAATATTCTTAGAAAGAAAACCTTGTTGAACAAGTGTGAAAACAGAGAGAGGAAAAATAGCATAAAAGTCTTTTAGAGCAGGGCGTGTAATAAGGACTGCAGAACTGAGTAATTCCTCCAAGGGCAGAATTAGCAAGATATATCACCAAGAATACCTGCCAAGATACTTCCTTAAATCAAGGGAAATGTGACCTGCAGCCATACGAAGTACAGCCAAAGCAAATGAACACCTTTGGAAAAGAGGGAATTTTGCCAGTGACATCAGTCTGTCTGGATAACTGAGGGATGCCCATCATTATTGCACTACACTCCTCAATATTTGCAATGCCTTTTCTCCCAATTTCTGTGAAATGATTCAGCTGCAGTTGTTTACCATTACCTTGAGCTCTTAGGGGAGTTACCAAGCACTATGTATGTTTTTCTGTAGCCGAGCAGGGCTTGAATTTCCCAAATCTTCTACAAAGCAGAAGGGAATCACAGAGTTACTTGTGCTAATGTTAATGAAGGGTTTCATGAAAGCAGGTGAATGAGAGCATTGCGTTGTAAAACTTGCACATGCAAGAAAACAGGAGTCCACTTAGGATAAAACATATAAGGCTAGCATGACATCAGAACAGGATAAAATGAAATTGCTAGACAGGAACTGATGCATCAGAAATTAGGTGTATCATTTCTGATACATCTGCATGCATTTGCAAGCTAAAACAGAAAAAGAAGGGCAGAGATAATAAGGAAGAAAGATTTTAAAATTGCACTGTGCAGAAGAGACACACAAACCACCAGTGTGAACACAGCTGGGAGATTCAGCTTGGAGATGGATTAAAGTGGAATCCATTCACTGAAGGTCTCTGGTGCACTTGAGTGCAAAGACTGAGGAAAAAAGAAGAAAAGTTTAATTTCTGAAAGCAATTTAGATTGCTGGAAGCATTGTCTAGAGACCTAAAAATCTAAAGCCTCAGAGAATCTGAACCTAAACCATCCCCAAATGGATTGATCAGGTATGATGTGCACATCTCTGCTGTTTTCAGAGTCAATGAAATTGACAATGAGTGTCTGGAAATTAGGAATGCCCACCCAGATTTTATCTCCCTTACTTTAAGAACACCTTAATAAGGCACTTCAGGAACTGAACACTGACATTCTCACCCTGCTCTATTTACTTTACATTTGAATACAGGCTGGTAGAAGGAGAAATTTTGCTTTAATTTCTACCCAAATTACCTGTTGCACTTTCAGGTTAGGAGCAGATGTAAAATTCAGCTAATCACTCACTCTATCCATGAATATTCCACTAGTGAACTGACATACAGAACATCCTTTTTTCTCTTTTGTACCTTCCTAAATAGTGCCCAATGAACAGGACTCTTGCGTAAATCTCACAGAAAATCACCAAAATTGCTGAAATTAACACACAATTCCCTGATAAAAGCTTCTAAGATAAGGCTTGACAGAATCCCTGAACAAACTGAAACTTGGAAGAGAAACACCCATTTCAGCACTGATCAAGGGGAAAGAAAAAGAAATGCTGTAACAATTCCAAGTGGAAGATAAGGAGAAACACAGGAAGCACAGAAAGAACAAGGCCCTGTCAGATGACCTGTGCAAGGTAACTTTGTGCCCCAGCACTGTTAGAGGACATTCCCTGTCATTGGTGCAAGCAGCTGGAGACATAAATGCTGATTGATTTGGGGGCCACAGTCTTGGTAAGTGCAGAGGTGGTTCAATAATGTGACATGAGGGAGTTCCCTCAGAGCAACTGGGATGCCAGAAAGAAGTGAACAGCTCCCCACAGCCTGGCCCGCTCGGCTGCTTTTCCTTCTGACCCTCCTGGGGAGGCTCTGACATTTCCTCTGCCCTGATGGAAGCGCAGCTGCTGCCAAGGGAAACGTCCCCACGCTCACTCAGTGTTCCCTGTGCTTGCCAGATGTCCCATCTGCTGTCCCTGCCCAGGAGAGCTGCTCTGCTCGGGAGGAGGAGACCGAGCGAGAGCCTGGGAACATCGGCGGCTGCAATCCCTCCTGATCTAGCGCTGTTTATGGATGTGTAGTTGGATTTGGATAGTTACAAGTATAGGGATATTTACATACACTGACTGATATTTGTATAGGGATATTATGTGTGTATATTGTTATATTGATGCGTGTATATTCATCTGTTTACATACTTGTACAGCTCTGGAGCTGTGCATTTCTATTGCTGGGGATGTCTGGATTGTTTTATTCGTCCATTGATATTTGTGTATTTATAGACAGGTCTGTTATGTTTGTATTATATTGTCATGTTATATGTCATGAAATATGTAATGCATGTTTACATCTCTATATTGTTATGCCTATATAGGTATTTACTTCTATTTATTATGTATGGAGTTGTATAGTTCTAAAACTCTATTTCTTTTGTTCTGGATCTGAGATTCTTTAGAGAGGGATATTGATGTTTCTGTATTTGTATATGGGCTGTATGGCTGTACTAATATGTAATAAATTTAATTGTTAATCTTCAATTCAGTAACTTCAGTATGTGTGTACAGTGAGTTGCTGCAGAGGGTTGCAATAAAGTAATTTTTTTTTCACTGAAGTTGATATCTGTATATATTTACATAGCACAATTCTCAGAATAAATTAGATTTTAATCATAAATTGATATTTCTGTGTTTCTATATTGGTAGCATAGCTGTTGCAATTTAAAATAAATTTCATTTTTAAACTTAAGTTAATGTTTGTGTATTTGTACATTAGTAGTGTGGGTGTAACTATCTGCAATAAATGCAGTGTTTCAACTGAAGTAAGTGTAGATTTGTGCTACCCAGAGCCATGAGCAGATGTAAATGCTGGAGGATTTTGGCCATGCAAATCTCCAGCCATGGCCAGCACATGCCCCACCTGCACTCAGGCTGGGCAGGGGAAGCGCAGATTTGGGCTGGCAGCAGAGCCCCACGTTGGCTCAGAACTCGCTGCAGAGGCTGCTGAGAAAACTCCGGGGCTCCATGAGCACAGAATCCAAGCAGGAGCCACCCGGGGAGGACAAATCCCTCATCCCACGGGCAGCTCTTTAGGAAAGTGCTCCAAGTGTCCCCCTGAAGCTCATCCCAGAGACCAGAAGCCAGCAGGGATCCTGAGCCAGCCCTGCTGTCTTTGGCAGCACTTTGGCAAATGAGCTGCAGCAAGGGGGAGGCAGCAGCAGTGACTGCTGCAGGCTGGGAATGATGGAAGGGCCATGGACACAAGTGCTGAGATGCCCCAAAATACAGAAGGAGGCTGGAGAGCTGGGAATCAACTTGGCATTTCAGTGCCAAGCTCTCACATGCACTGAAATGATGGAATCCCTTTGTGTGAAGTGACCTGGAAGAACTGACAGGGAGTTGCTGCTAGGATCAGCAGTAGCAGAAACTAAAATGTACAAACACTAAGAGATCATCTAATATCCCCCACAAGCAATGGCTTCAAAAATGATCTCATGTATATATTATATTATATTATATTATATTATATTATATTATATTATATTATGTTACGTTACGTTACGTTACGTTACGTTACGTTACGTTACGTTACGTTACGTTACGTTACGTTACGTTACGTTACGTGACGTTACATTATATTATATTATATTATATTATATTATATTATATTATATTATATTATATTATATTATATTATGTTATGTTATGTTATGTTATTATTATATTAATCAAAATATATAATATATAATATGCATGAAATTTAATGCACATGTATTTTTGGACAATTTTTTTTTTTTATATATATTTTCATTTAACATATATATTTGAAATAGTCTTTCAGCTTGAGAGTGTGATGATTTACAACAGTGCAAAACCATCTGCCCACACAGCAGTCAGCCCCCGGGTGCGTGCATGCACACCCACCCACTGTGCTTGCTCTTCTCAGCATCTCGGGGCTGCTGTTTGCACACAATTGGTATGAATTTAACTCGACAGAGCCACAAGTGGGGTGTCCAGCTTGTCACGAACACTCATGTGGCAACGAACAACAGTGAGCTCTCAAATCACATTATCACAGGTCATTTCATTCCTGCTGTGCACTGAGGAGCTCTTAAAAGACACAGAAAAGGGGTGGAAAACATTGGCATCATGCTACTGCTGGTGTCCTCCTGGAGGAAAATCTCTTGGGTTTCTTAAGGTGGTACCTTTCCAAAACCTAGGAAAACTGCTCAGCAGTGGTAGCCCAATTGTGAATGGTTTTCTTGACTTGGCAAAGCTGGGGTGTGAACAATGGACTCTGTCCTTGGTCCAAATCACCTGCCCTCACCTGCAGACAAAAGCACCACCACACCAAGCAGCAGCTACATCAGTCAATTTTCTCAAAAAGCTGTGTTAAATTTGGGAGAGGAAAGGAAAACACATCAGACACTGTGGATTATTGACAAGACTCTGAGGAACAGTTCCAAAGCAAAGGGCATCAGCTTCTCTCTGGGCCACTCCTTGTGCCCCAAGGCAGCCGGGCTGCCCTGGCTGCCCAGGACCCTGCGCCCCGCGGGCTCTGCAGAGCTGCACAGCGGGGAGGCAGCTTCGGGCACCTCAGCCCCTGCGCAGGAGGGGCTGCTTGCTCTGCAGGGCTGCCTGGGGGCAAAAGCAGGGTGCTGGCCTTCTGCTCTGGGCCCCAGCCTGGCCTTGCAGGGCTGATCCTGTTCCCTGTCCCAAATGTGCTAAAGACAGACTTGTTTGTTTGCAGCTCTGCACAGGTGTGATTTGCACCACAAAATACTGAAGGACTAAGGCCTGAAAAACAGACCCTTACTGAAGCCTCAACAACAGAACCTGAGCCAAAGCTGCCCTCTAGGTGACCTTCCCAACCCAATGTTCTATGTATCTGCTCCTTAACCAAGTGTTATTATCAAAACGGATTGTTGCATCCATTCACTGGTGAAACACGTCTTCACCTTTCTGCATGAGGAAAATTGACATGGCCACACCTGGCCTTGGTTCCTCCTTGAGCCCTGGGCAGGCTCTGGGAGAAAACCAAGAGGAGAATGACAACAGCTGTGACCCCAGCAGAAGCTCTGGCACATTGCTCGTCCAGCACTGTCGGAGCCGGGCTACTCTCACAGCGCACTCGGGAGCCTCGTGGCCGCCAAAGGTGGAGGCACCGCAGGATTTCCCGGTTCCCGGCCGTGGCTCTGCAGGACTGGGCTGGGACAGCTTCCCCCAGCTGATGTGCAGCTCTGGATGAAGGGGAAACCATTGGGGTACCTGGTGATGGATCTTCAGTAATCACCAGAGGCACCCTTTTGTAATAATGCTGAGGTGCATTGCTTAGCTTATCCTTTCCTGACTCTTTTTTGCACTTCTGCATTACAGGAAGTCACACTGTTCCTTCAGCTGGTGTCTGTGTCTGCATCTCTGACCCTCTCCACCATCAAAACAAACACACAGCCAGTTTAGCATGAGACCTGCCTCTCTGCCAGCCCATCTCTTGGCAAACACCCCTGCTGGCCATCTCCACAAATGAAATTCCCTCTTTGCAACTTCCTTTTCTGCAGGCAGGTGAGAAAAGGAGCCACTCCCAACTCTGGACACCTCCAGAAACCAGCTGCTTTCAACAGTCACAACCCTGAAGTATCAACCTCCTTCTCTTAACCTGCCACTGGGAGCTCCCACCAAGAGGCCTTTTGTCCAAGGATACCCACAGAAGAGCTGGAGAAGGGAGCAGTTTGAAACACAGCTGCTTCTGAGTTTAAACCTGCCTTTATCAAATGAGCACACACCAACCTGTCCCAAAGGGAAAGCAGGCAGGAAAGAGAAGCTCCTCTGCCACAACAGCAAACTCTGTGCTTCCTTCTGTTCCAGCTGGAGAGTGGAGGCCATGGGCTGCACCTCACTTTGGGAAGGAGCCCTTAGAATTGGCCTGATCTGGGAGGGCAGCAAAAGAAATTCCCCAAAAAGTAGGAAAAATTCTCTGGAAGCATTAGATTATGACAGTATTTCTGGAAGAAAGCAAAAAATAAAAAAAAGAATTGGGAACTTCAGAAAGTTCCCAGACTGAAATTTGTTTGCCAATACACCAATCCCAAAGTCTCTGTGGTGTGTCAGGAAGCTGAGGAATGTAGAGAGCATTTTGAGCAGACACTGGAGAGAAGCAAGATGCACAACCTTGCATAGGTTGCCTTAGACCAGAAGCATGCTGCCCTTGGGCAAACAATATAAAGAAGTTTGCCAAGATGTACCCCAGGAAAAGAGATGTGAAGCAAGATGTTCTAGGGATGTGAAGAGAAGATATGGGGCAGAATGTTCTGCTGACACTTTTGCCAATCTATGTACCTGACCAAAGATATGTTGGCTCTTTATCCTATACATAACAGTTTGTAACCACTTATAAGTATTCTCCCGTTGCTGAACCCTGCATTAGCATATAAATGTACCCTGAGATTTGCAATAAACTGAGCATCGATCATTACCTCCATGAAGATTGATCTCTGCCTGCGGAGGGCTCCTTTCTCTATTACCCCTCTCCTTTTCCCCGTCTCTCTCCCATACACCTTGTTTCTCTATCTGGCATCCGTATACTTTCTTTCTTTACAGGAATGAACTTGCAAGGCTTGGATAAACACCACTGGTGTCCGTCCCCCAGAGCACGAGCAGCTCCCAAACAAGACTTCAAGACTAAGGGACAAAGCTTCCCCCTTCAGCTCTCCACAGCAGCTCTAGGGAGTCTCTCCCCACTGCAAGATCTCCTTTGTCAGTCCACAGTGACAAGAGCTGGCTGCAGGAGGCATTTGCATTGGAGCTCTCCCCAAATGGGGGGAAAAAAAAGAAGAGGTGATTCCTGTGGAAATACAAAGGCAACGCTGCTTGGGAAGACACCAGTGTGAGTTTGCTACAGCTCTAGGCCAAAAATCCTTTGAAGAAAGCAACATCCATCCATGGGGCAGCACTTTGGCTTTGATATCAATGCTAACAAAATTGCTTCCCATTCCTGCTGCTGTAGCTGACTCCGAATCACGAGAAATGTGCCAACTCTGCCAAAGACAGGCAGACATAGTGAGATAAAACCAGCTAGTCTGTGGAAAAGGAGACCAAATGAATGTTTTCTAATCACCCCTTTTCATCCTTTTCCCAGCCAAAACAGAGCAATGTCCTTCCTCTCTGTCACCGATGGTGACCCAGGCACGGGATGCAGAGTGGGGATAACCTGCTGTGCTGTGCTGTGCCGTGCCGTGCCGAGCCGAGCCGAGCCGAGCCGAGCCGAGCCGAGCCCGGCCAGCCCCGGAGCCGCCCCGCCAGCACTGTGCCCGCAGCCCCGGCTCTGTCACGCGCGGCCCCGCGGGCCCGAGCGCAGCGCTCCCCTCAGGCCGCGCGCCGCCGGCGCAGTCGCGGCCGTTGCGCTGCGGGCGTTGTGGCCACAGTCGGCGATCGATGCCATGGCGGAGCTGCCGCTGCCCGCCGGGCTCAGCGCCCGCACCTTCCCCGCCAAGCTCTGGCGCCTGGTGAATAGCCCCCGCGTCCGCTCCGTGCGCTGGGACAGCCGCGCCCAGGGGCTGCTCATCGACCGCTCCCTCTTGGAGCGGGAGCTGCTCAGCTCGGGCCGCGCCCACAGGGGCCGTGGCCATGGGCCGGCCCCGGTCCCGCACACCTTCAGGGCCACGCAGTTCCGCAGCTTCGTGCGGCAGCTCTACCGCTACGGCTTCCGCAAGGTGCCGGGCTGGCTCGGCTCGGTCGCGCCGGGCGATGCCAGGGCCTGGCTCCACTACAGCAACCCCTGCTTTCGCCGCGACCGCCCTGACCTCCTGCTCCGCATCAAGCGCCGGAGCGCGGCCAACAGGCAGCGGCCGGCGGCGGGCCGGGATGGCCGCAGGCGCCCGCCCCGCGGCTCCCAGCAGCTCCCCGGAGTGCGGCCGCTGCCGGACGGGCGGCACGGGCGCGGTGGCTTCACGCCGCTGCCCAGGGAGCGGCCGCCGCTGCCGGCCGGGCGCCCGCCCAGCGGCTTCCTCCTGCTGCACAGGGAGCGGACGCTGCCGGACGGGCGGGAGCTGCACAGCCCCCGGCCCGGCCGCCTCCAGCAGCACCCCGGGGAGCGGCCGCTGCTCGCCCGGCGCCCGCCCTGCGGCTTCCACCTGCTGCACAGGGAGCGGCCGCTGCCGGCCCGGCGGGAGGGGCCGAGCCGCTTCCAGGAGCTCTACGGGGAGCGGCCGCCGCCCGCCGAGCGGGCGGTGCTCGGCATCCCGCCCTGCCACTTGCTCGGGCTCCACGGGGAGCGGCCGCTGCCGCTCGGGCGGGAGGGGCCCCGCAGCCGCTCGCAGGAGCTCTACGGGGAGCAGCTGCCTCCGGCCGAGCGGGAGGTGCTCGCCATCCAGCCCTGCAGCTTCCAGCAGCTCCACAGGGAGCAGCAGCCCCCAGCCTACGACGCACGTGGTAAGAAGAGTTGTAACCTTGTTTTTCCAAAAGGTCCTGAATAGTGACCGTTTGAAGTATTTTCCCACAAGGCTCTGTCATTCTCGGCCAGAAGCTGTCAAGCCTACTAGGAAGGGGCACCTAGGAGGCCAAAAGATTCTCTGCCTGGTTTTGCTGTGTGCTTCCCGTGATGTTTGGTCCACAGCAGCACTAGAGCTCTGTGTCCCACAGCCACGTTGTGGAGCCTGACCAATGTGTTTGGATTCTTGCAGCCACCCCGGGCACTTCAGGGCCCAGCACTCCACCCGGCAGTGCAGCCTGTGCAGCATGGACGGCCTCCAGCTCAGCACAGAACGCACCTGGGGAGAAGGAATGGCCACCAGCAGATCTAGGCCTTGCCGTAGAGAAAATGATTCGGGAGATCAGGAGGTCCCTGTCTGAAAGATCTCCCTCTGCTCAGGTAATTCCATTGGATTGGGATAAAAGGGGCTGGACTGAGAACTTTTGAACCTTGTTACATGGTTAAGAAGCAAAGGCTTCTTTAATTGAACTTATTTCATTATTATTTAGTTATTGAATTATTCTTGGTAAAGAAAGATTTCTAAAAGAGGGGATGAAGAAGAAATGAAGAAGAGGTTTTACTTGCTGGGAAAGAGGAGAAGAGTGTTTGGAGAAGTGGCACTGAAGGCCAAATGTCCCGTGCAGGGAGGGGCATGCCAGAGGTGCCTCTGTTGCAGCTGCAGCAGATGTGGGCTGTGCCTCTTTTGGGTGGGAAGGCCAAGGCAAAGCAAGGACTGGGCTGCAGCTGCTGCTGCTGTGTGAGCCCTGCTGAGCATGTGGGCACTCCCAGAGCTGTGGCTGGGGCTGGGCTGCAGCTGCAGCTCTCTGTCCTTTGCAGATTATTACACTGTTGGCCAAAGAATGTCTGTCTTTCTGTTGATGTGCTGACCCATTGCCTGCAGTACATTTGTGATTATGACTCAAGGGGGAGAGAGGGATTTTTTGGATTTGCCAATGCCTTATTCTCAAGTGGCATGACTTTTGTCTTCTGTAAAGTCACACATAGCAGCTTAGAGAAGCATTTTATTCCATAATAAAAGGAAACATTGCAGGCTTGGAACCATCTTCAGAATCTTTAGGGTTCTGATGGATGGACTATGGCAGAAGAGATGAATGTTCTGAAACTGGTCATAGGGAGAATATCTTTGTGTCCAAAGGTAATTTGCTTCATTGTGGACGTTTGCTTCCTCAGTATAGAGTATAGGAATAGAAACAATACTTGGTTGTCTGAATTTTCCTGTCTTTTGGGTTGGTTTTTTTCCCCACCCTAACGATTTACAGATTTTTGCCACTGATCACAAATGTGATCCTGGAAATAGCCTGGGTGCATCAATGTTTGCCTGGATGACACAAGCGGGGCAGCAGCAGAGGGCTCGGAGAAGCAGCACCTTGTGATGGGCTGTGTGAGCGCTTGGCTGGGGGTGCTGAGACTGCCAGGCAGAAATGTGTGCTTTGCCTGTGGGTTTGCAGCACACAGCCCTGAGCAGGGCTGGGAGCCATGCTGGCAGCAAGGAGAGCCCCTGGCTTTGTGTTGGCTGATTTCTCACAGCTCTGGGATAAGGCAGGGTCAGAGCGTGGGGGCACGTTCCCTCACTTGGTGTCTTCTGGTTTTCTGTGTTCATGTTTTGTCTCAAAGGTCATTTTGTGAGAGCTTCAGTTTCGCCTTGGCCCCCTGAATCCTGAGTTTAAAAGGCTTGTCATGTGAACCGTGTGGGCAGTGTTCCCTCCTCTGGTCTCCATGTCCTTTGGGATTGGAGAAGGACAGTTACTGTATCCCTGATATGATTCCAGCAAAATAGTGAGTGATCTTTGGGTTCCTTTCTTTCTGTTTTTCTGCTCAGGACAATGTTGGTGTTGCCCCTGATTCTTCAGGAGGGGAGCCTGTGAACAGAGCTGCAGCAGAGGAAGCTTCATCTGGCACCGAGAGCTGCAGGAACAGTTCCCAGGAGCCCGAGGAGCCTGGTAAGGACAGAGCCCACACTGGTTTAGAGAGCTGTGAGATGGCTGCCCTGAGCAGGGTTGGTGCTTCCTGGTGCCTTGAGTTCAAATCCTGTGCTGGCACAACCTCCCTGAGCCCTGCCCTCCAGGCTTCTCCAGAGGCTCTGACACGGAGTCCTCTGCTGGGGCAGAGAGCAGGGAATAAACCTGACCTTGTGCGAGTTGTGTCACCAAGCCGGGTGTCCCAGTTTTGTGATGAAGTTGGTGGATAAATTTGCTGCAGGGTGCCAGGGAAGGCCAGGCTGAGCGACACTTGAAGGAGCAGGGGAAAAAAAGAGCAAAAAGTCAGGGTAGAAGTCCAAATCACTGACTAAATGTAATACCAGTGGTCGTGACCCACAAGAAAAACAAGGAGCACAACGTCAGAGGCCAACCAATTGAAAAATCACGGTAACTCCAGTATCAGAAGGAAAAGCTTGAATGACCCCTGATTAGGGAGGCCTAAGAGGTGAGAAGGAGCACTTTGGATCCATTCCTAAGCCCAGCTGGTGCAGCCTGCAGGCCTTGTAGGGAGCTCTGTCCCTCCCAGCACTTGCTGCCAGAGCTGATGGTCGAGTTGGAGCAGCTGCTGCTCCCTGCAGAGGGCAGTTTGTAGATGGCAGGTAATGGAGCTGGTTCAGGACTCAGCTCCCAGCACCTTCAGCTTCAGCCATTTCAGTGAGGACTGAGGTCTCTCTATCAGCTCAGAGAAAGAACAAGGCTGGGCTTCCTTGTGGCCGCTGGGACTGTCTGTGTTTCAAGCTCTCCTGGGTGCCCTTTGCACTGCAGGGGCTGAGACTTCATTGAGATACTTCAATGTTTTGAAGCACACTTTTGAACTCTTGGAATGGTCCCTGTTCTTTTAAGGGCAGATTGCTTCAAAGTGCCAAGTGAGAGTCTGCCTTTCAGGCCATCTTTGACAGCCCCTGGTAGAAGGACAATTGCTGCCCAAAGGAAAGGTGCACAAGGGCCAATATTGACTGAGCGTTCCCTTTGCTTCCCAGATGCCATCTGACCAACATCTCCAGGAGGGCTGCCCTGCATGGCAGGAAGAGACAGGGGAGAGCCTGTGACCATCAGGCAGGTAGAACTCCTCTGCTTGTAGATATGTTTATAGATTTCTATGGTTATTTATTAGTGGTTATAGTTCCATTTATAGATGATAGTGTTCTATTTATATAGACATTTATTGATAGATCTGTGTAGTTAAATGTGGATATGTATATAGGTATAGATATGATATAATTTTATTTTATAATATATTTACATTTGTAGATTTTCAGAATTAGATTTTTCTATGTGTAGAGTAAAATATTTATGTATATATATGAAGTTACATTTATGAATGTGTATAGTTATATAGTAAGAGGAATGTTTAGATGGAGAGACAGATGGAAGGATTGCTGTTTGTGTAGGCCTAGGCTGCATTTGTACCTCTTTCCCCCCTCAGCTGCCTTTTTCACCTCTTGCTTTTCCCCCCTGCCCCCTGTGTCCCCTGTCCCTGTGCTGGGTCCGAGCTGGCGGCCGGGCCGGGCGGAGCAGCACTTCCAGCCCCGGCTGTCCCTGGAGCGGTGGGAGCTGCCGCTGGCCCCAGGCACTGTCCCTGAGGAGCTGCTGAAGGACGGTGAGACTGAGGGGGCTGAGGGGGCCGTGGCGCTGAAGGGACAGTGACCCTGAGCTGCTGCTGGGGCTGAGGGCTGTGGGGCAGCCGAGGGCCATGGTGGCACTGAGGTGACAGGGAAGTGGCACAGGCTGTCAGGGTGGTGGGTCTCAGGGGACGGGATGGCTCAGAAGGGACTGAGGGGGGTGAGAGGACTGTGAGGGGCTGAAGAAACTGAAGGCGGCTGGGGCTTCACCGAGAGCATGGCGGGGCTGAGGGGATGGAGGGGGCCAGCAGGGAGCACAGAGGGCTCCAGGACTGCAGCTCTGCCAGGCCTTGGAAGCAATTCCAGAGGCTCTGCTTTTGCCACAGCAGCCATGAAGACCTTGAGGACAGCTGGAGACTGACGGGAGCCAGCAGGGAGGAGCTGAAGGCCAGCAGCGAGAGAAGTGAACGGGGCCCTGCTGCTGCCAGCCTGGAGAGAGCCCGGCTGAGGCCACAGGCCCGGGGAGGCAGGTGGGGCTGAGGCTGCCGTGGGCTGTGGCCGTGGGCACTGCCCGGCGGGGCAGGAGCGGGCCCTGCCCGTGCTGGGGCTGCTCAGCGCAGCTGCCCCGGCTGGCACAGGGGCTGTCCTTGGGCAAGGCAGCTGTGCCGGCAGGGCCCGGGAGCTGTGCCGGTTCTGCCGGGCTGCGGGACAGTCCCGCCGCGGCTGCGCTCACCACAGCCCGGCCCGCCCAGCTGCTTTCTCTTTCTGACCCCCTGGGGAGGCTCTGACATTTCCTCTGCCCTGATGGAAGTGCAGCTGCTGCCAAGGGAAATGTCCCCATACTCACTCAGTGTTCCCTTTGCTTCCCAGATGTCCCATCTGCTGTCCCTGTCCCTGTCCAGGAGAGCTGCTCTGCACGGGAGGAGGAGACCGAGCGAGAGGCTTTGAAGATGGGGCAGCTGGGATCCCTCTGCTTTTAGTGTTCTTTACAGATACATGGACTTGAACATAGACAGGGATTATTACATCTGTATTTCTGTATGTGGGTTGCTATTTGTATGGATTTATTTCCATGTGTATATTCTTGTATTTATGTATATTTATTTTGTTATGAATGCATGTTATTTGTATATATACATATATGTTTGAAATTACATATATGTGTATCAGTTTATCTCTGTATACATGGATATTGTTATATCTGTGTTAATTTCTATTTCTTATGGGTACAGTGGTGTAGGTATCTCCTTTGATATGATTTTTGTTATATGGCTTTTAAAATAGGAATATTGGTATTTGTATAGGTATATAAGTCTATTTGTATAGGTATATTTATCTGTTTATGTATGTAATTCTATTTTCATATCTATGGATATATTTTTGTATTCCTAGATGGGATTAATCCTTGTAGTAATATGTAATAAATTAAGTTGTTAAACGCCTAATTTTTCTTTGTGTATAGTGAGTTTTTGTAGAGGTTGGCAAGAAATTAACTGAGGTTGGTATTTGTATATTATTACATACACAGGTTGTAATAATCGAATAAATTCCAGTTTTTAACCTAAATTGAGATTTGTATAGTATAGTTCTGTATTGTCAGTGTGGGTGTAGCACTTTGTAATAAATGACATTTTTCAACTGAAATTGATTCTCGTGTATTTGTGGATCAGCAGCGTGGCTGTAGCAATCTGCAAGAAATGCCATTTGTTAGCTGTGATGGGTGTTCTGATATTTGTACTACCCAAAGCCATGAGCAGGTGTAAATGCTTGAGGATTTTGGCCATGCCAATCTCCGGCCATGCCCAGCACATGCCCCACCTGCACTCAGGCTGGGCAGGGGAAGCGCAGATTTAGGCTGGCAGCAGAGCCCCACGTTGGCTCAGAACTCACTGCAGAGGCTGCTGAGAAAACTCTGGGGCTCCACTGAGAGTAGAACTCCAAGCAGGAGCAACCCTGACAGGAGAAATCATTCACAATGAAAAAAAGAGAGAAAATGTGGCAAAGCAGATGTGGGGATACTCTGTGAGGCTGATAAAATGCTTCTGAATCACCCCTGCTTAGGCACGTCTTCTGCAAAAAGGTTTTGTTAAAAACTGAACACCTCCCATAAAATACAGATTGCACTTTCCCCTTCACTTACCTCGCTGTGTGAGTGGAGACACACTCTCCTCATCACTAAGAATTTTTGCCCTTCAGCACCTCACATTTAATCAATGATGATGTACTACCTTGGCACCATCAATGAAAACAGCCCTGCCCTCGTGGCAGTGTTTGCAAAGTCTTCCCACCTCCTGTCTCCATGTGTGACAGACGGAACCATCCCCTTCTGTCCAAACTGTGCCTGAGCTGAGTGAGGGCTCCAGGAGCTCAGGAGGGTGCAAGAGCACTGCACGTGGGAAGGTTTAGCAAAGCTTCCTAAGCCCCAGTAAACTCTGGGTTTGCCAATTTTCCCCTGCAATATTGTCTTATTCAAGAATGATCTTGGAGGACACTGTGCCTCCAGCTCACACAAGAAAAGTTTGTTTTCTTCAAGGTTTGAATAGAGGAAAATAAAAATTGTGGTTTTTAGAGTGAAATTCGGGGGGTGGTGCAGCTGGGTTCGCTCCACTATTTGCTGTGGAAAGTAGGGCAAAAGCTTTAAATTCCCAGCAGAAGCTGACTACCAGCCCACAAAGACCTGAATGAGGCCCAGGTGGGCTTGCTGCACGCTGGTCCAAGGGAAAAACTGGAACAAAGTCCCCTTTTATTGCAGATGGAGCCTGTACTGGCGTCTCCAGGGCTGTCTGTGGTAAGACATGGCAATCCAGCCAGAAACTGTGGCTATGAGAGTTCCAACAGCAACCTGCTTCTCCAGGGTGAGGGACGAGGCCAGCCCAAAAGCCTGGAAGGTGCTGTGGGCACTGGAGAAGGCCAGGCTGTCCTTGAGCAGGGATGGCCCTCAAAGGGGACCTCACACCTTGTGCTGCTGACCAAGGGCATCTGGTGGCCTTCCACAAAATGCTTCTTTTGTCCAGCTCTTGGAAAATTCCAGCCAGCAACAATTCCTGCTGCTCACACCAGCCCTTTCCAAGCAGGAGGAATTTCAGCAGCAGCCTGACAGCTTAGTAGCAGGAGAATAAAATACTTAGCTGAGCGTTATCAACTCTCTGTCAGAAGCCACATCCTCAGCCCCTCATCTCCTCCAGTTGTCTCAGATGTGGAGGAAGCAGTAGGAAATCTCTGATCCTGGAAGGGAAAGCAGAAGGAGGAGAGGCAGTGGCTGGTCCCTGGGGCCTTGGGAGCAGTGAGAGCCATCCAAAACAGGATCTCTGCTGGGCTGTGGAGATAAGAGTGACCAATCAGCAATGCTCTGTGTGAGACTGGAGCCATCTGTGAAAGTGAGCATGGAAATCTGACCTTGCAAAACAGAGGAAAAGGTGTCCTTGGGTATTTGCCAAACCTCGCAGGGGCTCTGAGCCACCTGGTCTAGTGGAAGGTGTCCCTGCCCATGGCAGGGGGATTGGATCTAGAGGGTCTTTAAGGCCCCTTCCAACTCAAGCCCCTCTGTGAGTCTGAATTACAAACCCACAATGACAAAGAGAACACAGCAAACCTGGCCTCCGCTGGGTTGTTGGAGATGTCTGCAGTCACTTGTGTCACCTGGAGACTGGTTTGGATCTGAAGAAATTTTCATGGTCCCAAAGTATTTCAGTGTGACTTTCCTGGTTCAGGGCCCCAAAAGATGCCAGAACAGATTATCTGCAAGCACAGAATTGGTTAAGCTGCCTGTGAACCTGATGGGAGAAGTATAGTCATGTTATTGCAGCATTTACCCTGTACAGGTGATATTTGGTTTCCATTTTGAAGATGAAATGTTCTTGCACAATGCTTGTATATGCAGAAATACTGGCTTTACATCCTAATTCCATCTTCACACAAGGATGTGTAATCCATCAGAAATATTTAATACGGAGCTATATTAGCTTTGGGCTCAGTGGTATGCGTTGTTTAAAGTGTGTGATGAGTAATGGCAGCTCTAACAAATACCACTCTTGTTAATTTGGGTCTTCCCTTTATCAACCCTATTGCATAGAAATCACTTCTTTACAGCAGAGACTAAATGAAATTCCTTCATACAGATGAGAATCATGCAATTCAGGTTGATTAAAGGGGAAGTTTTCTGGTTTGGTGAAAGGACAATCTAGATAATCTGTTTGCTGTACATCCTGGAGAGGCTTTGCAGTTAAAAGTGAAAAGGAAAAAGACATTTCTCTTAAGAAGTGTCTTGAAAGAGCTTTTTGTATTACCAGAAACAGCTACATTGATGTTGGAGAATTTTGCTCAGACATGGCTTGAAGAAAAAAAGGCCACGAACAAATACAGCTGGTTAAAAAATAAAAGGCAGCTGTATGCAGCAAGTTCTCAGGCTTTTCCCTTACCAACAGTAAACACCACATCCTTGAGGAAGGGGTGAGAAAGGCATGGTGGAAAACATGGAGGCCTTGAGAATGATAAATAACAAATCAATAACAGGATGAGAAAAACAGGTATTAGTCTCAACAAGAAAACCACAGGTTTCGGCAACAAAGGAGGGGTTGGTGTGTAATCCGTCACCAAAGATGAGCTCGGGTTTTGTAATATGTATAAGCTTAATTAACACCACTATAAAAGCGTGTAAGTGGGATCAAAAAATCGGAGTTTGATGCTGATCAATTAGGATGTGGTCGACTCCCTTCGCTTCCTCACATTGATATTGACCTCCACAATTAGAAATGCACAACAACCACTTTGGTGACTTAATCTGGCCATGATTTTTAGCTGCAATGCCAAAATCTCATCAAATATGTTGCTATCCTTTAAACAAGGAAGGAGAGCACAAATACCAACAATTCTCATCAGCCTTCTGGGTTGGAAAGACCATTTAATTTATGCTCCCTTAGCTGTCAGCCTAAACTCTGCTGTGCAAACTTTAGGTCTGTGTTGGACCTCATAAACTTCTTGAGCATCAACTTAGGTGCAACCCTGCTACAAAACCCTTCAGGCACCACACTGATTTAGAGTGGCAGGACTTCACTGTTCTAGCAGAGAATTTACTTTACTTGCTCCTGCAAGTCATTTCCAGCGTAGAAGTGAAATCAGTGCCTTGCTATCTGGATGTGATAGGATTTTCCTCCTGTCCCAACAGACAACAGGGGAAAAGATTTGTTTCTATTATACCATTACATCTAAATCTTTGGTTTGAGAGCAAAAGGAAAATGTTCCTTTAAGAAGTTCTGCCCGGACTTTTTGGCATGAGGACAAACTGTGGTGTGCTGGCAGGAGCAGCACTGTCCCTGTGGGTGCAAACCCCCTGAAGGATGAACAGGCTGCTGTCACAGGGGCCACACCTGCAGCATGAAAACCCACCGTGCCACTAACTCAATGCAAACTGAACACAAGTGACTCAGCTCTGCATCCTCAGCAAGGACTTGCCTCTGCAGAGATGTTACTGACAGACTCAGCTCTTGTTTGCAAGGGCTGTTAAATTGTCACACAAATCAACCACCCCTCCCTCTCTTGTCCTTGACCTCCGGCTGCTGAGCTGCTGCTGAGAAAGAAGAGGCAGAGTCCTTCAGGGCAAACGGGGACTTTCCAATGGGCAGAAACTTCCTCCTTTCTTTTGTTTTCAGTGATAACAGAGGGGTTTGTCTTCAGTCCCTATGTCAGCAGGCAAATTGTGCCTGCCTGCGTCACACCTAGGATCTGAACAACCTGGATTTTTATTGGTGTAAAACCCACAGTGACCTGACCTTCTGCGGGAAGAGTCAAAAGGGATTCCTGGAATGTTGCAATAAGCAGATAGTGGTATTAAACATATATAGATAAAAAGGCATAAAAGCTCATAAAAGCATATGGAACTGATGTAAACCTAAAAAAAGAAGCATTCTATTGTAATAAAGAGTGAGGGTTGCAGAACACAGTGTGAGAAATAGCTACCCACTTTTCATAGTTTAGAAAGGTCTATTAAACCTTATCAAAAATACAACAGAAAGATTGAATAAAGAAGAAAGATTAGAGCACCAGGAGCAAAAGATTTTCCTCGCCATGTGCTCAGCCCCCTCACAATGGAGGTTTTCCCTTTCTAACCGTTTAACCCCTCCCGAAGTTCTGTCCATCAACCCTTTCTTGACTGTCCACTGGTGGAGATCTCTTCCTCAAATCCTGATTGGGGGTCAGGTGTGGCCATAGTGCCAAGCCAGCCCTCCCAGATGTCCCAACCCCAGCTGTCCCTTGATAACCACGTGAGCGGTACAGCACAACTATAAATCTATAAACTTTTCTTAACCTATATACATGATGAAAAACGCCAATCACTTGTTTTAAAAATTTTAAAAGTTTAATAGTAATAAAATGGTTATAAACATAGTAATGCAATTAGAATAATTTGGACAAGTTGAATTATGACAATATGAGACAACAAATACAAAGAGTTACGGATGTCCGGGTACCTTTTTCTGGGCAGCACAAGCCTGAAAAAGGACACCCATTAACGAAGGATTAACCCTTAAAAATAGCCCATTGCATATTCATACACTTCACACATGATGCATAAATTCCGTTCAAATACAGGATTCTGTCTGGTCATCATCAACTTCTTCCTTCTAATCCTAACAGTGCCTTCGAGGCAGGAAGAAGTTCGTTTCTTCTGATAAGAAAGCAATAAATTCTTTTTCTCTGAATGATTCAGGTGTCCTGTGGCTGCTATCTGGTGTGAGTGCCTCATTCCTTTCTTAAAAAAATCCCACTGACATAGTTCTTATTTTAACTACAAAAGTTACCTTTCAATTACAAGACTACATTTTTCATATTATTAAAATGTTAATACAGCACTACTACTCAATCCATCAAAATACATATGGTAAATATCTGCATAGAGCCATATAATATGCGCTTTTCACATACATTATATTTGTCTATTAATTGTGAGAGTCAATCATCATATGACTCATCTATCACAGGAAAAGAAGTTTCTGGTGGGAGGGACACTGGTTTTAAAGGTAGGACTTGTTCTTGAGGTTTGATTTGTTCCCTCTTTCAGATTACAAGGAAGTCATGGTGTTCCAGAGTAGAAGCTGGTGCCAAAAGTTTGAGAACAGGGTGTGATAAGATCACCAGAGCATTTTGTCTGTATCTACGAAGAAGCCCTGCAGAGCTTCTTTTTGGCTTTTACTGAAAGTAGAATGGGCCAGTCTGACCCTTGCTGCTGGGCCAAAGGCAGCAACTGCGGTGTATCATCCCAGAGATACCTTGGCTTGCTGGAGATTGCAGCTGGGCACTGAACAAGTCCAGGCTTGTTAGGAACCCCGTTTACCTCAGGAGGAATGGCTTCAGGCGATGGTGAAGAGAAAAGGGAGATGATTCTGCTGGAGGGTTTAAATCCAGAGGTTTATTCCATGGTTACAGAGGTCTGAATGTAGGCAACTGCTCCAACAGAATCCCGACCGCATGGTCTCATTCACCTTTTAAGCTCAGGGACAGGGGGAGGGGAGGTACAGGTGAGCCACCAACCAGGTGAGAGGGGCAGGGTCTCAGGAGAAGATGACACCCAGACAGGCCAATGACCTCTGGGCATAGGGGCATCCTTTGAACTTGACCAACCACACGACGCCTTGCTGGAATGTTAAGCCTGATTGACAGGACTCACTCAGCATGGGGGCAAGGGGGAAGGGAGAGAGGTATAAGCACACCTGGGGAAGTGACCTGGAAGTCCAAAATGGGACATTACAGCACACCACAACAGTAGAAGTCCTGTTTTTACCAAGAATTTTGATCTCTTGGTATTCTGGAGAAAGAAAAAGAAAACAACAAAGCACCTGAAGTCTGCATTGAGGTGAGGTGTATCCCAGAGGACTGAGGGCTCACCAAGGCAAGAGACCCGCCTGTGACCGTGGTCACAGGGGTTTTCAGGTGAAGGGAGAGACGAGAATGTTGACTCCATGTTCAGAAGGCTTGATTTATTATTTTATTATATATATATTACATTATAACTATACTAAAAAGAAAAAGAAGGTTTCCTCTCAGAAGCTAGCTAAGCTAAGAATAGAAAAGAATGATAACAAAAGGCAGCTCTCTCAGACTCTGTCCGAGATAGCTTGGTCCTTGATTGGCCATTCATTATAAACATCCAAGATGGGCCAATCACAGTTGGACCTGTTGCATTTCACAGCAGCAGATAACCATTGTTTACATTTTGTTGCTGAAACTGCAGCTTCTCAGAAGGAAAAATCCTAAGAAAGGATTTTTCATAAAAGATGTCTGCAACATGTCACCTTTTTTGTTTAGTGAAATTAAAATGAAAAGTGTTTGTAATTTTCTCTGCTGGGCTCATGCAGAGGAAAGGACCAACACTTGACAGGTTATCTGTTGCCAATCAAACTTCACTCAAGTGCTCCTGTGGAATGAACAGGGAATTTCTTCACCTGTAGAACATACAATTCTATCATATCACTAAAAGAATTTTACAATATAAGAAAATGCAAAAACAATGCAAGGAAAGTCCAAGTCCAAGCAGCTGAGTTTCAGGAAAAGTCCATGGACTTAAGATATTCCTCTTTGCCATCTCTGGAAGTCCCTTTTGGTCCTGAAACAGGCTTACTACAGAAAAATCCATCAATAGTTATCAAAAGTCCATTGACAGTCATCAAACAATTTCAAACGATTTGAGAAAATTTCTGGAATGTGGAATTCTTGCCCACAGCCCTTTATTGAACAGCTTGGGCTGAAGCTAATTTTTGGCCCTTTGATGCTTCAAGTCGGCTGCCAGCTCTTTCAACCCTTTTTATTTTTTTTTTTTTTTTTTTTTTTTTTTGGTCAGAAAGTGCAGCAGCAGCAGCAGAGGAGCCAGAGAGAGTCCCTGGGGGGCCCTGGCCCATGTGGAGGGATCAGGAACCCCAGATCTGGCCCACAAAATGGTGGTCCAGGACCGGTAGGGGAAAGCAAAACCCCCAAACCCATCAGGAGGCCGGGAGGTGGCCCTGGCCCAGGGATATGCACCCTGCTGCCAGTACAATGGCTGAATGGGCCAAACGCTTCTTTTCCCCAAAATCACCAAGGCATGCCAGCAGCGGGGGAATTGAAGCTGCCCCAAGGATCTTCATCTCGTGTCTGGGAATGTTTGTTCCCCACAATTATTCTTTTTATGCTTTTCATCAGAAATATAGTCATCATCTCTTCCTTCCAGAGAATTTTTTCCTACTTTTTGGGGAATTCCTTTTGCTGCCCTCCCAGACCAGGCCAATTCCCAGGGCTCCTTCCCAAAGTGAGGTGCAGCCCATGGCCTCCACTCTCCAGCTGGAACAGAAGGAAGCACAGAGTTTGCTGTTGTGGGAGAGGAGCTTCTCTTTCCTGCCTGCTTTCCCTTTGGGACAGGTTGGTGTGTGCTCATTTGATAAAGGCAGATTTAAATTCTGAAGCAGTGGTGTTTCAAACTGCTCCTTTCTCCAGCTCTTCTGTGGGTATCCTTGGACAAAAGGCCTCTTGGTGGGAGCTCTCTATGGCAGGTTAAGGAAGGAGATTGCTATTTCAGGGTGGTGACTGCTGAAAGCAGCTGGTTTCTGGAGGTGTCCAGAACTGGGAGTGGCTCCTTTTCTCACCTGCCTGCAGAAAAGGAAGATGCGAAGTGGGAATTTCATTTGTGGAGACGGCCACCAGGAGTGTTTGCCAAGAGATGGGCTGGCAGAGAGGCAGGTCTCATGCTAAACTGGCTGTGTGTTTGTTTTGATGGTGGGGAGGGTCAGAGATGCAGACACAGACACCAGCTAAAGGAACAGTGTAATTTACTGTAATGCAAAAGTGCATAAAAGAGTCAGGAAAGGATAAGCTAAGCAATGCACCTCAGCATTATTACAAAAGGGTGCCTCTGGTGATTAAGGAAGGTCCATCACTAGGTAGCCCAATGGTTTCCCCTTCATCCAGAGCTGCACATCAGCTGGGGGAAGCTGTCCCAGCCAAGCCATGCACAGCCACGGCCGGGAACCGGGAAATCCTGCGGTGCCTCCACCTTTGGCAGCCACGAGGCTCCCGAGTGCGCTGTGAGAGTAGCCCGGCTCTGATCGTGCTGGACCAGCAATGTGCCAGAGCTTCTGCTGGGGTCACAGCTGGTGTCATTCTCCTCTTGCTTTTCTCCCCGAGCTGAGGCGAGGTGTATGTAGCCCAAAAGGTCAGTATCCGGCTAGCTGTGGTAAAGGCCGACACCCAGCTGCGTTCCCTGCCAGCACCCCTCGGCGTCTTAAAGCCTCAGGCTGTGCTGACTGCAGACAGGATCTCGCTGCAGGCAGGACGAGTAAGGAGTAGGACACTCACTGGGGGTGAAGTCTGGTTTATTGCCCAAGGAAACCAACCAGGGAGTGTCCCGGAATGGAGGGTGGAACAAGGTTATAAATGGGGTGGGTGTACAAAGGAGGGGTTTACAAGTAACCAATAGGGGAAGACAAGGGAGTGAACTTAACATTACAAACAGCATAAGAGAACCAATAAACATAGAGTAAGGGAGGGGCCCCAGGACCTCAGCCAACCACAAGCCCCAGAGAGAAGAAGGTTCTGGAAACCTGGGAGGAGTGGGGGGTGATTGCCTGGGCCCAGGGAGGAGAAAAAGTTTACATATAAGGAGCTAAGGGGGAGGAAGAATTATATAACTTAAAGGACTGACAGTACAAGTGGTGGGAAAACTGGGAAGGGCAGAACCATTAACATAAAATGGGGGGAACAATACAAGAATGGGGGAGTAATACAGTGAACTTAACAAACACACTACAACACCGAGCCTGCCCAGGGCTCAAGGAGGAACCGAACCAAGGCCAGGTGTGGCCTTGTCCATTTTCCTCATGCAGAAAGGTGAAGTGAATGGATGCAACAATCCTTTTGATAGTAACACTTGGTTAAGGAGCAGGTACATAGAACATTGGGTTGGGAAGGTCATCTAGAGGGCAGCTTTGGCTCAGGTCCTGTTGTTGAGGCTTCAGTAAGGGTCTGTTGTTCAGGCCTCAGTCCTTCAGTATTTTGTGGTGCAAATCACACCTGTGCAGAGCTGGAAACAAACAAGTCTGTCTTTAGCACATTTGAGACAGGGAACAGGATCAGCCCTGCAAGGCCAGGCTGGGGCCCAGAGCAGAAGGCCAGCACCCTGCTTTTGCCCCCAGGCAGCCCTGCAGGGCAAGCAGCCCCTCCTGCCCAGGGCTGAGGTGCCCGAAGCTGCCTCCCCGCTGTGCAGCTCTGCAGAGCCCGCGGGGCGCAGGGTCCTGGGCAGCCAGGGCAGCCCGGCTGCCTTGGGGCACAAGGAGAGGCCCAGAGAGAAGCTGCTGCCCTTTGCTTTGGAACTGTTCCTCAGAGTCTTGTCATTAATCCACAGTGTCTGATGTGTTTTCCTTTCTTCTCCCAAATTTAACACAGCTTTTTGAGAAAATTGACTGATGTAGCTGCTGCTTGGTGTGGTGGTGCTTTTGTCTGCAGGTGAGGGCAGGTGATTTGGACCAAGGACGAAGTCCATTGGTAACACCCCAGCTTTGCCAAGTCAAGAAAACCATTCACAATTGGGCTACCACTACTGAGCAGTTTTCCTAGTTTATGGAAAGCTACCATCTTAAGAAACCCAAGAGATTTTCCTCCAGGAGGATACCAGCAGTAGCATGATGCCAATGTTTTCCACCCCTTTTCTGTGTCGTTTAAGAGTTCCACAGTGGCTAGCATGAATGAAATGACCGGTGATAATGTGATTTGAGAGCTCTGTGTTGTTCATTGCCAGATGAGTGTTCATGACAAGCTGGGCACCCCACTCGTGGCTCTGTCGAGTTAAATTCATCCCAATTCTGTGCAAACAGCAGCCCCGAGATGCTGAGAAGAGCAAGCACAGTGGGTGGGTGTGCATGCACGCACCCGGGGGCTGACTGCTGTGTGGGCAGATGGTTTTGCACTGTTGTAAATCATCACACTCTCAAGCTGAAAGACTATTTCAAATATATATGTTAAATGAAAATATATATAAAAAAAAAATTGTCCAAAAATACATGTGCATTAAATTTCATGCATATTATATATTATATATTTTGGTTAATATGATATAATATAATATAATATAATATAATATAATATAATATAATATAATATAATATAATATAATATAATATAATATAATATAATATAATATAATATAATATAATATAATATAATAGTATAGCATAGCATAGTATAATATAATGAAAATATGAGATCATTTTTGAAGCCATTGCTTGTGGGGTATATTAGACGATCTCCTAGTGTTTGTACATTTTTGCTTTCTGCTAGTGCTGATCCTAGCAGCAATTCTCTGTCAGTTCTTAAAGGTAACTTCACACAAAGGGATTCCATCATTTCAGTGACTGTGAGAACTTGGCACTGAAATGCCAAGTTGATTCTCAGCTCTTCAGCCTCCTTCTGGATTTTGGGGCATCTCAGCACTTGTGTCCATGGCCCTTCCTTCATCCCCAGCCTGCAGCAGTCACAGTCACTGCTGCCTCCCCCTTGCTGCAGCTCATTTGCCAAAGTGCTGCCAAAGGCAGCAGAGCTGGCTCAGGATCCCTGCTGGCTTCTGGTCTCTGGGATGAGCTTCAGGGGGACACTTGGAGCACTTTCCTAAAGAGCTGCCCGTGGGATGAGGGATTTGTCCTCCCCGGGTGGCTCCTGCTTGGATTCTGTGCTCATGGAGCCCCGGAGTTTTCTCAGCAGCCTCTGCAGCGAGTTCTGAGCCAACGTGGGGCTCTGCTGCCAGCCCAAATCTGCGCTTCCCCTGCCCAGCCTGAGTGCAGGTGGGGCAGGTGCTGGGCATGACTGGAGATTTGCATGGCCAAAATCCTCCAGCATTTACATCTGCCCATGGCTCTGGGTAGCACAAATCTATACTTACTTCAGTTGAAACATTGCATTTATTGCAGATAGTTACACCCGCACTACTAATGTACAAATACATAAACACTAAATTATGTTTAAAAATGAAATTTATTTTAAATTACAACACCTGTGTTACCAATATAGAAACACAGAAATATCAATTTATGATTAAAATCTAATTTATTCTGAGAATTGTGCTATGTAAATATATACAGATATCAACTTCAGTGAAAAAAAAATTACTTTATTGCAACCCTCTGCAGCAACTCACTGTACACACATACTGAAGTTACTGAATTGAAGATTAACAATTAAATTTATTACATATTAGTACAGCCATACAGCCCATATACAAATACAGAAACATCAATATCCCTCTCTAAAGAATCTCAGATCCAGAACAAAAGAAATAGAGTTTTAGAACTATACAACTCCATACATAATAAATAGAAGTAAATACCTATATAGGCATAACAATATAGAGATGTAAACATGCATTACATATTTCATGACATATAACATGACAATATAATACAAACATAACAGACCTGTCTATAAATACACAAATATCAATGGACGAATAAAACAATCCAGACATCCCCAGCAATAGAAATGCACAGCTCCAGAGCTGTACAAGTATGTAAACAGATGAATATACACGCATCAATATAACAATATACACACATAACATCCCTATACAAATATCAGTCAGTGTATGTAAATATCCCTATACTTGTAACTATCCAAATCCAACTACACATCCATAAACAGCGCTAGATCAGGAGGGATTGCAGCCGCCGATGTTCCCAGGCTCTCGCTCGGGCTCCTCCTCCCGTGCAGAGCAGCTCTCCTGGGCAGGGACAGCAGATGGGACATCTGGCAAGCACAGGGAACACTGAGTGAGGGTGGGGACGTTTCCCTTGGCAGCAGCTGCGCTTCCATCAGGGCAGAGGAAATGTCAGAGCCTCCCCAGGAGGGTCAGAAGGAAAAGCAGCCGAGCAGGCCGGGCTGTGGGGAGCTGTTCACTTCTTTCTGGCATCCCAGTTGCTCTGAGGGAACTCCCTCATGTCACATTATTGAACCACCTCTGCACTTATCAAGACTGTGGCCCCCAAATCAATCAGCATTTATGTCTCCAGCTGCTTGCACCAATGACAGGGAATGTCCTCTAACAGTGCTGGGGCACAAAGTTACCTTGCACAGGTCATCGACAGGGCCTTGCTCTTTCTGTGCTTCCTGTGTTTCTCCTTTCCTTCCACTTGGAATTTTTACAGCATTTCTTTTTCTTTCCCCTTGATCAGTGCTGAAATGGGTGTTTCTCTTCCAAGTTTCAGTTTGTTCAGTGATCCTGTCAAGCTTTTTCTCAGAAGCTTTTATCATGGAATTGTGTGTTAATTTCAGAAATTTTGGTGATTTTCTGTGAGATTTATGCAAGTGTCCTGTTCATTGGGCACCATTTAGGAAGGTGCAAAAGAGAAAAAGGATGCTCTGTAGGTCAGTTCACTAGTGGAACATTCATGGACAGAGAGAGTGATTGGCTGAATTTTACATCTACTCCCAACCTGAAAGTGCAACAGGTCATTTGGGGAGAAATTTAAGCCTGATTTCTGCTTCTACCAGCCTGTATTCAAATGTAAAGTAAATAGAGCAGGGTGAGAATGTCAGTGTTCAGTTCCTGAAGTGCCTTATTAAGGTGTTCTTAAAGTAAGGGAGATAAAATCTGGGTGGGCATTCCTAATTTCCAACCACTCATTGTCAATTTCACTGACTCTGAAAACAGCAGAGATGTGCACATCATATGTGATCAATCCCTTTGGGGATGTTTTAGGTTCAGATTCTCTGAGGCTTTAGATTTTTAGATCTCTAGACAATGCTTCCAGCAGTCTAAACTTTCAGAAATTAAACTTTCAGAAATCTAAGCTTTCAGAAATTAAACTTTTCTCCTTTTTTTCTCAGTCTTTGCACTCATGTGCACCAGAGACCTTCAGTGAATGGATTCCACTCTAATCCATCTCCAAGCTGAATCTCCCAGCTGTGTTCACACTGGTGGTTTGTGTGTCTCTTCTGCACAGTGCAATTTTCAAATCTTCGTTTCTTATTATCTCTGCCCTTCTTTTTCTGTTTTAGCTTGCAAATGCGTGCAGATGTATCAGAAATGATACATCTAATTTCTGATGCATCAGTTCCTGTCTAGCAATTTCATTTTATCCTGTTCTGATGTCATGCTAGCCTTATATGTTTTATCCTAAGTGGACTCCTGTTTTCTTGCATGTGCAAGTTTTACAATGCAATGCTCTCATTCACCTGCTTTCATGAAACCCTTCATTAACATTAGCACAAGTAACTGTGTGATTCCCTTCTGCTTTGTAGAAGATTTGGGAAACTCAAGTCCTGCTCAGCTACAGAAAAACATACATGGTGCTTTGTCATTCCTTTAAGAGCTTAAGCTAATGGTAAACAACTGCAGCTTATTAATTTCACAGAAATTGGGAGAAAAGACATTGCAAATATTGAGGAATGTATGCAATATTGATGGGCATCCCTCAGTTATCCAGACAGACTGATGTCACTGGCAAAATTCCCTCATTTCCAAAGGTTTTCATTTGCTTTGGCTGTGCTTCGTATGGCTGCAGGTGACATTTCCCTTGGTTTAAGAAAGTACCTTGGCAGTTACTCATGGTGATATATCTTGCTAATTCTGCCCTTGGAGGAATTACTCAGTTCTGCAGTCCTTATTAAATGCCCTGTTCTAAAAGATTTTTATTCTCTTTTCCCTCTCTCTGTGTTTTCACACTTGTACAACAAGGTTTTCTTTCTAAGAATTTTAATCACAATATCCCAAAGGATTAAAAAATGCTTAGGTATTTTTCCCTAAGTATTTACTAAGGAAAAATAATAATTAAAAAAACCTGTATGCATGCTGGATGTAAAATCCAAACAGAAATAAACTTGAGAGTTCTCCCAAAAACCTTAAGTAAAAACCCCATGTATTCTATAAAACCCAGAGTATTCATTTACAGCATACAAAAATGGGCATGTTCTAGAAGAGAAAATTTGTGCAACAGTTCTGCACAGAATTCTCTGCTTTCGAGCTTTTTGCCCTTCAGGGGCAGTGCCATTCTCTGAACTGTAATGCTCTGAGCATGTTCTGCTCACCATGGCAGCTTTCTGCCCTCCCCTGGTACAGATCATTCTCCCAGCAAAGGGGGAGTGCAGCCACCACAACTCGCAGCACCTTCCCGCACAGCAAGAACCTGAAGGAGAGAGATGGCTTTCACCAGCTGCTGCGGGTTCTAATAGTGCCACCTCTCAGCTGCTGAAAGCCTGAATTTCTGTGTTGCAGTGAGTTAGTTCATTGAGTCAAATGTTCTGTTATATAGTGGTATGTTCAAGTGTTCCCCAAGTTATTACAGTTAGCTTCTCCCCTATGTTTTGCCCTCCTACCCAAGTGTCCCTCGAGGAATCCCCGCCCTCCTCACCAGATTTTTCCCTGTATATCAAGACAACCCGGCCCCTTTGCCCCATCCCTCAGCCCAAACCCTACCTTTTGTTCCAGAAAGTTCCCTGTCCCTCACCCCAAGATCAAATCCCTATCCCAACGCTCTCTCTTCCCCTTGTTCTGATTTGTTGTAGCCCTCAAAACCACACCCCAAGCGTCATTTATTGGTTACTATATGGTGTCCAACCCCTGTTTTGAAAGATTTTAAAAACCCATGCACAGGGGTGCTGGGGCTGGTTTGAACATCTGTTCCCGTTGGGCATTTTCACCTGTGAAACTACCCCCCGCCTCTCCTGATGAATTTGCTGCACTTTACACTGCAGAAGAGCCTCCTCTGCTTCCTTCACTCGGCCCTCCAGGGGTCTCTACTGCTGGCATTTGGCCTAGAGGTTCTGGCTCAGGCAAAACCCTAACCTAGCCAGTTCCCCACTCTTGCCATTGTCCCTGGAGCATCACAGAGCTAGCCAGGGCTGTGGAGGGCAGTGACAGTGACCCATGCCCTGGCATGTCACAGCCCCCAGAGCCACACCTGCCAGGCCACAAGCCCCAGCCCTGGTCCCCACTGTGGCCTCAGGGGCTCCTGGGCATCTGCACCCTGAGTGCAAAGGCAGCCTCAGGAGCCCCCCAGGGTGCTCTGGATCCAGGCTGCAGACACCCTAAAGCCAGCACTGAAAGGGACATGGATGGGGACTGCAGCTGGATCTTCCAGTGCTCACCAGCCCTGACTGCTCTCTAAGTGAACCCAAACCTCATTGTCAGCACCTTGAGCACATTGATCCTGCTCGCCCCTCCTGGTGCGTGGTGTTTTCACATCATGCACCAGCCCTTTGCAAGGAGTCACCAGCTCCCAGATGCTCTGCTACACTGGCATTACTTTCTCTTTGTCAGCAATGAACTTAACAGATACACTCCTGAGAAACCTAGCACAACATTTGCTCCTCAGGAGCTCTTTCACAAAAAACTCCACTAATCCCTAGTTTTTGCACAGAGAAGGAGGTCCTGACAAAGCCTAAGGCACAGACAGGGCTCTGGCATACGAATTCCTGAGCCACAGGATTCCACCCATTGTTGTTCCTAGCTACTGTGCTGATATTTTAGAGCCAGTTCTGGACAGGGGCTGCTGCTGACAGGGTAGGAAAATTTGGAGAAGAAAAGGTGCTGGAGACAACCAAAAACAAACAAGGGGGAAAACCCTTAGAAATACAGAGCACAACAGAAGTCCTTGGAGATGGTTGAATAGAAAATGCCAGCCGCAGTGCGCAGAGCCCGAGGTTGCTCACTGCCACCCCAGGGGCTCCTCAGTCCCCTGCTGGTTTGTGTCTGATGCAGCCCTGCCTGGAAAGGGCTCCAGGCTCTGGTGTTCCCAGCTTGCTCCAGGCTACATTCTTAGCAGCACTGAAAGAAGAGGTGAAACAAAGAGCCATTTTCTGCCCTGCCTGCAAACTCTTCTCCTTCAGTGCCACTGCCAGAGATCATCCCTCTGTCAGCTTGGCACTGTGCCTGCTGCATCCTCGTCCCTGTCCCTTGCATCAGCTCCTGCACATCATCAGCACTCCCTGCCCGCACATCATGAACAGAGAGAGCTGTGTCAGAAGAGCAGGGAGTGCATTTTCTTGCCTTTCTAACAGACACAAGAAGCATGAGTCCAAATAACTTTGTTGTTTGTTCCTGCCCTCCTTTTTGATAACTCTTTTCTGCTTTAATGCAAAAGCCTCTTTTCCTACATAGATGGAATGATCTGGAATTGGCAGTTGCCTCAGGCTGTCAGGCACCATGGGAGTTTTCTCTTGTCTCTGATGAGGATTTGGTGAATTTTCCATTGGTCACTTGGTGGTGTCACCATGGGCTGAGCTCAGCGGCCGACTCTGCTGTCCCCAGGGGATGCATTGGGATGCCAAGCCCCTCAGGGCTGGAATTCGGGGTTGGGCGGGCTCGGAGCGCCGGGAGCCTGGGCCTGTGAGGAGCAGCTGCTGGCGCTGGCTGTGCTCAGCCCGCTGTGCCGAGCAGCCGCGCCCACGGAGACACAGGCGGGAGCTGTGGCCGAGGCGGGCAGGCGGCCCGGGCCGGCTCGCAGCTGTGAGGACACCGGCAGCCTGTGCCCTGAGGCCGAGGCCGTGGCGGGCGGTTTGCGGGCAGGGCTTTTCCGAGCTGGCCACAATGTGCTGCCTCCCATGTGGGCCCGGCTGCGGCAGAGGCAGGCGGGAGCGCGGCGGGGCCGGCAGCGGCGGGCAGAGGCCGCAGAGAGCAGCAGCCCGGCCTGGCCCGGCCCGCTGCGGAGCGGCAGGGAGCTGCCGAGCAGCCCTCGGCTGTGTCTGTGCGCACAGGGCAGGAGCAGAGGCCAGAGTAGAGGCAGGAGCCGCGGCAGGAGCCGGCCATCGCGTCAGCTCGCCGTGCCCAGGGCCGCAGCCGCAGCTCTCCCCTGACGGCCACAGCCGCAGCCGCTCACCTCCGAGGCTCCGGCGCTACCCGAAGACGAGGGGCCCGGCCCCAGCACGCCCTGGAGCCCCGCAGCGAGAGCAGCCGCCGGCGCCGCAAAGGGCAGCGCAGAGGGCGCAGGGTGAGGAGGAGGACATGAGGCTCGCTCTGGGCCGCGCTGGGGCAGCTCTGCCCTGTCAGCCTTTGCCTTGAGCCCTTTGCTTCTTTTCCATGAGCCCTGATCGCCGTCCTTGGCCAAGGGCACAAGCAGCCTTTTCCAGGGCTGCAGGAAAAGCTGCGTCAGTCACAGAATCACGGAATCACTGGCTTAGAAGACAGACACTTTAAAAATGATCGAGTCCAACCTATGGCCTAATACCTCAACTAAAGCGCGGCGCTGAGTGCCGCATCCAGTCTTCTTTTAAAGGCTTGCAGGGATGGTGAGTCCACCAGCTCCCTGCAGGGGTCTGTCCCAGGAAGAACCAAGATAACACTGGGGCCTTCTACTCCCTGGCGCTTGGAGTTCTGGAAATTTGTTTTTCTGCTTAGGCAAAGGCCATGCAAAAGGACTGGGAAAAGTAGTCCCAAATTGAGTAGCCTGCAGAGCTCTAAATTGATGTGCAAGGAATACAGAAAAGATAGAAAAGAAAAAAAGGCAAAACCTAAATGGCATCAGCAAAGTCTTGGGCACGAACACATAGCTGCAAAGGGTCTTCTCAGCCCTATTTCTTTGTATTTCTGAGAACCAGAGGAATCCTGCTTGAGCCTCTGGGGAGATGAGTTTGGGAGGTAAAAGTTCACGTCTTTTTTCTCCTTGGGGCAGCTCCTGTTCCTAGCATCAGCTGAGCCTCTCTCCAGCCTGATGCCTGTTCTGATTGTTGCAGCAAAACAACTGATGGCAGACAGAAGACATTGACGCTTGCAGAGATGTGACTTTTTCCAGTGCCAGCTGTGAGTGGGAGTCAGAAGAAAAACTCCCAAAAGCACAACTCCACTGGAAGATTGCCTTCCTTTTCATTCCATAAAGAAGCTCTAGATCCACTTGTGAATTGTCAATTGTTTGTTAAAGATGAGAAGTTCTCTTTCATGATTTTTTTCATGTGGCTTGGAAGTGAATGAGGCTCTCGTTCATTCACAAACTCCAGACCAAAATGCCTTTGGAAGATGGCCCAAGTGGCAGTTTTTGCCCAGCCATGGTACTTGTGGATATAGGAAAGCAAGGGCAATGGTGTTTGCAGCCAAAACCTAGCAAAGCTTGGCTCAGCCAAAACATCCTGGGGAGATAGAGGCCTCCAGCTGTTCCTAGAAATCAGCAGAGTTCCAGCAAATGGTTGTGTAGCACTAAGTGCAATCTCTTTGCCTGGATCAGGGCCTTGCTCAGCTGAAGAAACAGAAAGATCAGCAAGGAGCTCCCAAAGACCCATCACATCATTTTGATTTTTCTCATCTTGTGTAAGTTTGCAACTAAACATGTGTTTGCAGTTGAGCTAATGAGAGAAAAAAAAAAAGTAAATAGAGGCTTTATGGTAGGGCCGTGATATTCCACAAGAGGAATCTGGTGTGCATTTCATTGGACCTCTCTAAATGCTATAAAAGTATTGTAGCCCTGATTTGAAATAGGCTGATATGAACGAACTTGGAGAGACAGAGACTAAAATGGCTTATGGGGTTTTTTTTTTGAAGAGTGAGAAAAACTACCCAAAGGGTGTTGTTTTGTGACATTTTAAAATATACTAACTCAGAATTAGCAACTGCAATAAATCAAGAGTTTAAAATGGAGTGTTTAGGTGTATGAATAATTAAAACCACAAAAATGTGCAGATATGAATGCATGTTTTCATAAAAATCATGAAATTATAGACCAAAAAATACATGCCCTGAACTACAATGCAAAGGCAGGTAGAACTGTACTTGAATGATCTCTTTTTAGGTTGCTGGAGTTTTTTCCTTGTGAAGAGGAGCTAGGGTATTGCTGAAGAAAAGTGGCACCAGCAGGACGGGGCAGCGTGCTGTGCTCCGTGCAGAGGCTGCCAGGGGCTGCCCGAAGAGCGCCCTGCTGCAGCCAGAGCCCTCCTGGCCTGGGGCCCGGGAGCAAAGGGCCAGGGCAGCCACCTCCTCCTCGTCCTGACCCTGCCACCGCTCCCTGCTGCTGCTGCTGAGGGAAAGAGAAGACTCTCCTAAGGCCCCATGAATGAATGCTTACACAGCCCTGGGGATGCCAGTGAAGGAAACCATGTGTCACATAATGCATGTGTGACCAGAGTCACCAAACACCACCTAAACATGGAATTGTTGCACCTCTCTAGGACAGGCAGAAATTTATAGAATTAACTGGGCACTTGAGGGCAGAAGAGGCCAGAGGACGAAAACAACTCTGAGGGGAAAAACCATCATATCTGGAGGGGAAAACATCTCCGCCTGCTCAGAATCGGTTGAGGGAACATGTCTCTAATCCTCTCCAGAAAGGGATGCTTTAGGTGAGCTCTGCACCAACAGCTGCCTTGGACCAGAGCCAGGAAGATGCAATTATGTAAATGTTACATAGATAGATAGATAGATAGATAGATAGATAGATAGATAGATAGATAGATAGATAGATAGATAGATAGACAGACAGATCTCATTACTCAAATCTCTCTTTACTGTCCTCTCTGTTGCTACACACATCAGAACTTGGTAGCCAGTGCTCCGCTCAACTACAGTCCTGAGATTGCTCTCCTGTTGCCTCAAAAAAACACACTCTTGGGGAATCTGGAGCATGTAGGTCCTTACAGAAAGGGATCAGACCCAGAGCATTGCACTGGGAACTGCACTCTTTGTGCATCTGTGCTCGGGCAAGTTCTTCTCTTGGACTCGACCACACTGATGGTGCTGAAGTGGCTGGAATCAGAAATGCAGCCCAGCCCCTTCCAGCTCCTGTGACCTCTGAGGAGCAGCTGGAATGCAAGGGCATCGACCTCCTCCTGCTGAATTCCCAAACACAACACACACTGATTCCCTGGGCTGCAAAAAGGCATGAGCACTACTAAGCTCAAAGTGATCTCTAAGGCCATGCTGGCTGGCCTGGAACCACAACAGCTCCTTCTGCACCAAGGTCCCTGCAAAGAATCATGTGTTCTCATGCAAAAATACTGTATTCTCCAGAAGTGACACCTTGGAAATTAAAATTCTAGCAGACCCAGTCCTAGTGCTATAAAAGGGCAGAAAATAATGATGAAAAGAGCCTTAATTGGGAGAAAAAGAAAATGGATAAGCCTCTTCCTCCAAGCAAACAAAAAAAACTCAAGGAAAAAAAGGGGGTAAAGTCACTTCCAAAAGTGGGTCAAATATTTGGGTGCACTGAGGAGATTCTGAAGGTCCCTCACGAGGCTCCCATTGTCCAGGCTAAAGCTCCCTCAGCACCTCCTCCCTGGCCTTGTGCTGCACCCCTTGCCCAGCTCCCCTGTCCCTCTGTGCCCACGCTGCAGCCCCTCCATGACTTTCTGCTTCCCAGGGCCCACAGCTGCACACAGCACTCCAGCTGTGGCCGCAGCGCTGCCCAGCACAGGGCCACGCTCCCTGCCCTGCTCCTGCTGCCCCACTGCTGCTGGCACAGCCACCGTGCCCTTGGCCTTCTTGGCCCCCTGGCCCCACGCTGCCTCATCTTCAGCTGCTCACGGCCGCCAGCCCTGCGTCCTTTGGGCCCACGCAGCTCCCCAGCCACAAAGGTGCCCATTGCACTTCAGATACAGCAGGCACCATTGCAAGATGGCCTTCCTGTTTTACCACCTCATGTTCCAAGTAGATATCATAAAGTTTGATAGGAATAGGATTCTAAGTCCCTCTCTTTAAATTAAAATGATCCAATTCAACTGTACAGGAAATTGCTCTTAATTAAATTTTCCCTATCTGCTGTCTGCAAGCATCTTTCTCTTTTCAACATTAGGTTTTTAGTTCTTCAAACTCTGAGAAGGAAATTTAAAAATATCTATCTCTGCCGTTATTATTTTTTGTTACAGGCATGAATATGGATTTTCTTTTGGCCTTCCTAGCTGGCCCTGTACAGTCTATTGCTACTGGCCAAGCTCACATCTTCCTCTACAATTCTTAAACACCAGGAACACGAAATGTTCCCTTCTCACTCACCTCAGGATCTTCAGCACTGCTGAATACACACTTCAGGTGACCTGCAGTGGGAAGGGAAAATGAACCAGATGCTCTCATAAAACTGCCTGGGCTGCTGAATCCCACAGAACAAGTCATCCCAAACAGAGATGATTTCCCATTTCACAACATCCCTCCAGGAGACACATCTCATTCACACAGCCAGCAAGAGATCAGGACAATATTCTTGCTTGTGCCTACACTGCAGCCAGTTTAGCCAGTAATTGAATACAAATATGACCAAGAAAATGCAAAGTGTTTTCCTTTAACACTCAATGCTCCTGTTCTCTTCAGAAATCTCCTTCAGGTACTCTTTTTTTTCAGTCAATGTCATGCACTAATTCTGATTAACTTGCAGCAAACAGTTGCCCAGAAAAGCTTCCCCACAGTCCCCCTGCAGGTGGTGCAGTTCTATTGCAGAAGAGCACAGCAGCACTTCCTTTCAAAGGGAACAACTATTTTAGCACTCAGTAAAAGGTCAAGTTAGTCAAATCCTTTCATGACAAAATTTAAAAAGAAAGAAGCTTTCTCGGAATTCTGGGAATAACTGCAGAGTTTTTGGAAGGCCTAAAAGAAGGTCTGCCAGTCTACATTTTCAAAGGTGTCTTGCTTGTCCCAGCAAACTGAGGAAATGACACACTCTGCTGCCACAGACTCTCCTGTGGAGGGAACGAAGCCCTGCAGCTTCCCCTGCAAATGCTGCCCCTGTGGCTACAGACACCCCCTTTTTAGCTGAACCTCTTGACAGGAGCTTTACCAAAGCAGAGGCATCCTAAAGCTCTTTCTGTTTCAAAATCAGAAGCTCAGCCCCCAAGAAAGAGCAGAAAGACATACAAAAGTCAGGTTAGGATACATCCTAACCTAAGCAGAAGGGAAGCCTCTACTTAGGTGTGAAATTCGTAAAATAATAAATGGAATAAGTAATGCCATATGCAGCAAAAGCTGCAGTGGCCAGATGGTTAATTATTGGCATTTCTGCAATTTTTCTAAAAGCTAAAAAAACAAGCCTCTTGTCAGTGGGAAGCTGCCTACTGACAGATGCTTTGACCAGGAAGGTTCTCCTGATCTGAGCAAGGCCTAGGGCTGCTCTGACACTCAGGCCTTCCGTGCACCAAGGCAACCTTCTGATGCCACTATGACGATGTGGCAACCATGCCCTGACATCACAAAGGGACAGCTCTGTGTTGGTCTGTGAGTTTATGCAAAGCAATAACCAACCTTCCCTACATCAAACACAAAAGAGCCTGGGAAGTCCTTCTCTGTCACAAAGCAGTAAAAATCCCCCCCATGGGCCAAACCCTCTTGTTCAGGGGATCCAAGAGGAACTCCAGGAGTGCCCCAAGCACCTACAGCCTGTACCCCAGCTGAGCACTCAGATGGGACACAAGCAAAGGAAACCAGACCAAGACAATGGCCCACAGCATTGCACATGTGAGAAATGACTCTCACTTTTAAAATTTTAAAGGTTTAGTAAACCTTAACAAAAGACTGAATAAGGAAAAATTGCAGCATTGGGAGTCTCTGTGACTAGCAGCCATGTGCTCATCTGCAAAAATGATGCTCTGCCTTTTATACCCTTAGCTCCTCCAAAAGATTTGTCGGTCAACTCTTTCTGTGCTGTCCATTGGTGGAGATTACTTTCTTGCATCCTGACTGGAGGTCAGGTGTTGTTACACCCTGCCTGCTGGTCATAAGCCAGCCCTCCCCAAATGCCCTGACTACCAAGGCTATTACAAGGGGGACGGGAAAGAAGACTATGGGAGGTTATAGAACAATACCATCACTACACATTTGAACATCTACATAACATCTACTTCTTAATTGTCAGAGCCAACCATTGCATTACTCATCAAGAACATACAGAACCAGGAGAGAAGCCACTGTTGGCATCACAGCTGAAATGCTTCCTAACAAATCTCTCCACATATTTGCACATTTATTGGACATGTGGACTCCTGTGGATGTACATCTCTGCCATTCTTCCCCTTTGCAAGTAGTGAAACTGGCAACTTGTGGGGAAACCAAGGGCTTTGTGGGGGCTGCATTGCTCTGCACACACCCAGGCCACCCGTGGCACAGAGCTTTGGTGCCTAAAAGGATAAGCCAGCTGGAAAATGTTTCATTTTGATCTTTCTTACCTGCTAACAGAAGCTGCCAAAATGAAAATTGCAAAGCAGAGCCTGATCCCTGTTGCCAGCTCTGGGTTAGAAAGGAGGCATTACTTTGTTTCAGTGGTGGGTGAATAGGGAATCACTTCCCTAAGCCCTGCACAGCCAGCTATCTCACCTACTAGTTTGTATCCATCGAACTAAGACATATTCAATATTTTGCTGAAACTCCCAAGCTAAACATTACCCCAAATTTATTGACATATTTCAATCACTTCTCCGAATTTACTGACATGAGACAGGAGTGTCCTGTAGGTCCCTGCTGGTTGTTGCCACAGGTTCAAGAGGAGATCCATACACAAAAGAACCTAAGATACAACTGAGCTTGCAAAGCAAATTTATTCCATTTGTTTCAGTAGCAAACAATACATACCAACCCCTGGATTCCCAAAAATCCGCTGAGCAGGAGAAGGAGATGGAGTGTGGTGCTTGTCAGCAGGGGCAGTTAGGCAGTGCACTTCCAGGACATCCCCTGGATCAAAACGCTGTGCATCTCATCCTTCTCACCCTTCCAGCTCAGAACCAGGCCTTGTATCTCCTGCTCAGGTGTGGAATTTCCCAGTTACAACACCAGCTCACACATGGCTGGCTGTGAGATGATGGCTCAGGATGACTCCCTGCCACCGAGGGCTCCATTATGCACAGCTCCCTTTTCAAAGCTTGACTGCCCACCGTTTGACCAATACATTGTTTCTCTTTGAAAGGTCAAGGTCCCACCTGTTAAGCAAGACATTTTTCTTCATTGCCTTGTCAACCTGCTCAAACATGGATCAAATACGGCTGGGCCTGGGACACGACTCTGGTTCCTGACACAGTTGTCTGGGAAATATTCCCAATGCTCAAATTCTCCTTTGGTGGTCAAGAGCCTCCTAAAAACACTTTCTTCCCTTTGAATGCATTCCAGCTATGTTCTTAGCAGGAGCACTCTCCTTATTCTTATTCAAGGCCAAGATCGCCAGTTGCACATAGTAAGCACTGCAAGTGGGGGAATACATGGTTCAGCACTCCTTTAAAGCTAAAGGAATTCACAAGACTAAGCCCTATTTATTCCACGCCTCTCCTTCCTATTCTGGGAATCAAACACAAGTGTTTCATCAATACACCCTGCAAGTGCTCTTGCTGAGTGAAGCCACATTGCTGCGTCAATAAAGCAGCCGGGACTCAGTTTCTTCATGCAGGGAAAGCCAATTCTTTATTCACATAACTCATTTTTATACTGTTTGTGGTAGATAGGGAAAGGTGCTGCGGAAGATCACGCGATGTCACGGAAAGGCAGGACCCTTTGTTCCTCTAAGATAAGAGATTACCCTAGGAATGTGGCCCCACTAACATTAGTGCTAGTAACTTTCCATTCCTTACCCAGTACTTTTCCATTCCTTACTAACCATAGATAAGAAGGACAAACCCCCTTTTGACGTAGAGAACCCCTAAGACTATAAAACCCCACGAGAAGAAGTAATAAACGCTTTTTGACCGTCCACCATATTGGTGTCTGTGTGTGTCATTGGCCCGAGCGACCCTGGAGAGTTTGGGTCGCCATGCTGATCCTCAGAACCAGGTCGCCTGCCTTGATCCAGAAGGCAACATTTGGTGCCAGAACCCGGGAGCTGATCTGCACCCAGGGAACGGGGATTCTCCTGGAAAGATGACAGCGGCTGTGGCAGCAGGCCTGACCACAGCGGGAGGGACGCCTCCGGGCCAGCGTGGACCATGGAAGCCATAGCGAAGGTCATAACAGAAATGCATGCACAATGGGGTATAGAATGTAAACTTAGAGATTTAACTCTCGCATTGTCGAGACTGATTAAGCTTGGGGCTATTGAAAGCCCTGTGGACGTCCTACATTCGGATGTGTGGGATAACTGTACAAAAGCTCTGGCAGAGGACACTATGTCCTCGGGCTCAGGGAAAGCCCTAAAATCGTGGGGCAGAGTTGTCCAGGCTCTGCAAAAAGCTCGACAAGAGCAAGAACCCTGGATAGCCGCGCAAACTTGTTTATTAGCCGTGCCGCAGTTGGGGGTGGGCACGGCGACACAGACCGCGGAGGTGCTTGACCCGGGCGGGCGCGCAGAGGCGCGAACGCCAGAACCCCCTCAGTGAGCGGACTCACCATCGGAGGGGGGGGAACACACACGGGCGTTCTGGCGGGGGCTCGCGGAGGAGGCGCGGAACGCGGCCGGATTGTCGGACCCCATAGGGATCGATAAAATGCCCCCCCACCATATGCGTTTGAAAAATGGCTCCAGACCGCGTGGTCAGGGCGGAAAGGAGGAGGTGGGGGGCAGAAACGCAGTCAGCCCGCTTAACAACGCATGCGCGGGCGAGCGGGGAGATGGGGCGGCCCTCGCGGAGGCGCGTAAGACCAATCAGAGAGCTTTATTCAAATTAAGTCCTTGTAGGGCAAGGACCTCCCCCAGCAGGAGGCGGGGGGACCCCAGGGGGAGGGAACGGCCCTACCCCCGCAGGAAGGAGCGGGGTCGGAGCCCGAGGAAAAGGCAGAGTAGCCCGGAAGCGTCTAGTTACTCGACTTCCGGCTCGGACTCGGACTCGAGCTCTGAGCCCGAGATAGGGTCGGAGGATTCCGACTCAGATTCTAGCTTTAACAGAGAGAGAGCAGCGGCACGTAAGGTCATTAGCCACAGCACTCCCGCATGGGTGAAGGGGTTACCAGAGAAAAACCGAACCTCGCTTACAAACTGGCGGAAAATAAAAATGGCTTGCGCGGAATGGAGTCCGTCTGCCACTCTAGTGTTCCCGGTCTGGGGGGGGGGGGCAGGCGGAAACCAAAGGACTTATTCACCAGTCAATCCGAAAGATGTGCAGGCAATTGTTAAAGCGATTGCGGATAAGGGAATTAATTCTGCCATGGTTTGCACACTTATTGACGGCCTTTTTGGTGGGGACGATATGCTTCCCTTTGATATTAAGCAGACGTGTAGAATGATATTTAATGGTGCAGGGATAATAGTTTTTAAACAAGAATGGGAGGATAATTGCATCAAACAGCTAGCCTTGGTAACAGGGGCAGACCATCCACTGCATGGCTCCAGCATATAGAGGCTAATGGGCACAGACCCCACTATGATCCCCCCCAGCAACAGGCTGAGGGCTTACGGGCCCATGAGGTTATGACGGCAACCCGTGCTGCCCGAGAAGCCATCCGTAATGCTTCCAAAGTGGTAGCCACATCATCGCCATGGTCTTTCATAAAACAGGGCGAGAGTGAGAGTTTCACTCAGTTTGTGGACAATCTTCAGGCCGCATTAAATTCCTCTGCATTGCCCTCAGAGGCGAAGGGTCCTGTGCTGGCAGAATGCCTACGCCAGCAATGCAACTCAGCCACCAAGGACATTTTAAGGTCACTTCCTCAGGGGTCTAATATAGCTGCCATGATCAGACACGTTGAAAAGGAGGAACATCTAGCTCCCATTCAAGCAGCAGTTCACACTTCAATAACCAGTGTGATGGCGTGCCTTAAGTGTGGCCAGGCAGGCCACTTGGCAGTAAACTGCTCCCAGCCAAGGCACCTATCAGTAGCTGCTCCACCACGCCAAGGGGGAGGTAGGGGGCTGTGATGGGTGTGTGGAAGGAAGGGGCATTTAGCTAAGGAATGCAGATCCAGGCCCCAGGGAAACGGGAGAGGGAGGGGGCGCTTGGGCCGCAGCCAGCCCCCTCCCACCTGGAATGTGCAGCGGCCCAGCTACAGCAACCCCCAGTGGGGCAGGGGACCCTCATACCCTATGCCCCCACAGGGAGCAGTCAACTTTGCACCCCCCCAGCAATACAATGGCAGAGTTGTGCAACACCGCCCTCAATACCTTCGCACCCCCCACCGCCACAAGCCGCGCCGGAGTCACAGGAACAGCAGGGGACGCCCCAGAGCGGGATCCCTGGGTGGCCTTGGTCATGAAAATAGGGAAGGAGCCCCTGATGGTGTGGGGGACATGCCGCCTTTACGGCAGCCAGGATCCCCAAATCATAGGGTTTCAGTTTTGGGCGGACACGGGATCAGACTGCACAATTTTTCCCCAAGCACATTGGCCCAGACATTGGCAATTCAAAGAAGTCCCCCCAGTGAACGGAGTGGGGGGGCAGTCCCGGGCATGGAAAAGCACCCAGCTGGTGGCTATAACACTTCATACGAAAAAGGGACCAGAACAGACAGTAGCAATCTACCCCTACATTTTGCAAAATTCTCCACCCCTGTTTGGAAGGGACGTCCTTTCCATGCTCGGATTTCGGATTACAAATTTATCATGAGGGCCACTGCCGTACAGCCCCGCTGCCAATCAAATTGACTTGGAAATCATCAGACCCTGTATGGGTTGAGCAGTGGCCCCTGACAGAGCCTTGAATGGCAGCTTTGCGGGAACTGGTTATCCGCGAACTGCAAAAGGGTCACATAGAACCATCCACCAGCCCATGGAACACCCCGGTATTTGTGATCCCCAAAAGGTCCGGACAAGGCTATCGCCTCATCCACAACCTGAGAGAAGTGAACAGGACGATCCGACCCATGGGTCCAGTCCAGACACTGCTACCCGCGAACTCAGCCATCCCCGCAGGGCAGCCGTGCGCAGTACTGGATATCAAGGACAGTTTCTTTTCAATACCCCTGCACCCTGAGGACAGAGAACGATTCGCCTTTTCCGTGGCATTTCGGAACGGCGAGGGGCCCAACCTTCGCTTCCAATGGAGAGTACTTCCACAAGGCCTGGTCGACAGCCCGACCATATGCCAAATCACCGTGGACAAAGCACTGATGCCAGACCGACACTCCTATCCCACCGCAACCATCATCCAGTACATGGACGACATCCTGGTCGCAGCACCATCGACAAGCCAAGTGGATCACCTGGTGACCACAATCACAGAGACCCTTCAGGCCAACGGCTTCGAGATCGCGAGCGCAAAGATCAAGATAGGACCCTGCGTGACCTTCCTGGGAGTAGGAATTACAAGCTCCTACGTGACACCCCCCGAGGTGAAGGTCAACCGAGATGTCGAGACGCTCCACGACGTGCAACGCCTGGTGGGATCGCTGCAGTGGCTTCGCAACATCGTCCTGATTCCTCCTGAGGTCATGGACCCTCTGTACGACCTCCTGAAAGGAAAGCACCCCTGGGAACCCAAGGACCTGGCGCCGCAAGCAACGAGCTCCCTCGACTTCATCGAAAACCAGATGTCCACTGGCACGCTTGCCAGGTGGAACCCTGCCATGCCACTGGACCTGTACATCCACTTTACACCGAAGGGGGGAGTGGGAGCACTGGCTCAAGGACTTGCTGAAAAGGCCCAGCCGAGCCAATGGGTGGTCCTTGGAAGACCCGCTCGTGCATTCTCCCCAGGAATCAAATGCATCGCCAGCCTCATCATGAAAGGCAGGAGACTCACCTTGAAACACCTAGGGACCGAGCCGACAAGCATCCACCTTCCATTTCGCAAGCAGCCGACCACGGAGTCAGCCACAATATCGAAGTACCTGGCCCTTGCTCTCTCCGGCTTTGGAGGAGAAATCTACTCCTCCAAGCCACCCTGGACTAGGTTGCTGACCGTAGTCGACATGGACATGCCACCGAAGGTCAAGGACAGACCGCAGCCGGGACCAACGGTCTTCACAGACGCTTCCTCCACGACTTCAACTGCAGCAGCAGTGTGGCAGGCAGGAGAGCAATGGCACTGCGTCAAAGCGTGTGACCCCACACTGTCAGTGCAACAACTGGAGGCAGCAGCAGTGGTTTTGGCGTGCGGACTCTTCCAAGACGAACACCTCAACATCATAACGGACTCTATATTCGTGGCAAGGCTCTGCCTAGCCATGGCAGGACCAGGAGTGTCAACATCAGCAGCAGCCCTAATGCTGGAAGAAGCACTCTCCTCGCGACAGGGCACCGTGTCAGTCATCCACATCAACAGCCACAACCCAGTCAAGGGTTACTTCCAGATCGGCAATGACAAAGCGGACGCCGCAGCAAAGGCTTTTGGACCTTGCAAAGAGCTCGTCAACTGCATGAGTCGCTCCACATCGGAGTCAAAGCACTGGAGAAGAGATGCGAAATCTCGACGGTGGACGCAAAACATGTGGTAGCCACCTGCCCTCATTGCCAGAAATCACCCCTTTGGACCTACAGGGTCAACCCGAGAGGTCTCAAGCCCTCAGAAATCTGGCAGTCGGACTTCACCTGGTGCAAACTGTTGAAGCCCTGAGCATGGCTTGCAGTGACAGTGGACACTTATAGCACAACTATCATAGCCACACAGCACCCCAAAACTAACTCCAAAGCCACAATTCAGCACTGGCTGACAGCCATGGCTTGGCTTGGTATCCCCAAGCAGATCAAAACGGACACTGGTTCTAATTTCACCTCCAAACCAGTGCAGGAATTCGCCTCAAAATGGGGCATCATGTTAGTGCAAGGCATCCCATACAACAGTACCAGGCAGGCCATAGTTGAGAGAGCAAACCAGACCCTGAAAACCAAGATAGAAGTGTTGGCAAAAGCAGAGGGCTTTGCCAATGCCATTCCCCCAGGAGATCAGGCACGTATGCTGGCAACCGCTTTGCTGGCACTGAATCAATTCCCTAGGGGAGATGAAACAAACAGTCCCATCCAAAAACACTGGGCCAATCGAACGCTAGAAGAGGGCCCACAGGTGGTAATTAGAAACAAGCTAGGTGAATGGGAATGGGGCTGGAGGCTGATGCTCACGGGGCGAGGGTACGCAGCTGTCAAAAAGGACGGCAAAATCAGGTGGTGTCCACTTAAGTCGATTAAACCGGACCTACATAGCGAGCAGAATGAGACTGACGAGAATTGCGAGTCTTTGTTTACAGGACCTGCTCGTGGGACGTCCTCGTGACGCGTACATCCCGGTTCCAGACGAAAGTGACAGACCACCAAGCTGCCAGGCAGCGCGCGGGAGACCCGCACAGGTGAGACCCAAGCACCAAGGGTGTTTCTGTGTGATTTTGCTGTTGGGGCTTGTCGCCAGAGGGCAAGCCAGCCCAGACCACTACCCCCATTGGCCCTTCAGGTGGGTCATGCGACACCTTAGTAGTGGCAAAGTACTCACAGAAATCACCACACCAAACACCCCATCCTTCGTGCTCCGCATCACCGACCTGTTTCCAGGACAGCCAAGGGTAAACCCTTATTCCCCACACATCACATACTTGTACCTATCCTACTGGTGCCCAGCTTCAAACCCTGGGAAAAGCTACTGCAATCACCCAGGGTGGGGATATTGTGGGCACTGGGGCTGCGAAACCATAGTTACAGATGCCAGACCGTCGGGGCCTGGGTGGGATCCACAAGAGCCCGACAACTTCTTACAGTTCACCTGGGCACCCATCGGCTGCAAAACACCCTTCTTCTCTCACGGAAACTTCCATCGAAACCAACATAAAATCCCTAGATTTCGGGCATGCACTGATTACAACATGACGGTCTTGCAGCCAGATCACCCTAGCTGGGCCACAGGCAAAACGTGGACAGTGGTCCTTCAAGGGTCAAAAGAGAGGGTGAATGTGCAAATTATCAGGCTCCAACCGTCGGCACCCCGAGCGGTCGGACCCAACAAAGCGATTAAAAGCGTGCCGAAAGGGAGAAACGTAACCTACCCCAAAACCTTACCCACAGGGGTCAGCAATGTCCCGACCGGTCAAGCGGAAACCTTTCAGATGAGCCGCTTAATCGAGTTAGACTCAGACCCAATCCTTCGTATGTTAGAAGCTACCTTTGTATCCCTGAACGAACCCAACCCTAACCTAACCGAATCCTGCTGGCTTTGTTACGATGTCAAACTCCCCTTTTACGAAGGAGTCGCTCTAAACACTCCCTTCAGTTATTTCTCAGCCGATGCCCCTCACCAGTGCAGATGGGATACCCCTCGCAAAGGAATCACCCAGAGTCAAGTCACAGGCCGAGGCAGATGCTTTGGCAATGCAACCCTAGCTAGGTGGAAAGGCAACGTCTGCACCAAAATTGTCAAGCCTAACAGGAAAAACAATAAGTGGGTAATCCCATCCACATTGGGGATGTGGGTTTGCCAGCGATCCGGAGTGAGTCCTTGTATGTTCCTTCCCAAATTCAATGACTCTAACGACTTCTGTGTCCAAGGTTGTTGTTCCTAGGGTCCTGTACCACTCAGACGAAGAAATGTACCATCTTCTTGAGGGACCCAGCCGGATCCACAAAAGAGAAATAATAACAGGCATAACTATCGCAATGCTGCTCGGCCTGGGAGCAGCCAGAACGGCCACGGGTGTCTCAGCCCTAGCGACCCAGCACCAAGGACTGTCCCAGCTGCAACAGACCATTGATGACGACCTGCAAAGGATCGAGAAATCCATCTCCTTTCTAGAGAAGTCGGTCTCCTCACTCTCAGAAGTGGTCCTGCAGAACAGGCGAGGCCTGGACCTCCTGTTCATGCAGCAAGGGGGCCTGTGTGCCGCCTTGAAAGAGGAGTGTTGTTTCTATGCAGACCACACGGGAGTAGTGAGAAACTCCATGGCAGAACTCCGGAACAGACTGGCTCAGAGGCAGAAAGACAGGGAAGCCCAACAGAGCTGGTACGAGTCCTGGTTCAATCAATCACCTTGGCTAACCACTCTGATTTCTGCCCTGATAGGTCCATTGGCGATGCTGTTTCTAACAGTCACCTTCGGACCGTGCCTGCTGAACAAGCTGGTCTCGTTCGTTCAGAGCCGCCTGGAACGGACCAACATCCTGTTCGTAGGCCGACGACAGTTGCTGTGAATTCAACCAGGGAACTCAACCAAGGAACACTGCGAGTCACAAGATTTTCCAAGCTTGTCAAGCAAAAGCTTACTCAGGTTTCCCAAAACCCCTTTCCCTTGTCAAGTTACAACCTTATACCTCATTTTAGTACCTATGTATATGACTACCTCCTTCATTTGTAAAAAAGGGGGGGGAGATGTGGTAGATAGGGAAAGGCGCTGCGGAAGATCACGCGATGTCACGGAAAGCAAGGACCCTTTGTTCCTCTAAGATAAGAGATTACCCTAGGAATGTGGCCCCACTAACATTAGTGCTAGTAACTTTCCATTCCTTACCCAGTACTTTTCCATTCCTTACTAACCATAGATAAGAAGGACAAACCCCCTTTTGACGTAGAGAACCCCTAAGACTATAAAACCCCACGAGAAGAAGTAATAAACGCTTTTTGACCGTCCACCATATTGGTGTCTGTGTGTGTCATTGGCCTGAGCGACCCTGGAGAGTTTGGGTCACCGTGCTGATCCTCAGAACCAGGTCGCCTGCCTTGATCCAGAAGGCAACAACTGTTTTCACAGACCTTGTGTTCAACTGGCTGGTAGTTTTCTTTCCAAACAATTCATTGCTTAGAAGGTGTTTTGGTGTGTATATGCTAAGACTCACTCTTACTCAGGTGATTACATTTTTCCTTCATGGACGCTCATGGGACAGATTTCTTGTTTATTACAGATGCAAACAGTTTTCTTAGCACAATAGCTTGTTGTGCTAACTGCACTTATTCTTTTGACTTTTTCCATAGCAAGTTAGCTGGCTGCATGTAGAAGACGTAACAGGCCAGCTGGGAATTTAGCAGAGCAAGGCCTGATTTTAAAAGGCTTTTCTTTCCTAATCCCCCTACCTGTGTGCAACACATTGTGATTTTCTTTCAGAAATCAATGAAGAAAACACAGATTGCCTACTGAGATTATGCTGCTCTCTTCCAAATCAGCTCACTCCTCAGCAAAACCCTCAGACATATCCCCGACTCCCTCTCTCCCAGCAGCTCAGGCTGCTCCGGCCTCTGCCAGGGCTCTGCTGGGGCTCCAGCCTGGGCAAGGCCGGGCCCGCTCTCATCTCACAGGCACTGACAGCTCTGCGCCACAGGAGACCTTCCCAAGCACCCTCTCTGATCTTTCTGCTTTCTCACTTGAGCAAGGCTCTCCTCCAGCCAAAGAGATTATTGCATTTAGGGATCCAAATCCAAGTGGCAGGAACCCCAATGCTCTCCAGTCACAGCTGAAGGCCTGAACCTGCACAGGGTGTCTTGGCTGCCCCACTCCTCCTTTGGTTTTTCCCGCAAATGCCATTGCCCTTTCTGCCTCAACTAGAAATACCACAGCTGTGCCAAAACCAGCCAGTGGGTCATATTCCAAAGGCAGTGTGATCTGGAGAGGATGAATGAAAAAGAGCCTTCCTCACTTGTGAAACCATACAAAAGAAGCCATAGGTGTGACTTAGCACCAATAAAAAACAACTGGTAATTCAGAAGTAAATGCTGAATTTTCTGAAGGGGTCAGAAGGAGGAGAATCTTCCAAATGAGTTGATGTTTCAGAAACTTCATTTAATTACAACCCTAATCTATAATCCTATGGTACAAAACTCTTCCAACAACCCTACTCTACAATCCTACTCTAAATTGGTAACAGAGATAACATCTTGACATGACTGCTATGTTCTCGTCTCCTAGGGTTAGGGTTAAGCTTTGGGTTTGGGTTAGCATTTAAGGTTAGGGTTAGGGTTTAGGGTTAGGGTTCTTCTTCACTGAGCTGATGAGTGGCACCAGGATGAATGCTGGCTTGGCTGAAGTTTTGTAGATGTTTGTTGAGCACTTATCAATGCCACAGTGTCATAGTGTCATGGTTTGACACTGGTGCAATGACAGTGCCATCATGAAAATACCTTTCTGCTGTGAGATGTGACTATGAATAAGCAAAGCAGGCTCTCACTTAGAAATAAAGAAAATTTTATGAACTAAACTACAACTCTAAATAACAAGAAACACACAGGGAAAATGAAAACTTTCTAAAAACATTTCCTCCTCCCCCCACTAAATTCCAATACATCTATCCCCCAGATCAGCAACTCTTAGTCTATCACCACTTTTTAGATAATGAATTCTCAATTCATCAAGAGGAGAGGAGTCTTTCTTGTGCTATAGGTTTCTTTCGGAAACACTGTTGAAACTTCGTGTGTTCTCATGTCACTCGTGGCACCGCTTAGAGTACATCTGCTGTCGTGACCTCCTCTTTATATGCTTAGTGCTCTCACCACTGCACATGGACTAGAACTGCATCTAGGGTTGTCTTTTCAAGGATGCTTTGTCTCACTCCAAAAAGAGCACAGTCTCACCTTTGGGACACCTGTCTTCCCCAGATTTCACCCCCTGGGGCCGAGGGATACCAACACTGAACCCTCTTGGCTCGCAGCCATTGCCTCCCCCTGGATGCAGTCTCTGTGTCACAAGACTCTTGGTTCTGTCTATGACTATAACAAGAAGACTTCAGCTAAGCCACTCCATCATCTCTTCCCACTTAAGATTTTTCTCTCTCTCTTCTGCATCTTTCACTTGCCCAGACCTTCACACTTGCAAATTTCCTTCTTCCATTTCATCTCTATCTCTCTTTTAGGAAAAGTTAATGTTCTGCAATGTTTTCATTGTCCAAAAAAGGGTTAAAAACTCGGGCTCCGACTACCTGGAGATTCTCACAACACGGACACCTTCTTGCTGCACGCCTCCTTCTCTGCGGGCCGGGCTGTGCTGCCAGCACATGATATCAAATTTCAAGGTGGCACAAGCTCGCACTCTCTCTTTCTGTTGGGGGGGGGCGGCCTGCCCGATGCTTCCTGGTGCTTCTCCCATCCTTCCATGCCGGGGCCTCTTCACCTCCCATCTCTGTCCAAAGCCCAGCCTACCTCACCCAGCCATATGGCTGCCCCTCTCCCGCCCAGCAGCAGCAGCTGGACAGAGGAGAAATCCGAACTCTTTCCCCGATGAAAACCAAGAGAAGTTCCCATGGGAGTGCTCTGTTTTTTAACCCCTGTGTTCGCAGAGGTGTATGCATTGTCCTCAGGTGCCAATATTAAAATCTGAACACCTATTGGTGACCACAGCATATCCCTGAAAGCCTTCTTCCTCTCAAACCACTACGCACAGCCAGCTCTGTGATGTCACAACCCCCTCAGTGATGTCACCAGATCCTCTCTGTGATGTCATACTGCCACTCTGTAATGTCACAGCACACACTTTGGCCTCACAGCCAGCTCTATGATGTCACACAGCCATGCCATGATGTCACAGCCTGCACTGACATGTCAGAGAATCCCCTCTATGATGGTGTGTAGTAAACCCCTCAGGTTTAGCCAGGGCCCCTTGGAGAATAGAATGCTGACACAGCGGCAAAGAAGTTTCCTGAATCCAGGGACATCCGCCTTGTACCTTATCCCTATAGCCATGAAAGGCAATATGTTGTTAACCCTACTATTGGTCACTTATGGTCACTCTAACACCTTTGCCATTGGTCAGGATTGGATCCGGGCCAAGGGTATAAAAGTAGCATACTCTACCCTTACTAACTCGGAAGAAGAAGAGCTGAGACCCTTCACGGACCCTCCAATAAAGCCATACTCGTGGAACAGCCAGCTTCTTCTGCTTCTCCTCTCTCTACCGTCTGCTGGAGCCTTAGGCCAAGGGAAAAGCTACCTAGCAAGCAAAGAGCTTGAAATCATAAGAGCTGCCTAATCACTAAGAGCTGGATATTCCCTGCTTGCTAGGGCTGTCCCGTGGCTTGGTCTGAGAGCGAGCTGGCTTCTAGCACCCAGTCCCCTTGGGGACTGAACTCTGGAGCTGTAACAGCTTGCCTAGGATAAGAGCAAGCAAGGCTCATTTAAGTGGCGGCCCAAACGTGTCGTCGGACCCTGGCCCCCAGGAGCGAAGCGTCACCGGAGCATCGGAGCCTTTCAGGGCCTCCTGTTATTGCCTGTTCGGGAAGCCTCTCCTTCTGTGAAAGGACTTTTCGTTTTAGAAAATCGTCTCTGCGGAAGGCTCAATTTGACCCTCAAGAAACATCTGGACGAGATAAAGTCTGAGGAGAATTGAGGAGCAGACACCCTTCCACAGACCGCTGACCCCAAAGGACGTAAGTATTAAGATTGCGTGCATACCTTTGGGTGCTCTAAAAACCTTTTTCTTTTTTTTTTTTTTTCTTTTTTTTCTTGTTTTTCTGTTGAAAGGGCTTGAAAAATCATGGGTACTTTTTTAAGCACCCTAAGACTAACAACACGTGAGAGAGAGTTATATTTAACCATTGTAGAAACCTTATCTGTTAACAATTTCACTTTTTCTATAGTCTGTCAAAAAAGACTTTTAAAAAATTTGTATCTTGGATTGTGCTGAATTTCCCTGAAACTGATAAGACCACAATTACTGAATATTCCTTTTGGGATGCAGTTGGAAACACCATTTGTATGTCTCAAACAAAACAGGACTTTTCTGTTACTGACTTCTTACCTTTATTTCATACAATAACAAAAACGATTGAAAAATCGAACTCTGAAAAAAGTTATTAACTAACAGATCTTTCCTCTTCATATGCTAATTGTACTCATAAGATAACAGAAGAATGTGCCTTGCAGGCCAGAGAGTCGCTGGCCCCTGCAGTGCTTCCTGCAGATCCCATTTCGCACATTTCGCAGGCAGAAGTCAAGCAGCCCCCCCCCCCCCCCCCCCCCACATTCCCCCCCCTCGCGGTACCCTCGCTGCCCAACTCCCCGCTTCCTGCAGCCCCCCATCTCCCCGGCCCCGCTTCCTTCCCGTGTCCGGCCCCGGGGGCCCCGTTCCCTGTCCCTGCCGCCGTACCTTCCGCTGCGACCACCCCTCCCTGTGCGCCGCTCTACCCCCTCCTCCCTCCCCCCGCGCCCGTGCTGCCGTTGCCGCCTCCCGCCGCCGCGATTCCGGTCCCCCCTACCCCCGCGCCGCCGTTCACCTGCCCCCGCTTGTTCCGTCGCGGTATCCCCCGCTCCCGCTGCTGCCCCCGCCCTGCCCCCCGCTCCCCCCGCCGCGCCTGCCGCGTTCCCCGGTCCCGTTATCGCCGCCACCCCACCCAACCCTGCGCTGCTCCCCCCCGCCCCCGCGACCGCCCTCCCCGCCGTCACCGCCCCCGCTCCCGCCCCCGCCGAGACCGCCCCGGCCCTCCCGGCCCCTCCCGCCGCTTTCCCGAGCCATGCCCTCACCCTGTCCTCCTGCGCCGAGCCGCACACATGTGCAGTAACACCAACTCACCCTATACCTGTACTACCCCAAACCAGTGGCATTGCTTGCGTACCCCCAAACCCCCAGGCGTGCATCCACAGCCCCCATACCCCCCCTGCCCCCACCCGTCCCTCCAACCCCTGACCCAACCCTCCTGCCACCCGAACGGATCAGAGACCACCTGTGGCGTCACCCCCCCACCCAATCCGGTCCCTGCTGTGCTGCCACCCCTCATCCAATAGCGCCAACTTCTGACCAGTCACTGAAAACCATGAAAAATGCTTCTAAACGAAAAAAAAAAGGAATTCACGGGTAGCATATCCCTCACAGCATTCCTCAGACAATGAGAGCTCTTCTGATGAATCTGATTTTGATGCGATTAATATAGACCTGTGGGCTCTTATTAAGATAGAAGCTACAAAGTCTGGGAACTGGGACCTAGCACAGAAAATCACAGCCTTTCCAGTTGAATATAAGCAAGGAAGGAATGGTGGAGAATCTAATGTCAAGACATGGAAACCAATTTCTAATAAGCAACTCGTACAATTGAGAAATATAGCCAAGGAACATGGACGTAGTTCACATACCTTTAGAAATTTCCTAGAAGCCATGTTCTCTGCACATGTCTTGCTTCCTCACAATGTAAAAAATATTTCACAATGCCTTCTGTCACCGGCAGAATATTTGTTATGGGATAGGCATTGGAAGAAACACTTAAAAACGTTATCAGATTTATATACTGCCGATGCTACTAAGACCAACTTCACAGTTGAACAATTGGCCGGTGAAGGAGACTTTCAAACGCCAGCAGAACAAATGGAAACTCTGAATAAAGAAGCGCTGCAGGATGTAGCAATCGCAGCAAAAACCTCCTTGCTTCTTATGCAGGATGAGTCAATGCCAACAATGCATTTTTCTACTATAAAACAAGGCATTGAAGAAAACTTTATTTATAAAGTTTGTGGACAGACATAGAGATGCTTTGGAGAAACAAATAGAGAGTACTGAGGCAAGAAAGGAACTCTTATGTAAGCTTGCTTTCAGCAACTCAAATGAGAAATGTAAGGCCATTTTGAAGTCTTTACCCGTGGATACAGACCTCACTATAGAGCAAATGCTAGAATGCTGTACACGTCACATGTGCACTGAAAATACAGTGGCCCAAGCAGTTGCTAAGGGTATTGCTGAGGGAGTTTCTGGTGCATATGCAGTCATAACCTCTAAAGAACAAGCTAAATGCTATCACTGTGGAGAGCTAGGACATTATATAAAGGACTGCCTGGAGAGAACACCCCCCCGATACCATCGGAATTATAATCAAAGACCCCAACATCAGCAACGCTATCAATCGCGTCCTTTAAACTCCTTGAGGTGCCCGTTCAACCTTCGGGCACAGAATGCAAATCAAAGGCCACCAAGACCCAATCACGCACATACCCAGGCTGCTCCAGACCCAAAGGAGAAGCCCCAACCCACGGGACAACCCAGATGGGTACCCGCTGGCAACTGGTAACTGCTTTGTCCATTGACTTTAATGATAAGAATGTTCACCATGTTCCTACAGGAAAATATAGACCTAAAGGGAGTTCTTCAGACATTTTAATTATGGGTGATTCTGTTAATACTTCGAAGGAAATCTTCATTGTTCCGGAAGTGCTGACAGTGCAGCCGGGACAAGACATCCTTGTGCAGGTATACTGCATAGACTTACCATTTTTTCTTTCTAAGGGAACTCCAATAGCTCAGGCATTTTTACTCCCAAAGAATCACAGGGAACAGATTCCTCTCAACCCTGTAGCTATGTGGGCACAAGTCATGAGACCATCCAAGCCTACCATTGAGTGCAGCCTTTCGCACAAAGGAGAGAAGACCCACCTTTGCTCCCTTTCAGGTTGTGATTTTGAATGCATATATTTGCCAATAACCCTTAAAGACTTTGAGGATTTGATCAAGACCAATGCGAGTCTACAGTTTGCTCTGGACAGTTATACAGGTCAAACTTCATCAAACATCCCAGAACACAAGCTTTTCAACCAGAATGAAACTTTTCATTTGATTCCAAAACGAATCCAAAGTAGAAATCTTCTCAAGGCTCTAACTCTATTTACAGATGGCTCAGGGTCATCCCACAAGTCGGTGATTACTTGGAGAGACCCCCAAACACAAGAATGGCAATCTGATGTACAGACAGTAGAAGGATCGCCACAGATCGCAGAATTAGCAGCTCTCATCAGAGCCTTTGAAAAATTTAAAAATGAGCCTTTCAATCTGGTCACAGATTTAGCTTATGTTGCGGGAATAGCTATGAGAGCAGAACATGCTCTTCTCAAAGAGGTATCTAACCCAAAGTTATACCACCTGCTCTCTAAATTAATACAATTGATATCCCACAGAAAACAACCTTATCACATAATGCATGTGAGGTCTCACACGGACCTCCCAGGTGTTGTTGCAGAAGGCAACAGGAAAGCAGATGCATTAGCAATGGCAGCAGAAACTGCTAATGTTCCTAACATCTTTGCTCAGGCAAAGCTGTCACACGCGTTCTTTCATCAAAATGTACCTGCCCTTATGAGAATGTTTAAGCTCTCAAAGGATCAGGCAAAAGCTATCGTGGCTACCTGTCCAAACTGTCAAAACTACCAGATACCATCAATGGGTATGGGAGTCAATCCCCGAGGTCTGAATAGCTGTCAGCTGTGGCAGACAGATGTAACTCACTATGCACCCTTTTGGAAGGTCAAAGTACGTGCATGTTTCGGTCGACATGTTCTCAGGAGCAGTGTTTGCATCATCACATGCAGGAGAAAAGACCATGCACACAATAAAACACTTCCTCCTCGCTTTTGCCACCCTGGGTGTACCAAAGGAGATTAAAACAGATAGTGGGCCAGCTTATACCTCCCACAAGTTGAAGGAGTTCTTCAATGAATGGGGCATAGCACACAAGATGGGCATACCTGTAAACCCCAAAAGAGTCCTCGAGCAACAGAACAGGGACACGAAAATCAGATCTCCAGTGGAGAGACTTTGCAAGGCTCTCTATGTCATCAACTTCCTGAACTGCACAGCGTCAGAGCCTGACCCACCAATACTTCACCACTTTGCGAATACCACACAAGCAAAGCTCACAGAGAAACCACCTGTGCTCGTGAAAGACCCTGAAACACACCAAATTTCAGGGCCTTATCCATTGATTACCTGGGGAAGAGGTTATGCATGCGTGCTACTACCATCAGGTCTAAGGTGGTACCCAGGAAAATACGTAAAAACCATACTTAGGCACAGCGAACACTACTACAGACGAGGACAAGAACTCTCCTGAGGCAAACACAAGACCACCTCAAAACCAAACCAGCTCAGCCTGGAGACGAAGGCGTCGTCAAACACCCACAAACACAAGAACAGACCGCCCCATTACAAGGCAGCAGACAAAACAGAAAGTTAAATAACAGTCTGCTGTAATAGGCCACAGATAGCCTTAACAAAAAAGTGTTCTCTGAATTATGTGTTATTACCCTGTGTGTTGTATTGTAAAAAGCCTTATTATTCCCTTTCCCTAACCTTAAAACCTCATAACCTTCTACCCGGTCCTCTTCCCGTAGTGCAGCTTAGAAATTAAAAGAAAAAGTGTGGGGAGGAGAGGAACACAGAAAAGAACAAGGCAGAAATCTCTCTCATCATAAAGATAACAAATTGTGCTTATATTCCCTATCAGAAGCCCTAATCCTGCCCAAAGATGAAAAATATCTCCGGTGCTGTCCTCACCGCTGCCTGGATGCTCTACACCGTACCGCGTGCCTTCGGCTGGATTAGTCCACAGCCCAGCCATAATGTTTGGGTAACCTCAGCAAAAACATTAAAACAAGACAACATGTGCTTGTCTATGGGAAGCATTGATAATCCACTTTCTACATGTCTAGTAGGAATTCCCTTTATAGCAGACGATTGGCCTTTCCAGAACTCAGAGGTTCTCTGCACCACAGGTAAGAGACCCAATGGGGCTGATGCTTGGGATGAGTGGACAAAAATTCTGCCAGATGCTCGAGAGGAACCCCAAGAATTGGATCTATTGGGATCCTCCAAGGCCACATATTGTGTCAAATTTTACTTGAGGCGTCCGAAAAATGATTGGCCAGAAATTGACCAACACAAAAACACACATCAAAAAGATGTACCACCAGTTAACAAAGCCTATAACCCTCATGATTGGTGCAATTACACAGCTCGTGTAATTTCTGTGTCCTCTCTCCATCCCAAAGTACTACCCAAGGGAATGTTTCTCATCTGTGGTGATAGAGTATGGGCAGGGATCCCCTCCCAGCTCCAGGGAGGTCCCTGTACTCTGGGAAAACTTTCTACCCTTACTCCAAATATCACCCTGTTACATAATTGGAAAAAAGAAAGAGAATCAAAACGTGAAAAAAGGTCCTACACTGAATTCGATGAAAATTGTGATCCGAGATTATATGATTGGAACAGACCAAAAAAGATTGCTGTCTCTCTGTTTTTACCCTGGGTAGCTGCAGCTAAAGCCCTCGGTGAAATCAATCACTTTGGGTGCTGGCTCAGTAAACAAGCTAATGCCACATCAGCAGCCTTAAGTGATCTCTTAAAGGAAGAAGAAACCACAAGACAAGCTTCATTCCAAAACCGAGCAGCAATCAACTTCCTGCTGCTTGCCCACGGACATGGATGTGAGGACATCGAAGGAATGTGCTGCTTCAACCTCTCTTTGTGTTCGGAGTCCGTCCATGCGAACATCCAGAAACTGAAAGATCTCGTGAAGGACTTGAAAGTAGAAAGAAACCCAGATTGGGTCAATGAACTTTTCGGGCAATAGGGACTAACAGGATGGGCTGCATCTTTAGTTAAGGGATTGTTGTTGATTCTCCTTGTAATTTTTACTGTGTTAGCTATGTTCTTGTGTCTTGTTCACTGTTTCAAAAGAACTCTCGCGAATGCATTTTTTGTAAAACAGAAAGTGGAGTTGTAGTAAACCCCTCAGGTTTAGCCAGGGCCCCTTGGAGAATAGAATGCTGACACAGCGGCAAAGAAGTTTCCTGTCTCCAGGGACATCCACCTTGTACCTTATCCCTATAGCCATGTAAGGCAATATGTTGTTAACCCTACTATTGGTCACTTATGGTCACTCTAACACCTTTGCCATTGGTCAGGATTGGATCCGGGCCAAGGGTATAAAAGCAGCATACTCTACCCCTACTAACTCGGAAGAAGAAGAGCTGAGACCCTTCACGGACCCTCCAATAAAGCCATACTCGTAGAACAGCCAGCGTCTTCTGCTTCTCCTCTCTCTACCGTCTGCTGGAGCCTTAGGCCAAGGGAAAAGCTACCTAGCAAGCAAAGAGCTTGAAATCATAAGAGCTGCCTAATCACTAAGAGCTATATATTCCCTGCTTGCTAAGGCTGTCCCGCGGCCTTGGTCTGAGAGCGAGCTGGCTTCTAGCACCCAGTCCCCTTGGAGACTGAGCTCTGGAGCTGTAACAGCTTGCATAGGATAAGAGCAAGCAAGGTTCATTTAGGTGGAAGCCCTATCAGCCATGGGTTCCTGGAGAAGCGGGATGGTTCTTTCTCATAGGAAAGAGAGAACAGAGCCTTCCACAGTGCTTTGGGGACAGGTGAGACGTGACCCTTGTGAAACCATTACCAGCCGGACTTGTCCTGGCAATATTCCCATGCGAACAATCCCTGTATATATGGAAATTTTGAGGTGAAATCCCAATTCTGGCCAGGGGTGCCCGGAGAAGAAGGAGAGATCTTTTCCATAGGAAGGAAAGCATGGAGCCCCAGTGCTTCAGTAGCAGATGAGGAGAGACCCTCAACATGCCAAGGTCATCTGGACCAGTGTAGGGAACCCTGGGAGGCCAAACCAGCCAGATCTGTTCTGTGTTCCCTTGGTTTTGTGGGGCCCCATAGTGTCACAATGGTGCCTTCGATCAATGAGGTCCAACAGTGACATAATTGTGACTTGTTTCCATGGGGTCCAGCAGTAACACAATGGACCCTTTGGTTTGATGGGGTCCAACAATGTCACAATGGCCCCTAGGTTCCATAAGGCCCCACAGTTTCACGATGGTCCCAATGATTCCATGAGGCCTTGCAGTGTCACAATGGCCTCCATGGTTCCATGTGCCCCACAATGTCACGCGACTCCTCTATTACATGAGGCCTGCAATGTCACAATGGACTTTTGGACTCTGGGGGTTTGCAGTGTCACAATGATCTCCTTTGTCTCCACAGTGTCACAATGGACCATTGATTACAGGAGGCCACTCAGTGTCACTCTGGATCTTTGGTTCCACACATCCCTGCAGGGTCACAATGAACCCTGGGTTCAATGGAGTTCCACAATGTCAGAATGGCCTCTTGGTTCCATGCAGCCCTGCAGTGTCACAATGGTCTCTTTTGGTTTCCCAGTGTCACAATGGACCACTGATGTCATGAGGCCCTGCAATGTCACAATAGACCTTTGTTTCCATGCAGTCCTGCAGTGTCACAAAGGCCTCTTGGTTTCACGAGGCCCCAGAGTATCTCAATGGTCCTCTTGGTTCTGTGGGGACCCCCAGGGCCACAATGGTCTCACTGGTTCCATGCGGCCTCACAGTGTCACAATGCTTTGCTTATTCCATGGATCCTCTTAGTGTCAAAATGGTCTCCATGCTTCCATGAGTCCCCTCAGTGTCACAATGGTCTCCACGACTCCATGGTGCCCTTTAGTGTCACAACGGTCTCCTTGGTTCTATGAGGCTGTGAAGTGTCTTAATGGTGTCTCCATGATTCCATGAGGCCCTGCAATGTCACAATAGACCTTTGGCTCTATTGAATCTTGCAGTGTCACAATGGCCTCTTGGTTCCAAGACACGCCAAAGTGTCACAATGGTCTCCACAGTTCCATGAGGCCCTATGGTGTCACAAATGGATCCTTAGTTTGATGGAGCCTCTCAGTGTGACAATGACCCCTACATTTCATGGAGTCACACAGCATCAGTACAGTCCCCTTGGTTGCATGAGGACCAGCAATGTCACAGTGCTCTCCGTGATTCCATGAGGCCCCACAGTGTCACAATGGCCCCTTGGTCTCACAGGGCCCCACAGTGTCACAATGGTCCCTTGGTCTCACAGGACCCCACAGTGTCACACTCGTTCCTTGGTGTCACAAGGCCCCACAGTGTCACAATCGTCCCTTGGTTCCATGGCCCTGTGCTGCTGCATTCCCCCCTCTCCATCTCAGGCTGCCCTGACAGCTGAGAAATGCTCCTTGGGCCTCGGCCTTGGCCAACAGCCCCTGGGCTCAGCTCCTCTGCCACTCATCACAAACACTGTCTGCTCCAGGCAGTGCTGCTGCCCAACCAGCTCCTGGTTTCTGTAGGACCAGCCCTGGGAACTGTTTTTGTTCCCTCAGTGGCACAACATCCCTGTTCTCACCCATCCAAAGAAAGCTGTTGGTGCCAAGTGTGGCCAGGATGAGCCATTGCTGGGACTGAAGCCCCTCTCTTGGGGCCCTGCAAACAGCACTCCAAAAGGAGCCCTTGGAGCTCTCCTGGGCCAGCGACTCCCTATGAGTGGGGCCTCTCCCAGCCGGGAACTCTCCCGTTTGCTGCACTCACTGATCCTGAACAACGACAGAGCCTGGGCCGATCCCCCCACTCCTCCAGGCTCAACCCTTCACCCGCTGGGGAGATGCCAAAGGATCCACAGGGAGCATTGCCTGCCCTCAGGGGAATTTCTCACAGGTGCCTTGCACTGACTCTTTGTGTCTGTGTGCACACAGGAGTGCCTGTGCTGGAGAAATGTGGCAGAAATGCTGCTCTCTGAGGGGTTTGAGTGCCTTGGATTGCTGAGTCAATCATGCCTGTAAGTGAGGTTAAATCACAAGGTCTAAGTCAAATGCTTCTCAGAGTTGTTCTTTTTCTAAGTTACTATGTTTAATATAAGTTATTACTAAGTGAAATATTAATAAATGTTATTCTTCTGTTAAATTGCAAAGTCCTATGTTATAACTTAGGGTAAGTACTGTTAAGTGCTGTTCTTCTGCTATATTGTGAAGTTTAAGGTATCAGTTAAAGTTAAGGTATAAGTTCAGTCCTATTAATTTGACCTTTGTTAAGCTTTTAGCTCGTGTTCCTTTTATCCTTGCCCTCACTGTCTTTGTGTCACACATACAGGGACAGTTCTTGGCTCACTTCTGGCTTGATTGCCTGGATTTGGTTTGGTTTTGTTGTTGCTTTGTTTCCGTGCTGTGCCTGAAGGGTCCAGTCAGGAGCAGAGTGACTCTTGCCAAGGAACTTTGTGCTGCTGTCCCGTAATATTAAATCTGGCTTTATCTGATCTCTTGCTGCAGATTTTTTCAGCGTTCTCAAGGCCTCGTTGGTAGCAGGGTGAAGGAGCCCTGGCCCAGGCTCTGGCCCTGGGGACACAGGGACGCTGCCGGAGAGTCCCAGTCCCCCTGTGCCACCCCCAGGGCCCAGCCCCCCGTCCCCGTGTCAGGTTCTGGGGTCGATCTCGTGGAACATCCTCTGGGGGAGGCTGCGGGGCCAGGGGCGGGGGGACCTGGGATGACAGGGGACCCCACTGTGCACGAGCAGGGTTGGACTGCTCTGGGGGGAACTGTGAGGGGGGCTGGGGCAGAGTGACCTCCCCAGTGACCTCACACAGCCTCCTGTGATGTCACACACCCCTCTGTGATGTCACATAGACTTCCTGTGGTGTCACACAGCCCCTGTAATGTCACACAGACTCTGTGATGTCACACAGCTATATCTGTGATATCATACTACCCCTGTGACATCACAATGCCCGCCTTGATGTCACATGGACATCTCTGCCATGTCACACTGCCCCTGTGATGTCACAAAGCCTCCTGAGATGACGCAAAACATGTGATACCACAGATCCAACTCTATGATGTCACCCTGTGATGTCATACAGCAGTGTTGTGATGTCACAGAAGACTGCTATGTCACAAAGTTATCCTGTGATGTCACAGTCTGTTCTGTGATGTCACAGCCTGCTCTATGATATTACACCGCCACCTGGTGATGTTACAACCCACTCTTTGATGCCACAGAGCCACACTCTATGATGGCACAGTCTGCTCTAAGGCATTACACCCTACTCTGTGACATCACAGCCAGCTCTGTGATCTCATAGAACACTCAAGAACTCAGTTACATTGAAACACTGAAGTTTCTTGGACTTTGAAGAGATCGCTGTCAGGGACACAACTGAGAAAGTGTCCCCAGGTTCCAGTCAGAGCAGAACACTGCAGTCAGTGATGGAAGCTGGGGACAAGCAAGGCAAAGGTGTCTCTGATACTGAGCACACCTGGATGTGTTTCATGAATACATAGGGCCAAGGCCTGAGCCCCAGCCCCTGGCCTGGCAGATGCTGTTCCTCCCTCCTTGCTCAGGACTCTTCCTGGGATGGGCACTGGCATGTGGGGATGTGCAATGGCAAGGGCAGGAGCATGGGGCGGCCCCTGCCAGGCTGCTGAGCAGGGACAAGGAGGCAATGAGGCCCCAGCCCTGCAAGGGTCACTTGTCCCTTCATGGCCTCAGGCCCAGGGCCAGCAGCCATGGCCAAAATGTTGCCCAAAGTTGGCTCTGGCAGGGCTGTCTTGCAGCTGCTGCCCATCCCTGTGCCCTGTGCAGCCCAGGCTGTCCCACCGTGTCCCTGCCCTGCGCCTCTGTCCCTGCAGGCTGTCGGCATCCCCCGGCTGCCCCACCTGGCTGGGCCCTTCCTTTGCTGACAGCTCTGCCTCCTGCCTGCCTCTGCCTGCCCACACAAAGCCTTAGGCTGCTCCAAGCTCCTGCTGGGGACCTGCTGCACCACAGCCCTGCCCTGGCAGGGAAATTCCTTTCTCTTTGCTTCCAGTCTGGGCCTCCCCAACTTGGCAATAATTCTTCTTTTCTCCAGCTGTTCCCTACTATGTCAAAAGGATCCACCATCTCTGAAACCACCCTTCAGTCCCTCCCAGGGCTCTCCTCTGCTCTCTTCAGTCTCCACCCCACTGAGCACAGAGCTCCTGTGTCCCTATACAGTGGTCAAATGCCTGATGCCAAGAGCACCTGGAAAAGAGGGACAGTTCTTTTCTACAGGAAGGAAACCACAGAACCCCAGGATTTTGAAGGCAGATGAGAAGCGGTCACCAGAGGCCAAGGCCAGCCAGACCTGTCTGTCCTTGCAGCTTTTGTCTGAAAGCAGCCTTTGGATATATGGGGAGTTTTGGGGGTGGAATTCCATTTCAGCCATGGGTTCCTGGACTGGAATGAGAGTTCTCTATAGGAAGGATAGGGTGGAGTCCCAGTGTTTCAAAGGCTGATTAGAGGCAGCCCCAAGGAGGCCAAGGCCAGCCAGATCTGCTGTCAGGGAAGAATCCTTGGAGAGATAGAAACTGTGAGCCCAAACCCCACTTTTGTCAATGGACATCAGGACGAGCAGGACAGTTCTTTTCCACAGGAAGGAAAGTAAAGAGCCCCAGTGTTTCAAAGGCAGATGAGAGCTGGCCCTCAGGAAGTCAAAGGAACCTGGACAGCCCTGGAAGCTTTTGTCTGGGAGCTATCCTTGGATATAAGGAATTTTGAAGGTGGATTCTCAATTTTGGCCATGGATGCCTGGACTTTAAAGATGTTCTTTTCCATGGGAAGAAAAGCACAGGTTTCCAGTGTTTTGAAGGCAGATGAGAAGTGGCTCCCAAGAGGCCAAGGCCAGCCAGAGCTGTCTGTCCTGGCAAGTTTCATATGGGAACATAATCAAATTTGGAGGAGGAATCCCAATTTTGGCCATGAACCTCCTCCCATTTCAAAGGAGAAGGACGATTCTTTCCCACAGGAAGGAAAGCACAGAACTCCAGGGGCAGATGAGAAGTGACCCTCAACATGCCAAGGTCATCTGGGCCAGTCAGGCAGCCCCCAGGAGGCCCAGCCAACCAGACATGCTTCATGTTCTTGGATCCTTGGGGCCCTGCAGCATCACAATTGCCCCTTGATTCCATGAGGCCCTGTCAAATCACAACAGATCTTTGTTTCCATGAGGCCCAGTGATGTAACAATGGTCTCCTTGGCTCCACATTGGCACAATGGCCCCTTGCTTCCATGAGACCTTGCAGGGTCAAATTGGTTTCCTTGTTTCCATGGGACTGTGCAATGCCACAACGGCCCATTGGTTCCATGAGGCCTCAGAGTCTCAAATTGGCCCCTTGGTTCTACTGGGTTCCTCAGGGTCACAATGGCCCCTTCGGTCCACCAGGCCTGGATGTGTTACAACGGCCCCTTGCTTCCATGGGTACCCACAGTGTTACAATGGCCCCTTGCTTCCATGAGACCTTGCAGCGTCACAGCGGTTGCCTTGGTTGTATGAGACCTGTGGTGACACAATGACCCCTTGGTTCCAGTGGGTCCTGAAGTGTCATAATGGTCTCAATGTTTCAATGAGGCCCCACAATGTGACAATGGACTTTTGATTCCATGAGCTTTTATACTGCCAGCAACAGTCTCCTTGGTTCCATGGTGTCACACTGGACCCTTGGTTCCATGAGGACTCACAATGTCAGAAAGGTCTCCTTGGTTCCATGAGTCCCTGCAGAGCCTCTTGATTCCACGAGGCCTAAAAGTGTCAGAATGGCCTCCAGAATTCCATGAGGTCTCACAGTGTCACCATGGACATTTGGTTCCATGGGGTCCAGCGCTGTTCCATGAATCCTTAGTTTCATGGGGCCCCGTAGTGTCACAATGGACTCCTTTGTTCCATGGTGTCACACAGTGTGACAACTGCCCCTTGGCCTGCCAACACTCCATAGTGTCACAATGGTTCCTTGCTTCCATGAGGCCTTGTATGGTCACAATGCCCCCTTGTTTCAGTGTTTTGGTGTCACAGTGGTCTCCATGATTCCATAAGGCCTTGCAGTATCACAACAGAGCATTGGTTTCACTGAGCCCCACAGTGTCACTGTGGTCCCCTTCGCTCCACAAGGCCCTGAAGTGCAACGATGGCCATTTGGTTCTACAAGGCCTCAAGGTGTAAAAATGGCCTTCATGGTTCCATGAGGCCCTGCTGTGTCACAATGGACCTTTGGTTCCACTGGATGCTTCATCCCATGGAGGCCAACAGTGTTTACTGTAGTCCCCTTGGTTCCATGAGGCCCTCCCATGCTCTAATGGCCTCTTGGTTCCAGTGGGTCCCAAAGTGTCAGAATAGTCTCCATTGTTCCATGAGGCCACACAAAGTCACTGTGCTCCCCTTGGTTCCACAGGGCCCCACAGTGTGACAATGGACTCTTGGTTCCATGAGGTTCCTCAGTCTCAATGGTCTCCTTGGATCCACAGTGTCACAGTGGCCCCTTGGCTCCACGTGGCCATGCTGTGCCACAATGGCTCATGGTCCCATGAGGCCACACAGTTTAACAAGGGACCCTTGGTTCCATGAGGCCTTGCTGGTCAAAATGGTCACCAAGAGGTTTCTCAGTGTCACAATGTTCTCCTTGGATCTGCAATATCACAATGCACCATTGGTTCAATGTAGCTCCAATGTGCCAAAATGGATTTTGGTTCCATGGGGTTCTACTGTGTCACAATGGACCCTTTGTTCCATGAGTTTGCACAGTGTCACAGCTGACTCCTTGGTTCTGTGAGGCCTCGCCATCACCAAATATCCAAAATACCAGAATAAGTATTAACACTAATTTGCTATTTAAGTGGGTATCATTTATTCAGCCCTGAGGTCTAGTGAGGGATAACTCCTAACCTTATGTGGACATGTAATTCTACCAGTACCACTAAATGTGTATTACAGTTTACCCATTACTATAAAACCCACCCCAAGTTCCCAGGTTCAGTCGTTTTTTCTATCACTGCAATCTTGAGCCAGATGTCTTCTCTTCCAAACATCCGTGCTGGGAAAGTAGCTGCTGAATGCCTTGTTCCTGTGCTAAAAGTTCACAGAGACAGTAAAAATTGAATTAACCCTTTCGGTATCAGCCCCAGGCTCTGTGTGGGCAGGCAGAGGCAGGCAGGAGGCAGAGCTGTCAGCAAAGGAAGGGCCCAGCCAGGTGGGGCAGCCGGGGGATGCCGACAGCCTGCAGAGACAGAGGCGCAGGGCAGGGACACGGTGGGACAACCTGGGCTGCACAGGGCACAGGAATGGGCAGCAGCTGCAAGACAGCCCTGCCAGAGCCAACTTTGGGCAACATTTTGGCCATGGCTGCTGGCCCTGGGCCTGAGGCCATGAAGGGACAAGTGACCCTTGCAGGGCTGGGGCCTCATTGCCTCCTTGTCCCTGCTCAGCAGCCTGGCAGGGGCCGCCCCATGCTCCTGCCCTTGCCATTGCACATCCCCACATGCCAGTGCCCATCCCAGGAAGAGTCCTGAGCAATGAGGGAGGGACAGGATCTGCCAGGCCAGGGGCTGGGGTTTAGGCAGATCCTGTCCCTGAGCCCTGAGTGGTTCAGGAATGCCCTTTGCATTCCTGAACCACTTCCAGGTTTGTTCAGCACCAGAGACACCTTTGCCTTGCTTGTCCCCAGCTGTCATCACTGCCTCCAGTGTTCTGCTCTGACTGGAACCTGGGGACACTTTCTCAGTTGTGCCCCTGACAGGGATCTCTTTCAAACAAGACACTTCACTGTTTCAGTGTAATTGAGTTCTTGAGGGTTTTTTAACATCACTGAGGGGATTGTGACATCACAGAGCTGGCTGTAATGTCACAGAGGAGGGTGTGAGGCCATAGAGCAAACCCTGCCGTCATAGAGTGTGGATCTGTGGCACCAGAAAGTGGGTTGTGACATCACCAGGTGGCTGTCTAAAATCACAGAGCAGGCTGTGACATCACAGAACAGATTGTGACACCATATGCTGACTTTGTGACATCACCGTCTTCTGTGACATCACAACACTGCTGTATGACATCACAGATGACATCATAGACTTGGATCTGTGACATCACATGGGGGTGTGTGACATCACAGGTGGCTGTGTGACATCACAGAGCAGCTGTGTGAGGTCACTGATGAGGCCACTCTGCCCCGCCCCCCCTCACAGTTCCCTGTGGAGAGCATTATTAATAATTGGTTAGCTGAGAAAGGCCACACTGATATAATGCCACTGGTTAAGCTGAAGGAGAAAAGTCAGCAGTCAGCAAGCTGAAAGGAAGAGTCAGCAGTGACCTTGCTGCAACATGAGGATAGGGAGTTGAGATTAGTCCTGAATACATCCTAAGAATATGTAGAAAGTATCAAAAGTAGAACCATAGGAATGTAGAAGTAGGCGTAGGTGCTGATATGTAAGCTGACCAATCCTGAGCTCAACTTTTGCAATATGTATGAAGCTCATTATTAACTGTATTTAACCCGCTGTACTGATCAATAAAATTGAGCCTGTGATGATCAAACTGATGTCCTGGTTCCCTTCCGTCGACAAATGGTGGAGAATGCGGGCATAAGCGAATCTCTGCCCTTTTTCTCGGATTAAAAGAAAAAGGGATTACGCCACGGTCCGGAAGTTGGGTTTGGGTCCCAGCAGCCGGGACGGTGCCGGAATTTGAAGCACCCTTAAGGTTCACAACGGTGACTTAAGCCAATACGTGTCCGCCGGAGCCTGGAGAGCTGCAACAGCGCGCGCTGATTAATAGGTATGGATAGGCAAGCGGCATATGATTTATTTACCGCCTATTTAGAGCGGCGTGGGATAAAAGGGATAGATTTAAAAAAGGAGTTACCAGGGTTATTAGCTTATGGCCATGCTAAGGGTATCTTTTCTAATCCTCATACAGTTCATGAGTTATCAGAGTGGAGAAAGTTTGGGGAAATATTGTGGGATACAGTACTAGACGATGATAAGTCAGCAAAGAAATTTGGGAAGTTATGGCGGGTGGTGTATAACACGTTACTTCAGCAGGTCTCTGAGAGAAAGGCAGCAGAAAGGGCAACAGAAGCTCATAAGAGGAATATAGAGTATGGTCGTGAGGACGATCCCCTGGCACCCTCTGTAACTAAGGTACTTATGCCTAAGAGTCCCCAGCAAAGTGGTGTGGAGGATTTCTCTATAGGCGCAGTGGAACCGTCTGCACGTTTCCTGTCAGAGGGGGAGGGCGAGTCGGATGGTGGGGGTAGGAGCAAACCAGCTTTGCCTCCGCCACCAGCTTCAGGCGGGTCGGATGGTGGGAGTAGGAGCAAGCCAGCTTCGCCTCCGCCGCTTCCCCTCAATGAGCCGGCTCCGGTTACAGCTTCGGTGGGGGGGTCACCTCCCCCGCCCGAGCCAGCTCCAGCGGGGGGGCGGATTGCCCCCCGCAGGCCGGCTCCGCGTGAGCCGGCTCCGGTTTCACTGTCAGCTCCAGCGGGGGAGGGGGGGCTCCCGCTTCCCCCGCGCGAGCCAGCCCCTGCTTCACTGCCCCCCCCGCGCGAAACCTCGGTGTCTGCACCGAAGCGCCAGCAGCATAGCACCCTTAAAGGGCCAGATCCCATCCCAGGGGCGCACTGTGATCCATGGGGGGAGATGGCTAAACAGAGGAGGGAAGCTTGGGCTGCTTTGGCAAAAGAAGTAATGCAAATGGGGGATGGTGAGGCGGTGGAAATAGCTTCTAGTCTTGCATGTCCAGTTACATACACACCACAGTATGATGCACAGGGGAACCTTACGCATAATATAGCAGAATATACTCCCTTAGATTGGAAGCTGTTAACTCAGCTACGTTCTACGGTTAGTCAGTTTGGAGTAAAAAGTGAACATGTTAAGCAAATGTTAGATTATCTTTTTAATACTCAGGTTTTATGTCCTAATGATTTAAGAGGAATAGTTCGGTTGATATTTACTCAGCATCAGCAGTTATTATTTATGCCCATTGGCACACGTTGGTAAATGAATCGGTTGCTGTACAACGAGCCCAGGGAGACCCATTACATGGGGTGACAGTAGAGGAGCTGATGGGCTTAGGGGCATATTTACGTACAGAGGCACAGATGATATCGGGAGCTGATAAACTTACAGAGTCTATGTGGTTAGTGCGTGCTGCAATAGATATGGTTAAAGAGCCAGGAGGGTTACCGGCTTATATGGGTATTAAGCAAGGAAGGGAAGAATCATTTGGAAATTTTATCGATAGAACAGCTACTGCTATAGATCGGGCTGGTGTTGCAGGGCGCTATTGAAGCAGGTGTGCTTTGCAAAATAGCAATCCAGCAACCCAAAGAGTGTTAGCTACTTTAGGGTCAAAATAGACTATTGAGGAAGCATTAGAGTGAATGGCATTAATGCCAACAGCTTCACAGGCATTTATAGCAGAAGCCTTAAAGGAATTAGGATTAGGGTTGCAAAAGCATAGTCTACTCAAAATCAGGTGTTAGCTGCTCTTGCTCCTCTCCAAAGCGGCTCACTGGCAGTCACGTAAAGAGGCTCGAGACCATTCATCAGGTGTTACCGATGCGGCAATGAGGGACAGACACAAGTTACTGCCGTGACATCGGAGACACCAGCTGCTGCCGTGACATCGCTGCTACCTCCTGTCTGCAACCCGCAACAACACGGAGCCTCGGCTTGGATTTATCAGCAGCAGTAGACGTCACACTAATGACAAACCAGCCTGAGAGGATACCCACTGGAATAAAGGGTCCTCTTATACTAAATGGACAAACATGTGGAGCATTATTGCTGGGACATTCCTCTATAACTATGTTGGGATTATTTGTTTTGCCTGGTGTTATCGATGCGGACTTTACAGGGGAAATACAAATTATGGCTTACACCCTTTATCCTCCGATTAAAATTACAAAAGGACAACGCATTGCACAATTGGTACCACTGTCACAAATGACATCGGGAATACAATCATTTACTGGTCAAACACGGGATGAAAAAGGTTTTGGCTCTACTGGTGTTACACTTTTAACTGTGGATTTACAAAATAGACCAAAACAAAAGGTTGAAATTACCTATGGGCATCAAAGCATAACCCTTTATGGATTATTGGATACAGGAGCAGATACTAGCATCATTTCTCCAGAAGCCTGGCCACAACATTGGCCTCTATTTCCTTCATCAAACATGCTCACAGGAGTGGGAGGATTTACATTGGCAAGCAGGTCGCCGTCTTTGTCTGTGTGCATTGAGAATCAACAAATATCTGCTGTGTTTTCAATTGTTCAACTGCCTCCTACAGTTTCCTGCTTAATTGGAAGGGACATTTTAACACAATTGGGAGTGGTGTTAACTAATCAGCACCCTTTGGGGTAATTGCCATTGCTTGGACTTTCCCCATTCCACTCACCTGGAAAACGGATACACCAGTGATGGTTAAGCAATGGCCATTAAAAGGGGAGAGTCTTATGCATGCCCATGAATTGGTACAGGAACAATATGCAAAAGGGCACCTAAGACTGTCCACAAGCCCTTGGAATACACCTATTTTTGTAATCAAAAAGAAATCAGGGAAATATCGTTTGATACATGATTTGAGGGCTGTAAATGACCAAATGGAACCAATGGGGGCCTTACAGCCTGGTCTTCCAAATCCAGCTATGATCCCAGAACACTGGCCACTTTTAATTATTGACCTAAAGGATTGTTTTTTCACTATTGGCCTGCATCCTGATGACATGAAGAGATTTGCTTTTACTTTACCAGCAATAAATCGTGGGGAACCAGATAAAAGATTTGAATGGACATCTCTTCCGCAGGGCATGCGCAACTCTCCCACTTTATGTCAGCTTTATGTTGATGCAGCATTACAGCCACTACGTCGTAAATGGCCAGCAACTATAATATATCATTACATGGACGATATTTTGTTTGCACAGCAACAGCCATTCTCCTCTTTACAGATTAACACCATTAAAAATACTCTTGCTGCATATTCACTTGTTATTGCTGCAGAGAAAATTCAGACTACAAAGCCCTGGAAATATTTGGGATGGACTTTGATGGATCAAATAGTGATACCACAAAAATTGGAATTACAATTGGACATTAAAACTCTACATGATGCACAGAAGTTGCTGGGAGACTTACAGTGGCTGAAGCCTATTGTGGGAATACCAAATCACTTATTAGAAGCCCTACGACCTTTGTTAAAAGGTGTGGACCCTACTACTCCTGTACACCTGACAAAGGAGCATCGTCTTGCCTTGCAGCAAATTAGTAACTGTGTACAGCAAGGGTATGTGTCTCGTCGACAACTCGACCACCCCATTGACCTTAATATTTGGAATAGCCCTTGCCACTTGCTTGGTGCTCTCTCTCAGTTGCAAAAGAAAACGGGGGAGATACGGGTGTTGGAATGGTTATCACCACCACTACAGCATAAGAAAACAATATCTTCAAAAATTGAACAATTGGCTGCATTAATCAAAAAGGGGCGTCTCAGAATTCTTGAAGTGGATGGTAGAGAACCTGCTAATATTAGATTGCCTATGGAAAAAGAAACCTTGGACTGGTACTTGATAAATTCAAAGAATTTACAAGAAGCATTATTGATGTCACCTGCTAAAGTAGAGACTAGTAAATTAGTGCCTAGAGTTTTGCAATGGATGACAGAATGGAACTGGATTACTCGACCTTTAAGAGAAGAAAACCCCATAGAAGGAGCTATTACAGTTTTTACAGATGCAGGAAAGAAATCAAGGCGTGCTGCTGTTACCTGGCAAGAAAAAGGACAATGGAAGCATCAACTCCTCACAGCAGACTCTGCAGATAGCTTACAAACTTTGGAATTGTTAGCAGTAGTATGGGCGGTGTCCAACTTACAGGAGCCTTTAAATGTGGTCACAGACTCTATGTATGTTGCAGGAGTAGTCAAACGAATAGAGGAAGCAGCAATTAAGGAAGTGAATAATAAACGATTGTATGAGTTACTGATACAGTTAAGGAAAGCTTTACAGGAAAGAGCAAACGGTACCCTTAAGCAGTATATTGAAAAACATCAAGATTTGACAGATCCACAAGCATGTTTGGCTAAGGTTTTGTATGTGATTAATCATTTATGCATTTTTGGGGAAGATGATACCCCCCCTGCAATGAAACATCATCCAAGGTCAGGTCAGGAAAATACTAAGGAAACAGAGGTCTGGATTAAGTATAAAAACCCAAGTACAGGATTATGGGAAAAACCTGCAAAAGTATTATATTGGGGTCAGGGGTATCTTTGTGTTTGCTCACCTACAGGGCCTTTGTGGGTGCCTGCTAAGTGGACTAAACCTGTTTTTGATGCAGTCTCTGGTGGATCGCCTTACGGAGGAAGACAAGGAGCGACTGGGGAAGAAACTGCTTCTAGTCCTATGACCACTACTGTTACAATTGAAGGGGTACTCGGAAGCGGTGGACAGAGCACTGACACGTCACTACCGGACGGCCCAGGAGTTGATTGGTTTTATTGACTCATTATCAACTTTTCACTTAACAGATCCAGCGAAACTACATTGCCTTGACTGTCACAATCCACATTGTGCTGCCTGGATAGCTCTACGTTGTGGGGGTTGTAAAAGAACTTTTTGGATAGAACAATCATTATTACGGGATTTGTGGTGTCATACTTGTGAACACGAGCATACGTGGGGAAAAAGCTGGCAAGATGAATTAAGGAGACAAACGGGGCAAAACGCATATATAGCTTTAAATCTTTATGAGTCTCCTGAACAGAAGGTTCTTGCTTATTATCGAAGGGAAATACAATGTATTGTAAATAGAATTAAGGTTCAAAGTAAATCACGTATAGTTTCTATAAGGTGTAGGAAATTAGTGCCTTTAACACAGCATTCAGTTGTAGGACCCTTCCAAGGGGATCCTGATAGAGCATTAGATTGCTGCGTTGATAAGTTGCAAAAATTAAGTTTGAAAGTGGCAGGACCAGTGAAATTAGGAGCAGCAAGATTGAAGACAGATAAGAAGAAGAAGGCAAAAAAGGGAACGGTCTCATTTGAATAGGGGTATCAGTGATTGCTAATTAATTTTCTATGATTAGAACAATTTTACTGTTGTGGGACCCTCGGGAGGATATAGTTGTTGAGGAGGATAACGAACAAGAACTACGATTACGAAATAAGATACACCTTGTGTTAAAGAAAGACCTTGAGCTGTTAGCCTCATATAGTAAAAAGGCTGAAGAGGCTTTGCGATCACCACCATTGAATTGGTTGCTTTGGGTTGAAGATATAGAATTTTATACTGGTCCTTACTTACATTCGCTTCCTTGTTATGTTTGCAAAAAGGATAAAGATAAATGCTATGCATGGGTAGCTTTGCATTGTGCAGATTGTAATCAGGTTTATTGGTATTCACAGAAGTCATTGGGATATTTATGGTGTACATCTTGTTTTGGAAAGTGGATTCGAAATCATATCTGGGTTAGAGCTCTTGAACAAAGTACTGGCCTGCCAGGACGGACAGGATTACAGCTCTTTGAGAGTGCAGAACAAGTGGTTATAGCATATCTTAGGTGGAAGTTACAGGAAAACCTTAGAATATTTGAAATTACTAAAGCCTCACGCATCATAGCAGCTCGCTGCAAAGCTGATTTGCCTTCAAACTTACCTCGTGCTATACTTGTGAGCAAGGATGCTGATTTAGAATTAGATCAGTATATTCAAGAATTGACTCAGCCTTACAATAGACAATCTAGCAAACCAGGGAAAAGACAGCGAAGAAAGAAAAAACAACGTAAGCAGAAGGAAGAAAAGGAGAAGCAAAGTAAGCAGAAAGAAAAATGAGGTTTGTTTTTGTAATACTGCTCAATGCTGTAGCAAGTGAAGCAGTAGGAGTAACACACTTTAGTCAACCAAGGGAAAATTTATGGGTAACGCTTGCTAATCAAACTAACCAATCATCACTCTGTCTTAGTCTTGGAGGAGTCACTAACCCATTTCGAACATGCCTGGTGGGACTTCCGGTGTGGTCTCCGGGAGAATTTTGCAGTTTGATAAACAATCAAACCTTATGTATGTCTAACATGTCAAACATCACATTGCCGGTGCAACAAGGGTATACTGCAGGTCAGAGTGATGGCTATCGTCAATGCTTACTAATCCAATCACTTAACACCTCTTTGCATTCTCCTCCTGAAGAACTGGATCTTTTTGGAAGTACAAATGCCAGCATATCTAACACTACAGCTGGTGGATGGTTTAGCTTCAAACTTTCGGGTGCTCAGAATTTAAACCAACCTAAAGAAACATGGGCCACCCTAGATTCATCCCTGAATGTGAGTGAATTCTCTCCACAGCATTACAGTCAATGTAACAGCACAAATATCACAGCACCAATGAAATTACCCACAGGAATATTTTTGATTTGTGGAGACAGGGCATGGAATGGTATACCAGCTAAACCACAGGGTGGACCCTGTTTTTTGGGAAAATTGTCATTGTTTCATCCTAATGTGTCCTTGCTAATGCAGCTGAGTCAAAATTCAAACAGGAGAAAACGTAGCATACATGACTTAGACTGCAGCAAGATAGGAGATCCACGGTTTTGGGGCACATTCAAGCAGGTGGTAGTTTCAACTATCTTACCAGGAGGATCTGCCAATAAAGCCATGAATTTAGCAAAACAACTAGGATGCTGGGCAAAGAATGAGCTGAACAAGACATCACAAATTCTAGACATGTTAACTGCAGATGTGCAAAGTGTTAACCATGCTGTTTTGCAAAATAGAGCTGCTGTAGATTTTTTGCTCTTAGCACAAGGGCATGGATGTGAAGAGTTCGAGGGAATGTGTTGCATGAATCTGTCTGATCATTCAGTGTCCATTCACACTAAGATAAAAGAGTTACAACAGGGACTTCACAAACTTAAGGAAGAAGACGGTTTAGGAATTGACGAATGGCTTAAAGGCTTAGGACTCGGACCGTGGCTGAGGAACCTTGTGATCTATGCTATAGGACTGCTGGGTGTAATTTTACTGTTTTTGCTTATTTTGCCTTGTATCTTTAACTGTATTCAAAACATGGTCAGCCGTGCAATAGCAAAAACATGGCAAACTAATCTCCTTGCTCAAGAAGAAAACGGGGGAAATGTGGAGAGCATTATTAATAATTGGTTAGCTGAGAAAGGCCACACTGATATAATGCCACTGGTTAAGCTGAAGGAGAAAAGTCAGCAGTCAGCAAGCTGAAAGGAAGAGTCAGCAGTGACCTTGCTGCAACATGAGGATAGGGAGTTGAGATTAGTCCTGAATACATCCTAAGAATATGTAGAAAGTATCAAAAGTAGAACCATAGGAATGTAGAAGTAGGCGTAGGTGCTGATATGTAAGCTGACCAATCCTGAGCTCAACTTTTGCAATATGTATGAAGCTCATTATTAACTGTATTTAACCCGCCGTACTGATCAATAAAATTGAGCCTGTGATGATCAAAATGATGTCCTGGTTCCCTTCCGTCGACAGTTCCCCTCCCAGAGCAGTCCAACCCTGCTCGTGCACAGTGGGGTCCCCTGTCCCCCCTGGTCCTCCCACCCCTAGCACCGCAGCCTCCCCCAGAGGATAGTCCATGACATCGACACCAGAGCCTGACTTTTGGACGGGTCCAGGGCCCTGGGGTTGGCAGGACAGGGACCGCCAGGCAGCGTTCCCCATGTCCCCCAGGGCCAGAGCCTGGGCCAGGGCTCCTTCACTCTGTTACGAATGAGGGCTTGAGAGCGCTGGAAACATCCCCAGTGAGGCATCAGCAAAAACCAGATTGAATATTAAGGGACAGCAGGACAAAGTTCCTTGGCAAGAGTCACTCTGCTCCTCACTGGACACTTCAGGCACACCAAGGAAACAAAGCAACAACAAAACCAAATCAAACTTAGGCAATCAAACCAGAAATGAACTGAGAACTGTCCCTGTGTGTGTGTGTGACACAAGGACATTGAGGGCAATGATAAAAGGAACATGAGCTAAAAGCTTAACAGAGCTCAAACTTAATGGGACTTAACTTATAACTTAACCTTAATTTCTACCTTCAACTTCCCAATTTAGCAAAAGAAAAACACTTAATAGTATTTAACCTAACTTATAACCTATGACTTTTCAATTTAACATAGGAATAACATTTAACAGCATCTAGCTCACCTTATAACTTTAATTAAACTTTGCAGCTTAGCAAAAGAACAACTGTCAGAAGCATTCAATTTAGCTTAGACCTTGTGACTTAACCTCACTTAACCTCAAACCTCAAAAGGGACCATTGTGACACTGTGGGGCCCTGTGAGACCTAGGGGTCATTGTGACACTGTGGGGCCCTGTGAGACCAAGGGACCATTGTGACACTGTGGGGCCTTGTGACACCAAGGGACCATTGTGACATTGTGGGGCCCTGTGAGACCAAGGGACCATTGTGTCACTGTGGGGCCCTGTGAGACCAATGGACGATTGTGACACTACGGGGTCTGTGAGACCAAGGGATCATTGTGACACTGTGGGGCCTCATGAAATCATGGAGAGCACTGTGACATGGACCTCATGGAACCAAGGGGACCGTACTGATGCTGTGTGGCTCCATGGAATGCAGGGATCATTGTGACACTGAGAGGCTGCATCAAACCAAGGGTCCATTGTGACACTACGGAGCCTCATGGAGCCAAAGATCTATTTTTACATTGCAAGGCCTCCTGGAGCCATAGACAGGCCATTAAGATACTTCATAGCCTCACAGAACAACCAAGAGGCCTTTGTGACACTGCAGGGCTGTGAGGAACCAAAGCTCCAGGGTGAAACAGAGGGGCCTTCTGTCATCAATGGTCCATTGTGACACTGCAAACCCCCAGGGTCCAAAGGTCCATTGTGACATTGCAGGGCTCATGGAACAGAGCAGTCACGTGACATCATGGGGCCTGGGGAACCATAGAGACCACTGTGCCACTGCAAGGCCTCATGGAATCATTTGAGACTATTGTGACACTTTGGGGCCCTCTGGAACATAGGAGCTATTGAGACACTCTGGGACCCCATTGAACCAAGGGTCCATTGCGACACTATGGGTCCCCATGAAACCAAGGGAACACAGAATAGGTCTCTCTGGTTTGGCCTCCCATGGACTGCCTGACTGGTCCAGCTTACCTTGGCATGTTAAGGGTCTCTTCTCATCTGCTCCTGAAACACTGAGGCTCCATGCTTTCCCTCCTATGGAAATGAACTGTCCTTCTTGTCCAGGTGCCCATGACCAGAACTGGGACTTCATCTCCAACCTTCCCTATTGTGACAAACTGGAGGAGATTTTTGTCTGGAAACATTTAGTGTGTGGGGGAGGAAGGGGCAGGTCCAGCCTTGCCCTGCCCTGTAAGCACTGCCCTGCCCTGGAGCCCCAATCCCCCCAGAGCCTCTATCCCAGCCCAACAGTGTCTGCCAGTCCCTGGCACAGCACAGGCAATGCTCCACAGCCACCTCTGGAGCCCCCAACCCAGCTCCTTAGTGACCAAATGACCCACAGTCCCACATGGGGGAGGGATACAGGAAGACCAAGGGGTATTTAAAGCTGACGACAAGGCAAGCACACATTTTGACCCTACCTACTCCTGGAATTTCCTTTTAAACACCACTGGAATCCGGGAGTTGATAGCTGTGTATGTGCTTCTCTGTATCTTTTTTGTCTTTCTCTCTTTCTGTGTCTTCTTATTCTCTCCTCTTCCAAATTTCGAGTAACTTAAATTTAAACGAGCTAAGAATTTGTGAAGTTGAATGGGCCAAGCTAATGTGAAATATATTTTTGACTGATTGAATGTTGTGTTAAACCATTTGCCAAGCTTCTCTAATTTTCTAAAATTGACAGTAAAGGCTGTTTGGTTGTTTTCAGCTCTTGAGAACCACTTGTTGGTATTTCTCCAGTGCATCCAACTCAAAGAACACAAACAATTGTATTTCCTTTTAAATGTCTCATTAAGAGAAATTTTTGGGAATGGGTGTCAGGGCTTATCTCTCCTGCCTGGCACAGCCCATGCAGGGCTTTCCCAGCCACATTCCACACTCCATTGCCCAGCTAGAGCCGCTTCTGCCTCTGAGTTGTGCTGCCCCAGCCCCAGGGACGCTCTCCTTGTCTGCCCATTCCCCCACGGTCTCTGGGCAGGGATGGCCTCAGTGGGGGCTGCTGACATCCTCAGCAACTTGGAGGCTGCTGCTGAATTTTCCTGCTCCAGGGGCTTGTTCAGTCTTCAGCTCTTGAGTGCAGGAATTCAGTGTCCAGGGTTCATTAACATTCAGAACACCTTAACAAGCCAAGCGTCTGGGAATAATTTAAGTGTTCAAATATTTTGTGGTAATTAGACAGATTTCAAAACTGTATTCAAACTGAATATATTTTTTTAAAAAAAAGACAATGAGAAGAGATTTCTTAGGTCCTGTTTAGCTGGTTTTTCCCTGTTAAATTGATATGTGCAATCACCAATTGACACTGAATCCAAGTACCTCCTCATGCAGTTTGAATAGATATGAAAATCAAGACCCTTCATGGCTGACAATCAGACTCTGTCCCTACCCCCATCCCACCATTTCCCCCATCCAAGCCCTGGCACTCAGAGCAGCCTTGTGCAAATCTGAGCTCCCTCCAGCCCAGGCTGCACCTCCAGCTTTCAGCTCCTTGGCTCCAACTCCCACCTGCTTTCCTTGGAGAAGGACCTGCCCGAGACACAGAGGGATGTTCATTTCTTATCAGCCACAAAGCCAAGGGGAGGCACAGCTCCATCAAATGCGAAAGTCATTCTTCTCCCTGGCTCTTCCCTGCCCGTGATCCCCACAGTCTGTCCTGTTTCCTTCATCCCTGCATTGCCAGGGACTTTCTGGGACAAGGGAGCTCTGCTCTGGCTATGGAGGGAGGTCCAAGTGCAGCCCTGGAGTGGGAACCAGAACTCATCAGGTTTGTGTCTTTGGAAGTCAGGGACTGGTGAGACTCAGAGACACAGAAATGTTTCTCTTCATGGCACACATAAAAAATGTGAACATGATAAAATTTAAGAAACATCTAAATCCTTCCCCCTTCTCCTTGTGACATCCCAGGAACATCTGACATTTCCATTTTCCACAAGGGATTGCCATAGAGGAAAGATTTTAGACAAAGACATTTTAGATGTAGTTTTATGTCACTCATGCTCCAGTCTGAAACAGGGCCCAGCATGGTGCTGGGATCATCAGAGAGCTGAGGTGTGTGCTGGAATTCAATCTCCTCCCCATCCCACAGCAGCCCTGCATTTCCCTCCTGCAGCCTTGGTCTCCAGCACAGCCATGGAGGCTCTTTGGGCTCAGGACTGTTGCTGCAGCCCCCAGGGGCAGCTGAGATCTGCCTTTGGCACAGTCAGGCCTGGCCAGCGCAGGCCATGCTCAGCAATTGCTTGTGTGAGCCTGGCCTTGCTGTCAGCCCCGGCAGAGGCTTCGTGGCCCCTTTGTGGCCCTGTGCTGGCCCAGCCATGGTGGCCCAGCCCCTGTGCAGGCCCAGCCCAGGCCAGGAGCATTGCGGCTGGGAACGGCCCCTGTGCTGTGGTGCCCACAGCAGCCTTGGTGCTCTGTGCCCCATGGCCTCCCTTCTGGGCAGCCTGTGCCAGCTCCTGCAGAGCCCGTGGCACCTGTGGGGCTGCACAGACAGCCCTGCCCCGGGCTCTGCCGGCCTCTGGGCGAGCAGAGAGGCCAACCTAGGCTGGCCATGGCTGGGAACTGGCCCTGAGCCCCGCAGGAGGATGGAGCTGGGCCACAGCCAAACTCAGCCCAGGCCAAAGCTGGGCTCAGCAGCCAGGCCTGCAAAGGGCTGGAGACAGAGACTGGTGCTGACAAATGTGTGGGCCCCCTCCCTGCTCTGTCCATGCCACACAGGGTAGAGAGCAGCCTCTTCTCTAGGCCACATGCCTGTTTGCAATGCCTTGCACGGGCGCTGGCCCTGCCCCACAAGGCCTGGCCTGAGTCCTGCCCCTGCACACTCATCCAGGCTGAGATGGACACTGATGGTTTCTGGGCCAGGCTCTCTGAGCCCAGCCCAGCTCCCTGCAAGCTCTGCCAGCTGCCCTGAGCTCTGGGCAGCACCAAGGGCCTCTCCCCAGCCCAGCCCAGCCGCCTCTGGCCCCACAGCTCTGCTCAGGCCAGGCTGCTCTGGGCACTGGCCCCACGGCCTCAGCCCCTGGCAAGGGCACAGCAGCAGCTGCAGCTGCCACAGGACTCAGCCCCAGCCATGGGGGAAGGTGCTGGGCCAAGGCCAAAGGAGGCTCCCTGGCTGCCCTGCTCCCCTCGGGCTGAGGTGCTGAGAGCTCTGCAGCCCCTGCTGCCATCCCATCTGCTCAGGGCAGCACAAGAGCCGCAGCCTTGGGGCCCTCAAGAGCTGCTCCTGCTCCAGGCCCAGGGCCCATGCCAAAGCTGTGCCCATTTCTGTTCATTGATGCTCTGATGGGGATGGATCCTCCGCCACTTGGAGGCTGCTGATGAATTTACTTACTCCAGAGGTTTTTTCTTTCTGGATCTCTTCATTTAGTTCAGGAATTCAGTGAGAAAAGCTCATAAATATTAGTGCAAAAACACCCAAACAAGAAAAGCCCCTGGGAATAATTCTAAGCTTCTTCTAAGCTTCTTCTGTGGTTAATTAGACAGATTTCTGATGTTTAATGAAAGTGAATATACTACATTAAAAAAAATGAATAAGCAATTGGTTTGTCCTGTTTTCTTTTCTGGTTTATAGACTGATACAAGCAATGTAAAATTGATGTTTATCCTCTGAACCTTCTAATGCAGCCTGAATAAATATGAAAATCAAGACCCTTCATAGCTAAAAATCAATCAGACTTTTTCCCTACCCCCTCCCCACCAGTTCCCTCAACCATCCCCTGGAACTCAGAGCAGCTGATAAATGCAGTCACATCCAGAGGTGTCCCCAGGGCTCAGGATTGGGGCCAGGTCAGTTAAATCTCTTTATTGCTGATCTGGACGAGGCCATTGAGGGCACCCTCAGTCTGTTCCCAGGTGAGCCCAAGCTGGGTGGCAGTGTGGCTGTGCTGGAGGGCAGGAAGCTCTGCAGAGGGATCTGGCCAGGCTGGAGCCATGGGCTCAGGACAATTGGATGAGGTTCACCAAGGCCAAGGGCAAGGTCCTACCCTGGGCTCACAACCACCCCAAATCCCTGGCTGTGCCCTGCCCCTGATCCCCACAGCCTGTCCTGTTTCCTTCATCCCTGCATTGCCAGGGACTCTCTGGGACACGGGAGCTCTGCTCTGGCTATGGAGGGAGGAGCAACTCATCAGTTTTGTATCCTTTGGGGGTCAGAAACTGGTGAGACTCAGAGGCACAGGAAGTTTCTTTTCATGGCCCACAGACCATAGTTGAACAGGACACAATTTATTAACAATCACACTCTTCCCTGAGCTATGTCCAAAGTCCCAGCATCATCTAATGAGTTGGACATCCACAAGTGATTTCCATACTAAAATGAATTTCAGAGAAACGTGGTTCTGTGATAGATATAAACACAATTAAGTTCTTGTATCATCATACTTGTCCTGGTGTGGGAGCAAAAGTGCTCAGAACAATTCCTGATTTGCAAATCTGTCAGTGATGGATGGAGAAGGGGGTCAGGCTGCTTTTGGTGGTGAGGAAATGCTGAAACCAGCCTGACTCATTTAATCTCCTCCTGTCCTGGCTGGTCTACCCTCTTTCTCCTTCCACCAATTGGCTTTTCTCTCCCACCAGGCCCCCCGGTGAAGAGCCTGGCTCTGTATTCTCCATCCCCTCCTCGCTGGCACTGCCAGGCTGGGATGAGGAGCCCCTCAGCCTTCCCTGCTCCAGGCTGGACAAGCCCAGCTCCCTCAGCCTCTGCTCACAGCCCAAGGGCTCCAGCCCCACCTTGGAGGCCCTTCCCAGACCCTGCTCCAGCTGCCAGACATCTTTCCTGCCCTGGGGAACCCAACCCAGGCCACAGTGACCTGGATAATCCCCATCCTTGATGTCCTGGTCACACAGCCCTGGCCTCTTGTCCCCTGTCAGGCTCTGGGGTGGATCCTGTAGAACATCCTTTGGTGGAGGCTGTGGCTCCTGGTGGGCCGGGGGGATCCCGGGGGACCCTGCTGGGCATGAACAGCATTGGAGTTGTTGGGAGAAACTGTGAGGGGGAGCTGGGGCAGAGTGACCAACCCAGTGACCTGACACAGCCCTGCTGGGATGTCACACAGCCCCTCTGGGATGTCACAACCAACTCTGTTATGTCAGTCTGCTCTGGAATGTCAGATACCTGCCCTGTGATGTCACAGAGGCAGTCTATAATGGCTTTTTGATGACCTCACATAACCCACTCTGTGATGTCACAGCCCATTCTTTGACCTCATGTTAGCAGATGAGAAATTGTCTCCACCAGGTGAGCTGACACCTGGGGCTTGTTCTCCACAACCCCAGGCCTGTGGAAACCACACAATGCCCATTGTGTGGGAAGGGAACTGGAAATTCACCATCCTGAGTGTCCTGCCAGCTCAGCCAGGCCCACTGGAACATTGGGATTAATGAGCACCAGTGTTGCCTTCTGAATCAAGGCAGGCGACCTAGTTCTGAGGTACAGCTTGACAGCCCACTCTCCAGGGCCGTTCGGGCCAATGACATACGCAGACACCAATGTGATGGACGGTCAAAAGGCGTTTATTACTTCTTCTCATGGGGTCTTATAGTCTTAGGGGTCTCTACGTCAAAAAGGGGTTTGTCCTTCTTATCTATGGTTAGTAGGGAATGGAAAAGTACTGAGCGAGGAGTGGAAAGTTGCTGACTTTACTGTTAGTGGGGCCACATTCCTATTGTTAGTTTCTTATCTATGAGTAACTGAGGGTCTTATCTACGGGAAACAGAGGGTCCTTGCTTTCCGTGACATCGCGAGTTTCTTCCGCAGCGCCTCTCCCTGACTACCACATCTCCCCCCTCCCCTTTTCACAAATGAATGAGGTAGTCATATACATATATACTGAAATGAGGTATAAGGTTGTAACTTGACAAGGGAAAGGGGGTTTGGGAAACCTGAGTAAGCTTTTGCCAGACAAGTTTGGAAAATCTTGTGACTGGCAGTGTTCCTTGGTTGAATTCTCTGGTTAAATTCACAGCAACTGTCGTCGCCCTATGAACAGGATGTTGGTCCGTTCCAGGCGGCTCTGAACGAACGAGACCAGCTTGTTCAGCAGGCATGGTCCGAAGGTGACTGTTAGAAACAGCATCGCCAATGGACCTATCAGGGCAGAAATCAGAGTGGTTAGCCAAGGTGATTGATTGAACCAGGACTCGTACCAGCCCTGTTGGGCTTCCCTGTCTTTCTGCCTCTGAGCCAGTCTGTTCCGGAGTTCTGCCATAGAGCCTCTCACGACTCCTGTGTGGTCTGCATAGAAACCCTTTCAAGGTGGCACACAGGCCCCCTTGCTGCATAAACAGGAGGTCCAGGCCTCGCCTGTTCTGCAAGACCTCTTCTGAGAGTGAGGAGACCGACTTCTCTAGAAAGGAGATGGATTTCTCGATCCTTTGCAGGTCCTCGTCAATCGTTGCCTGCAGCTGTGACAGTCCTTGGTGCTGGGTCGCTAGGGCTGAGACACCCGTGGCCATTCCAGCTGCTCCCAGGCCGAGCAGGATTGCGATAGTTATGCCTGTTATTATTTCTCTTTTGTGGATCCGGCTGGGTCCCTCAAGAACATGGTACATTTCTTCGTCTGAGTGGTACAGGACCCTAGGAACAACAACCTTGGACACAGAAGTCGTTAGAGTCATTGAATTTGGGAAGGAACATACAAGGACTCACTCCGGATCGCTGGCAAACCCACATCCCCAATGTGGATGGGATTACCCACTTATTGTTTTTCCTGTTAGGCTTGACAATTTTGGTGCAGACGTTGCCTTTCCACCTAGCTAGGGTTGCATTGCCAAAGCATCTGCCTCGGCCTGTGACTTGACTCTGGGTGATTCCTTTGCGAGGGGTATTCCATCTGCATTGGTGAGGGGCTTTGGCTGAGGAATAATTGAAGGGAGTGTTTAGAGCGAATCTTTCGTAAAAGGGGGTTTGACATCATAACAAAGCCAGCAGGATTCGGTTAGGTTAGGGTTGGGTTCGTTCAGGGATACAAAGGTAGCTTCTAACATACGAAGGATTGGGTCGGAGTCTGACTCGGTTAAGCGGCTCATCTGAAAGGTTTCTGCTTGACCGGTCGGGACATTGCTGACCCCTGTGGGTAAGGTTTTGGGGTAGGTTACGTTTCTCCCTTTCGGCACGCTTTTAATCGCTTTGTTGGGTCCGACCGCTCGGGGTGCCGACGGCTGGAGCCTGATAATTTGCACATTCACCCTCTCTTTTGACCCTTGAAGGACCACTGTCCACGTTTTGCCTGTGGCCCAGCTAGGGTGATCTGGCTGCAAGACCGTCATGTTGTAATCAGTGCATGCCCGAAATCTAGGGATTTTATGTTGGTTTCGATGGAAGTTTTCGTGAAAGAAGAAGGGTGTTTTGCAGCCGATGGGTGCCCAGGTGAACTGTAAGAAGTTGTCGGGCTCTTGTGGATACCACCCAGGCCCCGACGGTCTGGCATCTGTAACTATGGTTTCGCAGCCCCAGTGCCCACAATATCCCCACCCTGGGTGATTGCAGTAGCTTTTCCCAGGGTTTGAAGCTGGGCACCAGTAGGATAGGTACGAGTGTGTGACGTGTGGGGAATAGGGGTTTACCCTTTGCTGTCCTGGCAACTGGTTGGTGATGCGGAGCACAAAGGATAGGGTGTTTGGTATGGTGATTTCTCTGAGTGCTTTGCCACTACTAAGGTGTCGCATGACCCACCTGAAGGGCCGATGGGGGTAGTGGTCTGGGCTGGCTTCCCCTCTGGCGACAAGCCCCAACAGCAAAATCACACAGAAACACCCTTGGTGCTTGGGTCTCACCCGTGCGGGTCTCTCGGGCACTGCCTGACGGCTTGGTGGTCTGTCACTTTCGTCTGGAACCGGGATGTACGCGTCACGAGGACGTCCCACGAGCAGGTCCTGTAAACAAAGACTCGCAATTCTTGTCAGTCCCATTCTGCTTGCTATGAAGGTCCAGTTTAATCGACTTAAGTGGACACCACCTGATTTTGCCGTCCTTTTTGACAGCTGCGTACCCTCGCCCCGTGAGCATCAGCCTCCAGCCCCATTCCCATTCACCTAGCTCGTTTCTAATTACCACCTGTGGGCCCTCTTCTAGCGTTCGAGTGGCCCAGTGTTTTCGGATGGGACTGTTTGTTTCATCTCCCCTAGGGAATTGATTCAGTGCCAGCAAAGCGGTTGCCAGCATACGTGCCTGATCTCCTGGGGGAATGGCATTGGCAAAGCCCTCTGCTTTTGCCAACACTTCTATCTTGGTTTTCAGGGTCTGGTTTGCTCTCTCAACTATGGCCTGTCCGGTACTGTTATATGGGATGCCTTGCACTAGTGTGATGCCCCATTTCGAGGCGAATTCCTGTACTTGTTTGGAGGTGAAATTGGAGCCGTTGTTCATTTTGAACTGCTTGGGGATACCAAGCCAAGCCATGGCTGTCAGCCAGTGCTGAATTGTGGCTTTGGAGTTAGTTTTGGGGTGCTGTGTGGCTATGATCGTTCCGCTATAAGTGCCCACTGTCACTGCAAGCCATGCTCGAGGCTTCAACAGTTCGCACCAGGTGAAGTCCGACTGCCAGATTTCTGAGGGCTTGAGACCTCTTGGGTTGACCCCGCAGGTCCAAAGGGGTGACTTCTGGCAATGAGGGCAGGTGGCTACCACATGTTTTGCGTCCGCCGTCGGGATTCCGCATCTCTTCGCCAGCGCTTTGACTCCGATGTGGAGCGACTTGTGCAGTTGACGAGCTCTTTGCAAGGTCCAAACGCCTTTTGCTGCGGCGTCCGCTTTGTCATTGCCGATCTGGAAGTAACCTTTGACTGGGTCATGGCTGTTGATGTGGATGACTGACACGGTGCCCTGTCGCGAGGAGAGTGCTTCTTCCAGCATTAGGGCTGCTGCTGATGTTGACACTCCTGGTCCTGCCATGGCTAGGCAGAGCCTTGCCACGAATATAGAGTCTGTTACGATGTTGAGGTGTTCATCTTGGAAGAGTCCGCACGCCAAAACCACTGCTGCTGCCTCCAGTTGTTGCACTGACAGTGTGGGGTCACACGCTTTGACGCAGTGCCATTGCTCTCCTGCCTGCCACACTGCTGCTGCAGTTGAAGTCGTGGCAGAAGCATCTGTGAAGACCGTTGGTCCTGACTGCTGGCTGTCCTTGACCTTCGGTGGCATGTCCATGTCGACTACGGTCAGCAACTTAGTCCAGGGTGGCTTGGAGGAGTAGGAGACTTCTCCTCCGAAGCCGGAGAGAGCAAGGGCCAGGTACTCCGATATTGTGGCTGACTCCGTGGTCGGCTGCTTGCGAAACGGAAGGTGGATGCTTGTCGGCTCTGTCCCTAGGTGTTTCAAAGCGAGTCTCCTGCCTTTCATGATGAGGCTGGCGATGCATTTGATTCCTGGGGAGAATGCACGAGAGGGTCTTCCGAGGACCACCCATTGGATCGGCCAGGCCTTTTCAGAAGGTCCTTGAGCCAGTGCTCCCACTCCCCCCTTCGGTGTAAAGTGGATGTACAATTCCAGTGGCATGGCAGGGTTCCACCTGGCAAGTGTGCCAGTGGACATCTGGCTTTCGATGAAGTCGAGGGAGCTCGTTGCTTGCGGCATCAGCTCCTTGGGTTCCCAGGGGTGCTTTCCTTTCAGGAGGTCGTACAGAGGGTCCATGACCTCGGGAGGAATCAGGACAATGTTGCGAAGCCACTGCAGCGATCCCACCAGGCGTTGCACGTCGTGGAGCATCTCGACGTCTCGGTTGGTCTTCATCTCGGGGGGTGTCACGTAGGAGCTTGTAATTCCTACTCCCAGGAAGGTCACGCAGGGTCCTCTCTTGATCTTTGCGCTCGCGATCTCGAAGCCGTTGGCCTGAAGGGTCTCTGTGATTGTGGTCACCAGGTGATCCACTTGGCTTGTCGATGGTGCTGCGACCAGGATGTCGTCCATGTACTGGATGATGGTTGTGGTGGGATTGGAGTGTCGGACTGGCATCAGTGCTTTGTCCACGGTGATTTGGCATATGGTCGGGCTGTCGACCAGGCCTTGTGGAAGCACTCTCCATTGGAAGCGAAGGTTGGGCCGCTCGCCGTTCCAAAACGCCACGGAAAAGGTGAATCATTCTCTGTCCTCAGGGTGCAGGGGTATTGAAAAGAAACTGTCCTTGATATCCAGTACTGCGCACGGCTGCCCTGCGGGGATGGCTGAGTTCGCGGGTAGCAGTGTCTGGACTGGACCCAGGGGTCGGATTGTCCTGTTCACTTCTCTCAGGTCGTGGACGAGACGATAGCCTTGTCCAGACCTTTTGGGGATCACAAATACCGGGGTGTTCCATGGGCTGGTGGAGGGTTCTATGTGACCCTTTTGTAGTTCGCGGTTGACCAGTTCCTGCAAGGCTGCCGCTCGAGGCTCTGTCAGGGGCCCCTGCTCAACCCATACAGGGTCTGATGATTTCCAAGTCAATTTGATTGGCAGCGGGGCTGTACGGCAGTGGCCCTCATGATAAATTTGTAATCCGAAATCCGAGCATGGAAAGGACGTCCCTTTTCCCCGGGGCCGGGATGCTTGGAGTGAGGGTGCTGCCAGGGAAAGCTGTGCCAGCTGGGGACAGCTCGCTGAGTTGCTGCCCTTCCCCGGAAGCCTGGGCTAACGTGGTCGCCCTGCCATTCCTGCTTAGATACAGTCCGCCCCGCCCCATCAAAAAGCATGCGGCTTATTTGCGTAATATCAAAAGTGAGCAGATCGTTATTGCTAGAAAGGTCGTCCTCTAGAGTGGGTACTACATCTGAGTTGATCCCTATTTCTGAAATCGCTTTTGCTTCTTTTGGGTTAACTGGGGCATATGCCCTTTGTTGGTTCCCCCGCGCTCCGGCAACCCCCCCGGGAAAGCGTGCATGGAGGCTGCCGGTGCCCGGTCCCCACAGGCTGCTTTTATTTTTCCCCAATCGCTGAGTTTGTGTTGCGATTGTTTCTCGATATTGTTTAAAGCTTTATTCGGTTTCGCTCGAAACCGCATTAATTCTGCTCTCTCGGTTTCCGAGTCCCAGCCGGACTCGGTCAGCTCTTCCAAGCTGTCTGAGCAGCTGTTACTTGACTCTGAGACGGAAGCTGACTGCCGGTACACTTCCGGCGCTCCGTGCCATTTTGTTCAGCTTCGACCTCGCTCCTCCCTTCGGGGGTGGTGCTGCTCCCTCCCACTGGGCTCTCCCCGCCTCCTGCTGGGGGAGGTCCTTACCCCATAAGGACCTAATTTGGATAGAGCGCTCTGGTTGGTCTTACGCTCCTCCGCGGGGGCCGCCCCGTCTCCCCGCTCGCCCGCGCATGCGTTGTTAAGCAGGCTGACTCCGTTTCCGCCCCCCGCCTCCTCCCTTCCGCCCTCGCCATGTGGTTGGGCACCATTTTTAAACGCACATGGCAGGGGCGAGTTTTTACCAATCCCGGTGGGGTCCAACAATCCGGCCTCGTTCCGCGCCTCCTCTGCGAGTCTCTGCCAGAAGCATCGCGCGCGCTGCTCTGCTTCTTGCGCCGGACCGGTGGCCGGCGTGGAAGAGACGGATAGAGAAACCGCGGCTTTTTCGGACGGTTCCGCGGGCGGGCTAGGACCCGGCGGGCTCCGCGAGAAGGTTGGGGGGTCCCCTGGGGGTTCCAGGGGGTCTCCTGGGGGCTCTGGGGGGTCTGGGCTCGGGCTTGGGAAAGGGTGGAACGCGCCCGGCCCCCGCATATTCCCGCCTTCAATCCGATCACTCTCAGAGGTGGTTTGCGTTGCGACCCCCACCCCCGGCATTGGTGTAGCTAATAAACGTATACACGCGGCTTCCCGCGTCTCCTGTTCTTCTAACGTGTTGCATAGGGCCTCTTCTACTTTCCCCCACGCTTTGAGGTTTTTACCACTGCCTGCGGACTTAGAGTCCTCTGCTGAGGCGGCAGTGCACTTCTCCCGCGCTTCCGAATATAATATATTTACCGGACGTTCGATCGTCCCCAGCTCTAGGAGCCTTGCAATAGCAAGATTAGAATTCCTGAGCTCACCTTTAATTCCCCATTGCTCATGAGCCTGACTTACGACCTTCGCTGTGGATTCCATGGCCCAAGCGGGTCCCAGGGCGTCCCCTACGCTGTGGTCAGACCTGCTGCCACAGCCGCCGTCCTCTTTCCAGGAGAATCCCCATTCCCCAGGCGCAAGCCGCTTTCCCAGGTCCCGGCACCAAAATGTTGCCTTCTGGATCTAGTCAGGCGACCTGGTTCTGAGGTACAGCTCGATGGCCCACTCTCCAGGGCCGTTCGGGCCAATGACATACGCAGACACCAATGTGGTGGACGGTCAAAAGGCGTTTATTACTTCTTCTCATGGGGTCTTATAGTCTTAGGGGTCTCTACGTCAAAAAGGGGTTTGTCCTTCTTATCTATGGTTAGTAGGGAATGGAAAAGTACTGAGTGAGGAGTGGAAAGTTGCTGACTTTACTGTTAGTTGGGCCACATTCCTATTGTTAGTTTCTTATCTATGAGTAACTGAGGGTCTTATCTACGGGAAACAGAGGGTCCTTGCTTTCCGTGACATCGCGAGTTCCACAGCGCCTCTCCCTGACTACCACACACCAGGGACCACCAGAGACCCCCAGGACAGAAGAACACATGGGTAAAGGGGAGAGGATGATTTTGGGGAAATGATTATCATATGTGTGTTTAGTCCAGGACAATCAATGAATATGTGTGCAAAATACAGAATATAAACAGAAACTTTCCTGTACTGAGCATGCACGGCTTTGGAAGAAGCTATCCCCGTGCATCCAGCTGAATAAAGAATGCTGCTTCTTTATGCTACATTGGGGTTAAGGAGTTTTCTGGTTTACTGAATTTTTGGTAACACTCCCGCTTCCAAGGATAGCTCTGTCTGCTGCTGTTCACAAACAGAGAAGGGCTGGTGGCAGATGAGGGGCTCAGAGGCTGCCTGGGGCACAGTGACCATGAAATAATCAAGTTTTCAATGTTCTGTGAAAGAAGGAGGGGCAGCAACAAAACTTCTGCACTGGAAATAGGAAGGGCAGACTTTGGCCTGTTTAGGATGCTGATCTGGGGAGTACCAAATCAGGTCCTGATTTTTTTAAGTGAAACATCCCTTAAAAACAAAGGGATCCAGGAAGGATGGACACATTTCTAGAAAGCAATCATAAGCGGGAAGGAGCAGCCTGTCCCAGTGTGGCAAAAGATGAGCTAGTGAGGAAAATTACTAGCCTGGCTGCCCATGGAGCTTTTGTGGGGACTCAGGTGCAAAAAGGACTGGCACGGCAGGAAGTTTTAAGGATGTCTTTAGGTTATCAGAAAGAACATTAGAGTGGTGAAAGCTCAATCAAAACTTAAGCTGACCCATCCTTTAAAGAAAAAAAAATTATTGTATAAAAATTTTTTAGCAAAAGGAGGGCGAAGGAGAACCTCTACTCTTTATTGGATGCAGTGGAGAAGATAGTAAGTAAAGATAAGGAAATGGCTGAACTGCTTAACACCTTGTTTGTCTCAATTTTCAATATTAGGACAGGCTGTCCTTAGGACAAGCATTCTCCTGAGCTGGTAGATGGGCACAGGGAGCAGAACAGCCCCCCCTGTAATCCAGGAGGAATCAGTTGGTGACCTGCTGAGCCACTCAGATGCCCACAGGTGAATGGGATAGAATAGGATCCATCCCAGGGGGATGAGGGAGCTGGTGGATGAGCTCCCCAAGCTGCTCTCCATCATTTACCATCAGTGCTGGCCCAGCAGGGAGGGCCCAGGGGACTGGAGGTGCCAGTGTGAGCCCATCCCCAAGAATGGCTGGAAGGAGGATCTGGGGAACTCCAGACCTGCCAGCCTGACCTGGGTACCTGGCAAGGTTATGGAACAGATCACCTTGAGTGCCATCCCAGGGCACCCACAGGATGGCCAAGGAGTCAGAGCCAGCCAGCGTGGATTTAGGGGTGGCAGGTCCTACCTGACCAACCTGGTCTCCCTTTATGACCAGGTGACCCGCCTGTGGATGCAGGAAAGGCTGTGGATGTTGTGTGCCTGGAATTCAGCAAAGCCTTTGACACTGTCTCTGACAGCATTCCCAGGAAAAGCTGCAGCCCACGGCTTGGGCAGGTTCCCTCCTCGCTGGGAGATTTAAGAGCTGGCTGGAGGCTGGGTCCAGAGAGCGGTTGGGATGGTGCTGCACCCAGCTGGTGTCCAGGCACTGGTGGTGTCCCCCAGGGATCTGTGTTGGGCCCAGTCCTGTTTAATATCTTCACTGATTATCTGGGTGAGGGGATCAAGTCCACCATTCACAAATTGCAGATGGCACCAAGCTGGGTGTGAGTGTGGATCTGCTGGAGGGCAGGACAAGAAGACACAGCCTTAAGCTGCATCAGGGGAGGTTTAGGCTGGAAAATAGGAAGAAGTTCTTCACAGAAAGGACGAGTGGGCATTGGAATGGGCTGGCCAGGGCGGAGGTGGCAGAGTCACTGTCCCTCTCCAGTGGCACTAAGTGGCATGGTCTGTGTTACAAGGCAGTATTAGGGCATTGGTTGGACATGATGATCCCAAAGGTCTTTTCCAGCCTATTTGATTCTGTCATTCTGTGATGATTGGGACACTCTGGGGCCATTGGGACACTGCAGGGCCTCATGGAACTAAGAGGACCATGGTGACACCATGCAGCACCACAGAACCAGGGGTCCACTGTGGTGCTCTGGGGCCAAACGGACCCAGGGAGTGCACCGTGACATTCTGGGTCCTTGTGGTCCCACAGAGGCCATTGTGACACTGCAGAGCCTTGTGTAACCAAAGGGTTTCACCATTTTGACACTGCAAAACCAAAGAGACCATTGGGAGACTCCAGGGCCCAGTGGATCCAAGGGGCCGTTCTGACACTGCGGGGCCTCATGGAACCAAGGGGACATTGTGACACTGCAGGATCCTGTGTAACCAAAGGACCACTGTGACATTATGAGGCCTCAAGGGATCTGGAAGAACATTGTGACACTGTGGGGCCTTGTGGAAACAAGGAGTTCATTGTGATACTGAGGGGACTTGTGTAACCAGAGACACCATGGTGACAGTGTAGGACCTCATGTGACCATGGGGCCATTGTGACAGTCTGGGGCCCCATGGAACCGAGAGGCCACTGTGAAAAAGCAGCACCAATGAGAACACTGTGACACTGTGAAGCCCCATGGAACCAAGGAGACCATTGTCACATTTGGGCGCCCCATGGAACATAGGAGACCAGTGTGACAGTGCAGGGCCTGGTGTAACCAAGAGGCCATTGTGACACTGAGGGGCTCCATGGAACCAAGGACATCTTGGCAGATGACACCAAGCTGGGTTTGAGTGTGGATCTGCTGGAGGGTAGGGCGGCCCTGCACAGGGCCCTGGACAGGCTGCATCCAGGGCCAAAATCCAACAAGGTGAGGTTTAACAAATCCAAGTGCTGGGTCCTGCCCTTTGGCCACAGCAACCCTTGCAGCACTACAGGCTGGGGACAGAGCGGCTGGACAGCAGCCAGGCAGAAAGGGACCTGCAGGGACTGATGGACAGCAGGCTGGACATGAGCCAGCCGTGTGCCCAGGTGGGCAAGAAGGCCAATGGCTCCTGGCCTGGATCAGGAATGGTGTGGCCAGCAGAAGCAGAGCTGCTGTGCCACCACTGATCTACCCCCATCTCTGCAGACAGACATTGCTGCTTCAGCTCCAGAGAAGGCAACAAAAGGGCATCTCTGCAGAAAATTCTGCTGGGAGATCCTTTAGTTCCTTTAAAGCCACCAAGTGCACAGCCCCTCTTTGACACAGTCTGTGGCCACAGGGAAGTGGAGAGAAACAAAATGAGAAATGGCACAAGAAATGACATTTCTTTGTGGACAATATGAAAAAACTAAAACAAAGGAAAATAATCTCCAAAATGAAACCAACAAGAAGTATCAAAAACTAGCTTTATTAAAAGTGTTTTGCAGAAATTGCGCAGCAGTTTAATGTTCCTGAAAGCATCCAGTCATCAGTCTCCTCACTGCAGCCTTGAGCTCCTGGTTCCTCAGGCTGTAGATGAGGGGGTTCAGGGCTGGAGTAACCACCGAGTACAGAACTGACATTGCCAGATCCAGGGATGGGGAGGACAGGGAAGGGGGCTTCAGGTTTGCAAACACTGCAGTGCTGATGAACACGGAGACCACGGCCAGGTGAGGGAGGCAGGTGGAAAAGGCTTTGTGCTGTCCCTGCTCAAAGGGGAGCCTCAGCACAACCCTGAAGATCTGCACATAGGAGAAAACAATGAACAGAAAACAACCAAACACCAAACAGACACTAACTGTAATGAGCCCAAGTTCCCTGTGGTAGGATTTGGAGCAGGAGAGCTTGAGGATCTGTGGGATTTCACAGAAGAACTGGCCCAGGGCATTGCCATGGCACAGGGGCAGGGAAAAGGTACTGGCCGTGTGTAGCAGTGAATAGAGAAAGGCACTGGCCCAGGCAGCTGCTGCCATGTGGGCACAAGCTCTGCTGCCCAGGACAGTCCCGTAGTGCAGGGGTTTGCAGATGGACACGTAGCGGTCGTAGCACATGATGGTCAGGAGGAAATACTCTGCTGAGATAAAGAAAACAAAAAAAAAGAGCTCTGCAGCACATCCTGTGTAGGAGATGTTCCTGGTGTCCCAGAGGGAATTGTGCATGGCTTTGGGGACAGTGGTGCAGATGGAGCCCAGGTCGCTGAGGGCCAGGTTGAGCAGGAAGAAGAACATGGGCATGTGCAGGTGGTGGCCGCAGGCTATGGCGCTGATGATGAGGCTGTTGCCCAGGAGGGCAGCCAGGGAGATGCCCAGCAAGAGGCAGAAGTGCAGGAGCTGCAGCTGCCGGGTGTCTGCCAATGCCAGCAAGAGGAAGTGGCTGATGGAGCTGCTGTTGGACATTTGCTGGGGCTGCACGTGGGGACCTGTTCATGGAGAAAAGGAAAGTGAAGTGTTAGAGGATATTTGTATCCAAAATCAAAGCCATTTCCCATATACCATCCTCTGTAACATACATGAACATGGTTTTGTGTTTAAGAGTTTTGAAGTTTTCTTTATAAGCTCCCCCCATGTGTCTCCTGGTATTCTTGGATATCTGAAACCATCAGCATTATTTCTGCCCTCCAGTAGATGAGAGTGAGTTCCATAAGGCAAGATGATGAGTGGAGAGTCAGGGGAGATGGTCTGTCCCTTCATTCTGTTTGGAGTTTCTGTGAACTTTCAGTTTTCTCAAATGTAGGGTGTTCACACTCCCACATTTCTCTTAAAAACCCCCAGGTACTGCTGAGAGCAGATGGATCCACCACAGCCCAGCTCCACATTTGTAGCCAAGGAGTCACATTGCTCATTTCACCAACCCAATAGCAGCATTTTCAGTGTCAGAACACCTCTGATTTCCCCATCAATTATACAACTCAGAGATGCTCTGGGACACGTTTGCACCCTGGATTGGAGCTCCCAGCTTGGACTGAAATCTCAGGGAGACCACCAAGTGTCCTTATGATGGCATTGGACGAAGGGAGATGCAGCTCCTTCCCTGGCTGCACTGACAGCATTGCCCAGAGCCGGGCACTGGGGACAGCATCACTCTGAGCCAGCTGTGTCCCCCGGCCAGAGCCCCCAGTGCTGGGCAGCTGTTCCCAGCCCTGTGCTCTGCAGAGGGAACTGGGCCCGGGGCTGCAGAGCTGCCCCACGGCTCTGCTGCAGCTCTGCCTGCACAGGAGGGGCTGCACGCCTTTGAGACCTGGCCCTGAGGGCACAGGCTGGGCTGGGGGCACAGGAGGGAGGGGGCTTGTTCAGAGGGAGGGGCTGCACTGGAGGGGATCCTGTGGACATCTCTAAACTCTCCCTGCCACAGCAATTCTGGGTTTTGTTTTCTCTCCTTGCCTGATCTTCTCTCTGCTTCCTGCAGATTTCCCTCCTGCAGGTGTTTCCCTGTGCCTGATCTCTCCCTGCCAGCACTCACAGACCCCAAATCTCTGTGCACTCTCCTTGGCCTGACAGAACCCTGGCTGCTTGCAGGGCACTGGCTGGGGCAGGTTCTCTTTGCAGGTGGGAGAAAGGACAGCTCAGACTGAGCCTGATGGGTCCAGCAAAGGTGATGCTGGTGCTGTCCCTGGGCAGAGTGGCTGAAAGCACTTTAGGGATCTCCTGTGAATCTATTGATCGCTAAAACCAACAGTCCGGATATCTCAGAGACTTGAAGAACATAATGATTAGCAATTCATACTATCTTTAATATTTAACCCTCCCTTCCTGACATTCTCCAATATTAGGAAACTGAATACTTGAACTCTTTGTAAATTTCCTCACTTTTATTAAAAAGCTTGTCTTGGAAATATTCTATGACTTATTAGAACCCCTAAGCATGTCTGAGCTTCATGAGCATTTCACCTCCCCTGCACCAGAAACACCCAGAGTTGTACTCACAGAGTCTGTAGGCATTGGGATGTTCCAGCTTTAGGAGATCACTCCAGGAGCTGCAGCTGCATTGTCCTGCAGCCAGAGGTTGCTGTGCCAAGGGCTGGCAGTGATTGTGCCCCAGGCACTTCTCAGCACCTTCCCAGCCCTGATTGATTGAAGCTCTCTGTGCCTCTGTGCTGTGCCCGGAGTGGCTGCAGGCAGTACCCCAGCCCTGCTGGGCTGGGAGAAGAGTTGCTCATCAAGAGAAATGTGCTTTTGAAGCTCTTCTTGGTTACCAGGAGCTGCCTCTGTGCCAGGCTCAGCTCAGCAGCACAGACACAGCACAAGGACTTTAATGAGCCTCTGGGGCTTTGTGCTCAGGCCCTGACCATCAGTCGCTGAGAGGGAGCTGAAAAAACCTCACCAGAACTCCAAGTCAGAGTCCAACTCCAAAGTTGCTTGGACTTTTAATGGGTCCCACTGAGGGACATGACTGAGAAAGTGTCCCCAGACCCCAGGCAGAGCAGAGAACTGGGGGCAGTGCTGACACGTGGGGACAAAGAGAAGCCAAGTCTTGGTGCCCTGGGGAACCAAGGGCTGGGAGGAGACATCTTGTCCTGAGGCACGGGGGCCTCCTGGCACAGCCCCAGCCAGGCTGGGCACTGTCAGCCCCTTGTCCTGCCCTCAGCATCCCCCCTAGCCCACATCCCAGTGGCCTCAAGGATCTGCTGGAAGGAGTCCCTGGGGAGCCTTGCTCAGGAATGCCCCTGGGAGCTCTTTAATGCTCCCTGCAGGGACTGCAGGTTTTTCAAAGGACTTTGGGTTTGGCTTTTGCCTTGGAGTGTCTGAGAGGTTTTTGCTATCTTTGCCTCCAATTATCTGCTGTAATTAGTCCCTGGAGAGGCTTTGTCAGTAACAACACTCAGTGGGGCTCATTAATGCTTCAGGATACTTCAGGTATTTTAAGGTACTTGGCGTTTCCCTTTTGATACAGACTCAGTGAGAGGTTTGTGCAATCATGGCTCCAATTATCTGCTTTAACGACCCTTGAGAGCTTTGTACTGACACTCAGTGGAGCTCATTAATACCTTGAGATACTCAAGGTTTTTAAGGTACTTTGGATTTTCCTTTCCACACTGAGTCTCTGAGAAGTTTTTGTGCCATCCTGGCCTCCAATTCTCCAAGGAGTCCATGAAGAGCCTGTGTTGGGATGTACCTCAGTGGGACCCATTCATGCTTTGAGACACTTTGAGTTTTTCCTCTGACTTTGACTCCTGGAAAGGTTTGTGCATTCTCTTCTCAGGCCCTGAGGTTCCAGGGTTCAGCTCCAAATGCACAGTGAGGCTCATGAGGATCAAGCAAGTCCTGATAAACCATGGCTCTGCCTTGATTTCCTTCTTCTGTTGTACAAATCACTAGGAATTTCTTCTTGTATAGTTATGGAGAAATATTTCAAAGAGCTTCTAATAAATCCACATTCTTCTTTTAAAGATATGTTGTTCTCTTTAGAGCAGAGGTGATCATGGCATTCAGTGACTGATAGTGACTCAGGGACTCTCCTCAAGCAGTCTGGCCTGATCAGAGAAGCTGTGCCTTGAGGTCTGACCCTGTGTGCACCACCTTGCTCCACATTTGCCAACCCCATTCTGTCCCTCCTTTGTCACTTGAGGCCAGCTTAGCTTGGAGAACTGGCTGCACTCAGGCAAAGAGTGGTTTTCTTTTTTTATTTTTGTAATCTAAAACTCCTGAGTTCTCCATTGAATACAGACACCCTCCTCACATGTGTGCCAAGCCCACGTGCCACCAAGATCACTCCAGACCTGCCCTGGGCCAGCTGTGAGGGTGTGTGGAGGCCCAGAGGCCTACCATCAGAGTCTCAGTCCCCTATACATGGAGGACTGGTTCCAGATAAGACGACTATGCTTTCAGGTTAGGGTGAGATCCCACTGATCTTTTCAGGCACATGCTGATTTATGTCACGTTATGTTACCCCATTGGCCTAATTACCCTAGTTCAGCTCCTATTGCCCACGTTTGTTTAGTCCTTGAATGTTCTTCTCTCTCTGTCCCTCCATTGGCCCTAGTTTGCGGCATTCTTTCACCCTTTTTCCCTATTGGCTGATCTGACCTCTGACCCATCCTTTGCACCATTTCCCCCCATATCCATTGGACCCTGACCCTCAGCTCCACCCTCACTACCCCATATAAGGCCCTGTTCCCTCAGCCTACACCCTGTCTTCATCCCTGGAGCCTTTTCAGCTGTGTAGCCTGTTCCTGTACCAATAAACCCAGTTTTCTGGAGAAAATACAAAGATCCATCCTGCCTATTCTGTCGACTTTCTAAGGTAGCAGTGAGCTTTGGGGTCATGAGTGCTGGACCTCCAAGGGCCTCAGTAGAGCCATGGTGCTACACATGGCACCCGAATAGGGACCTGATTTGTTGAGTTCCCTGTGAGCGTCTCCAGCGGTGATCCTGCCAGCCAGACGTCACTGGAAGCTGTTCCCCTTCAGGTCAGCCACAACACTGAAGTGAGACTTCAGTTTTATCGAATCTCATTGAAGAAGAAGTTAACAATCCCTTCAACATCTGTGGTACCAACTTCACTGACAGCCCCACAAGCCCCACTTTGGCTGAAGATTCTGCCTGTGAGACTGAGAGTGAGTGACTGAGTGGCAGAGAGCTCCCAGGTGTTCAGGCTTTTGATTTTCTGCTCCTGCGAGTGGGAAATCCCTCTTCCATTGGGGGAAACTATGGGAAATAATCAGTCCCAAGCCGAAAAGGATGTTTTTGTTAAATTTTGGAGAGTTTTAAACTTAGAGGGGAGTTCATTTTCTCAGGAGAGTTTAAAATATTTTGTTCACTGGTTGTTTAAGGAGTTTCCTGATATCTCTGTTGATCCTATCTTTCAGTTATCATTTTGGGATGTTGTTGCGGAAAAGTTTATATTTTACAAACACAAGCAATGTTCAAAGTTGGGAAATTTTATCTGTTGTTTCATTCAATTTATAGGATCATTTAACAAGTTCATGGTTCAAACCCTTTGTCCTGGTTTATTCAACCCGCCCCCCACATTTCTGAACCCACGTTCCCTGAGAACAGGATGGGAGATGGAGCCTGCCCTTTGGCACACACAAGCCATCTGCCGCCTGCCATCTTCCCTCCTTTTCTGTCCTCTCCTCAGGGTGGTAGTGGCCATGCTGCCCTGAGATACACCCTTGACCACATTCCTTCATCCCGTAGACCTAATCCCCCTTCCTATAAATCACAAGATGGCAATACTCCTGTTAGGGAGATGTCCATTTCAGATTCCCTCCTACCTTCATCCCCCTTTCCTGCCTTTTCTCTGGGTACCTCCCCTGTGATAGGTCCCACCTTGATGTCAAATTCCGCCCCCGGAACTGGACATGGGGCCAACTGGAAGGAAGCCATTTCAGCTACCAAAGGCCTTCAACACAAGGTGTTGCCAGTTGGCCGAAAGCCCTGCGCCCCTCCCAGCAGATCTGCTTCCTGCAGAATTCTCTTTCCCTGGATCTCTGTTGCAGATGGAAGCTGCTGGTGCCATCCTCACCTTAAACCTCTCTCTTGAATGCAAACAGATGTTCCCACGTGTGTTAAGCAGGATTTGTTTAATGTTCCTACAAAACTTTTGTTGTTCCTCATGGAATGAAGGGGCCATTTTGGGACTGAGGGGGTGACGTGGAAACAAGGAGTCAGTTGTGACCCTGGGGTCCCATGGAACCAAGGGGCCATGGTGACACAACAGGGTCACATGGATACTGTGGTCCATTGTGACAGTGTGGATCCAAGGAGACCATGGAGACACCTCCAGAACCTCATGGAACCAAGGAGTCCATGGTGACACAGTGGGCTGCATGGAGCCAATGGTCCATGGTGACACTGCCCATCCAAGGAGGCCATTGTGACACTGTGGAAGCTCATGGAGCGAGGGAGGACATTGTGACACTGAAGAACTGCATGGCACCAAATATCCATGGTGACACAGCAGGGCATCATGGGAACCAAGGAACCGCTGTTGGCAGTAGGGAAACTCATTGAACCAGGGGCCCTTGTGGAACTGCAGAACCATCAGAGCTGCTGGACCTTGTCCCAGCTCCTTGGGAGGCACGGCAGGAGTGTGGGAAGGGCTTCAGCTACAGCTCCGCCCTCATCAGGCACCGGCGCATCCACACTGGGGAGAAGCCCTACGAGTGTGCCCAGTGTCAGAAGAGGTTTCGGACCAGCTCCAGTCTCCTCCAGCAACAGCAGATTCACACAGATGAGAGTCCCTTCTGCTGCCCTGACTGTGGAAAAGGCTTCAAGCGCAACTACACCCTTGTCAGCCACCGGCGCATCCACACTGGGGAGAGGCCCTACGAGTGTCCTGAGTGTCAGAAGAGGTTTCACACCAGCTCTGATCTCCTCTTGCATGAGCGGATTCACATGGATGAGAGACCCTTCCTCTGCCCTAGCTGCGGGAAGGGCTTCAAGCGCAACTCCCACCTCATCAGGCACAAGCAGACCCACACTGGGGAGAGGCCTTACGAGTGTGGGGAATGTGGGATGAGCTTTAGCCAGAACTCTAACCTGTTCTCCCACCAGAAGACCCACACCAGAGAACGGCCCTATGAATGTGGGGAATGTGGGAAGAGCTTCAGTCTGAAGTCTCTCTCAAGCTGCCACCAGAGGATCCACACTGGGGAAAGGCCATACAAGTTTTGGGAATGTGGGATGACCTTTACTAGGAGGCCCCCACTGATCATCCACCAAATGACCCACACTGGGGAGAAGCCCCACAAGTGCCCTGAGTGTCAGAAGAAGTTTCACACCAGTTCTGATCTCGTCCAGCACCAGCAGATTCACACGGTTGAGAGGCCCTATGAGTGTCCTCAGTGTGGGAAGAGCTTCTCCAGCAGCTCTCACTTGACCAGACACCAACGGAGTCACCAGTAAAAGAAACCCTGCACATGTCCCAACTGCAGGAGGAGTTCATGCACTGCTCCAGCTTTATCCCCCATGGGAGAACCCACGTTGGGAAGAGCCCTGGGGACCCATTTTCCCTGTGATCCATGCTGGGAAGACAGCTGTACCTTTTCCTGCCTCTGCCAATTATATGATGTGGGATGGAAGAACATGAGGGTCTGGCCATAGCCCTGTCATTACATTTACTCCCACCTCAGGTCATTGCTAGGGGCAGGAAAGGGACTCTCTCTCTCCCTGAAGAGAAGGGTGTCCTTTCCAGGCAGGGGAAATTGTGGCCAGGCAGACCCAGTGAATTGCGTTTAGTTTTCCCTGTAAATAGTTTTTCTGTTATCAATAAAATTTCTGTTCCATTTGTTCCTTATATTGTTGCTGTTCCCAATAAATCATTCCTATCCCAGCCCAGGATCTTTCCCTTTTGTGCTTTCCAGGGGAGGTGGGAGGGCAGCAAGGGCAGCGCAGTTTTAGTGGGAGCAGAAAAATGGGGTACCCAATTCCTGAATCCTGGCTCGTGGAAACCGAGCATCCCAGATGGTCCCAGCCCTGGTGGTGATGGCAACAGCCTTGGGAGCGGGTCCCTGGCTGGGGCTGTGGGAACCTGTTCCCTCTGGTGCCCAGGGACGGGAGTGGAGGGAACGGCTGCAGCTGAGTTGGGGCAGGCTCAGGTTGGATGTCAGGGAAAGGTTTTTGCCCAGAGGCTGCTGGGGCCCTGCCCAGGCTCCCCAGGGAAGGGTCCCAGCTCCAGGGCTCTCTGAGCTCCAGCAGCGTTTGGACAGCACTGCCAGGCCCAGGCTGGCATTGTTGGGGTGTCCTGTGCAGGGCCGGCAGTTGGACTTGAGGATCCTGATGGGTCCCTCCCAGCTCAGCCAATTCTGTGGTTCTGGGATCCCATGAGCCTGGGGATGGGGCTGCCAATGGTTGCCATGGCAACGGGCTCTGCCTGCAGGCCTGAGCTGGTGTCCATGGAAACCACCCCGGCATGGGGTCTCCATGGAGCTGTTGAGGGACTGAGCATAGCAACAGGGGGCTGGTGATGGTTGCCATGGAAACTGACCATAGCAACAGGGGGCTGGTGATGGTTGCCATGGAAACTGACCATAACAACAGCATGCTGCTGATGGTTGCCTACTAAGGATCAGATTCATCACAGGCCCTCAGAGGGGCTCCATGGGGACTTTCCAAGAGTCTCCAGGCTCTTCCAGAACTGGAATGTCACAGGCAGAGACAGGGGCTCCATTGAGACCTCCCAGGGCTTTCTGGGGATGGTAAAGAGCCCTGTGGTCAGAGGCAGTCACAGCCATTCCATGGTGACATCCCAGGGGACCTTGGGCTGCAAAGGCACCAATCTGTCACAGGCACTCACGGGGGCTCCACGGTGACATCCCAGGAGTCCCCAGGCTGCGAAAGAGCTGGGATGTCCCAGACACTCACAGGGGTTCCTGTCATGGGCACAGTGGAAGCTTCAGGCAATGTTTATTAGAGAAGCTCCTCTTGAGTCATGAGGTGCAGAAAGGAGCCCCAGTAGCCCCCACAGATCCCAAAATACCCCCAAGGACCTCCAGGCTTTCTCAATGTCTTCTGTGAGAGTAGCCTTGGAGCAGCGGTTTCCAATCTGAGTTCCAGACTTTTACAGAGTTTGTGTGTAAAGAATTATAAAGTTGGAATTAAATCTTTGTAGAATTTGTCCCACAGGATTAGGGATGGCACACCAGATATTTTTATATAAATATGTATGATATATTATGGTAATGATTAGAGAAAATTGCCTAAATCATAAATATAAGAGATGTATAATATATTATATAGGGCACTAAGAAATTATTTCAAAGGAACTGCATTAAAGCAAAATCTGTAATTATGCAGAGCTTGATGTTACTCCTGCAGACCAATGACTGTGGGCAAATCCCTTCAACTCAGGCTGGAGCAGTGACCTTGAGGGGTATCCCCACTGCAGTGAGGAAGTTCCACACCCCCCAAGAAGGGAAATGTCAAAAGATGCTGCCATTAATATTTGGGACAGGGCTTTTCTAGTCTGAGGTGCTGCCCTGTCAGTCAGATGTGCCCAGGCTGGGCCAGCTCAGCAGCTCTGCAGAAGCTCTCAGTGGTGTCATTTGGTTGTTCCTTTCTCGGGGGATTTTTCCACCTCTGCCACAGCTTCAGCTCTCTCTGAGGATGTTGAACTTTGGGATGGAGGAGTCAGGCCGGTTTCAGCATTATTCACCCCAAAAGCAGTGTGACTCCCCTCCTTAATTTCCCACTGGGGGCTTTGCAAACAGGGCCTTGCCAGAGTTGTTGGAGCCCATTGCAGGCAGAGCCTCCTGCTCCAGCAGGAACTGCCTTTTCAGTGCCATCAGCAGGGCAGGTCCCGCTGCAGGAAAAGCCCCAGGCCAGCCCCAGCACAGGGAAGGGTTCGGGTACAAGGGCAGAGTGCTGTGCTGGGAGCTGTGCCAGGGAGAGCCTGAGGCACCAAAGGCACCTTGGCAGCAGCAGCTGCTTGCAGGCCATGGCCAGAAGCCTCCCTTGGCGGCCCGTCCTGATGCCACCACTGCAGAGCTGCTGCCCCAGGGCTCATTCCTGGCTGGGCTCTGAAAAGCCACTTCTGCTCCAGAAGCCCGACTGGGAAGCCATTGGCCCCAGCAGCTTGGGGACAAGATATTAATGACAAAACTCTTCATGGCAGCAGAGACAAGGCAGGGGCAGAGGAAATGGGAGAGCCAGGCCCAGGGGACAGGGCTGCCATGGTGATGGCTGTGAGGTCACTGCCCCTGCAGCAGCCTGGCTGCCCTCAGCAGACATTCTGGCCAGAAGCCTTGTGAGGGCACCCAGCACATCAGAGAACCCACAATGCAGGAATTCTGTCACTGGGGATGAGAGGGTTTCAATGGGCAAGGCTACACAAATCTCCTGCTCTTGGACAATTCCAGGGATGGGGAATCCACTTCTCTGGAAAAACAGCTGCAGTTTCCTGCCACTTTATTAATTGTAAAATATTTCCTCCTTCTAACAAATGTTAATTTGTCCCCATTCAGTTTAAAAATACTGACCCGTTTTCTGTCACTGTAGGATTTAGGAGAAAATAACTTCGAATGCTATTTTTCCCTTTTCACAGACCTTGGAGAGGACTCAAAAATCTCCCAGAATGGGGTTTGGAGGCCTCATCACAAAACCAGCAGGGAGAGTTTGCGGCCTCTGTGGTCAGTGGTGTAGAGACTGAGGACTGAAAGGCAATAGGCTGGGAGGGATGGATGGGTGGTTTCAGAGAGGCTGGAGCTTTTCTTCATAGTAGGAATAAGCCTGAAGAAGACCTAATAGCACCAAGTGCAGCTTGGGAGGTCCAGACTGAACACCAGGAGAAGGGAATTTCCCTATCAGGGCAGGGCTGTGGTGCAGCACGTTCCCCAGAAGGAGCCTGGAGCAGCCCAAGGCTCTGTGTGGGCAGGCAGAGGCAGGCAGGAGGCAGAGCTGTCAGCAAAGGAAGGGCCCAGCCAGGTGGGGCAGCCGGGGGATGCCGACAGCCTGCAGGGACAGAGGCGCAGGTTTCCTTAACAGCAGAGACACCTTTCCCTTGCTTGTCCCCGCCTGTCATCACTGCCACCAGTGTTCTGCTCTACCTGGAACCTGGGGACACTTTCTCCGTCCTGTCCCTCAGATGGATCTATTTAAAGTATGAGAAACTTCAGTGTTTCACCCTCTTTTTGAGTCCCTGAGAAGGTTTTTTGAGCACACTGTGAGGGACTGAGTCTGATGCAAAGAGCAGCAAAGCCCCAGAGGCTCATTAAAGTCCCTGTGCTGTGTCTGTGCTGCTGAGCTGGGCCGGGCTCCTGGCCCAGAGGCAGCTCCTGGCAAGGGCAGCGCTGCAGAGAGACAGCTCTGGCCAGGAGCAACTCCTGTACACAGAGCTGTCTGTGACATCATACGGTAGAGTGTGTGGCCATTGAGCAGATCCTGCCATCATAGAGGGTGGCTCTGTGACTTCAGAGAGTGGGTTGTGACATCACCAATTGGCTGTGTAAATTCATAGAGTAGGCTGTGATGTCACAGAACAGACAATGACATCAGAGGATGGTTTTGTGACATCACATTCAGCTGCATGACATTCCAGGGTTACATCCCAGAGTTAGATCTGTGACATCATAGGAGGCAGTGTGACATCACAGGGACTGTGTGACATCACAGGGGCTGTGTGATATCACAAGGGCAGAATGACATCACAGGGGCTACATGAGGTCACTGGGGAGGTCACTCTGCCCCAGCCCCCCCCACAGCTCCCCCCAGAGCAGTCCAACCTTGCTTGTGCACAGCGGGGTCCCCTGTCCCCCCGGGTCCCCCCGCCCCCGGCCCCGCAGCCTCCCCCAGAGGATGTTCCATGAGATCGACCCCAGAGCCTGATATGGGGACGGGGGACAGGGGCCCTGGAGGTGGCACAGGGGGACAGGGACTCCCCAGCAGCGTCCCCGTGTCCCCCAGGGCCAGAGCCTGGGCCAGAGCTCCTTCACTCTGGTATAAGCGAGGACTTGAGAGCACTGAAAAATCCCTGGCAAGGGATCAGCAAAAACCAGATTTAATATTAAGTGACAGCACCACAGAGTTCCTCAGCAAGAACCACTCTGCTCCTGACTGGATACTTCAGGCACACCAAGGAAACAAAGCAACAACACAACCAAACAAATTCCAGGCAATCAATCCAGAAATCATCAGAGAACTCTCCCTGTCAGTGTGTGACACAAGGACAGTGAGGGCAAGGATGAAAGGAATATGGCCTAAAAGCCTAACAGAGTTCAAATTTAACAGGACTTAACCTACAGCTTTACCTTTACTGACACTTTCAAATTCACAATTTAGCAAAAGAACAGAGCTTAACAGTATTTAACCTTACTTAAAACTTTTGATTTAGCAATTTAAAAGAGGAATAACGCAACAATATTTAACTTAGCTAATAACTTAAATTAAACTCAACAACTTTGCAAAACAACTCTTAGCAGCATTTAACTTAGCTTAGACCTTGTGATTTAACCTCACTTACAGGCCTGACTGATTCAGCTATCCAAGGCATTCCAACCCCTCCGAGAGCAGCATTTCTGCCACATTTCCCCAGCACAGGCCCTCCTGTGTCCACACAGACACAAACACTCAGTGCAAGGCACCTGTGAGAAATTCCCCTGAGGGCAGGAAATGCTCCCTGTGGATACGTTGGCATCTCCCCAGCAAAGGACAAAGGGTTGAGCCTGGAGGAATGGGGGCATTGGCCCAGGCTCTGTGGTTGTTGGGGATCCCTGTGTGCAGCAAATGGGAGAGTTCCCGGCTGGGAGAGGCCCCACTCATAGGGAGTCGCTGGCCCAGGAGAGCTCCAAGGGCTCCTTTTGGAGTGCTGTTTGCAGGGCCCCAAGAGAGGGGCTTCAGTCCCAGCAATGGTTCATCCTTGCCGCACTTGGCATCAACACCTTTCTTTGGCACTGTGAGAACAGGGATGTTGTGCCACAGAGGGAACAAAAACAGTTCCCAGGGCTGCTCCTACAGAAACCAGGAGCTGGTTGGGCAGCAGCAGTGCCTGGAGCAGACAGTGCTTGTGATGAGCTGCAGAGGAGCTGAGCCCAGGGCTGTTGGCCAAGGCCGAGGCCCAAGGAGCATTTCTCAGCTGGCAGGGCGGCCTGAGAAGGGGAGGGGGGAATGCAACAGCACAGGGCCATGGAACCAAGGGACCATTGTGACACTGTGGGGCCCTGTGAGACCAAGGGACCATTGTGACACTGTGGGGCATCATGGAATCATGGAGATCACTGTGACATTGCTGGGCCTCATGGAACCAAGGGGACTGTACTGATGCCGTGTGACCTCATGGAACGTAGGGATCGCTGTGGCACTGTGAGGCCCCATCAAACCAAGGATCCATTGTGACACTGCGGGGCCACATGGAACTGTGGAGACCATTGTGACACTTTGGGATATCATGGAACCAAGGGGCCATTGTGGCACTGTGAGACCCCATGGAGCCAGACATCCATTGTGACTTTGCAAGGCCTCATGGAATCATGAAGAAACCACTAAGACACTTCACAGCCTCATGGACCCAAGAGGCCATTGTGACACTGTGGGGCACCATGGAACCAAGGGGCCATTGTGACACTGAGTGGACTCATGGGATCATGGAGACCTTTGTGAAACTATGAGGCCCCATGGAATAAGCAAAGCATTGTGACACTGTGAGGCCTCATGAAACCAGTGAGACCATTGAGACCCTGGAGGTCCCCACAGAACCAAGAGGACCATGGTGATACTGTGGGGCCTGGTGAAACCAAGAGGCCTTTGTGACACTGCAGGCCTGCATGGACCATAGGTCCATCGTGACATTGCAGGGCTTCGTGTCGTCAGTGTTCCATTGTGACACTGGAGAGCCAAAGGAGACCATTGTGACACTGCGGGGCTGCATGGAACCAAAGGTCTATTGTGATACAGAGGGGCCTCTTGTCATCAATGGTCCATTGTGACACTGTGGAGCCAAAGGAGACCATTGTGACACTGCAAACACCCAGGATCCAAAGGTCCATGGTGAAATTGCAGGACTCATGGAATAGAGGAGTCACATTACATTGTGGGACTTGTGGAACCATGGAGACCATTGTGACACTGCAAGGGCACATGGAATCAGTGGGACTATTGTGACACTGCAAGGCCTTCTGGAACCTAGGGGCCATTGTGACATTGTGGGACTCCAATGAACTAAGGGTCCATTGGATCCAACTGCAGATCTTCCTGTAATCAACAAGTCCTTGTGACACTATGCGACACCATAAAACCAAGGGAACAAAGAACAGATCTGTCTGGTTTGGCCTCCCAGGAGCCACATGACTGGTCCAACTGACCTTGACATATTTAGGATCTCATCTGCTATTGAAACAATGGGGCTCCATGTTTTCCTTCCTATGGAAAAGATCTGTTCTTCTCCTCCAGGCATGCTTGGCTGTTGTGGTGTGCTGTATTATCACATTTTGGCCTTCCAGGTCACTTTCCCAGGTGTGCCTATACCTCTCTCCCTTCCCCCTTACCCCCATGCTGAGTGAGTCCTGTCACTCAGACTTAACATTCCAGCAAGGCGTCGTGTGGTTGGTCAAGTTCAAAGGATGCCACTCAGGCCCAGGGGTCATTGGCCTGTCTGGGTGTCATCTTCCCCTGAGACCCTGCCCCTCTCACCTGGTTGGTGGCTCACCTGTACCTCCCCTCCCCCTGTCCCTGAGCTTAAAAAGGTCATGAGACCATGCGGTCTTGTTCTGTTGGAGCAGGTCCTCACGTTCAAACCTCTGTAACCATGGAATAAACCTCTGGACATTAAACCCTCCAGCAGAATCCATCTCCTTTTTCTCTTCACCATTGCCTGAAGCTATTCCTCTTGAGGTAAACGGGGTCCTAACAAGCCTGGACTTGTTCAGTGCCCAGCTGCAACCACCAGCAAGGCAAGGTATCTCTGGGGTGATACACCGCAGTTGCTGCCTTTGGCCCAGCAGCGAGGGTCAGACCGGCCCAGGCACAATCTAACTGGTAATATTGGGAGCCATTTTTCCAATACTTGGCCAGAATTTGCGTTTCACCTCCAAATTTCCTTATATCCAGGGATTGTTGCCATAGGAATATTGCCAGGACAAGTCTGGCTGGCAATGGGCTCACAAGGGTCACCTCCCATCTGACCCCAAAACACTTGTCAAGTCTCTGTGCTTTCCTTCCTATGGGAAAGAACTGTCCTGCTTCTCAAGATGCCCATGGCTGAGTTTGGGTTTCCACCTCCAAAATTGCCTATATCCAAAGACTGGTCCCAGACAAAATCTGCCATTACTGACAAATCTGGCTGGCCTTGGCCCAGTGAGTCTCTCACCCACCTTCCAAACACTCGGGCTCTGTGCTTTCCTTCCTATAGAAAAGAGCTGCCCTTCTAGGGCAGGTGCCCATGGCCAGAATGGGATTTCACCTCCAGCATTGCCTGTTGTGACAGACTGGAGAAGATTTTTGGATCAAAATATGTTGTGTGTGGGGGAGGAAGGGGCAGGTCTAGCACTGCCCTGCCCTGTGACCCCAATCCCCCCAGAGCCTCTATCACAGCCCAGCAGTGTCTGCCAGTCCCTGGCACAGCACAGGCAATGCTCCACAGCCACCTCTGCAGCCCCCAGCCCAGCTCCTGAGGGACCAAATGAGCCCAAGTCCCACCTGGGGGAAGGGCCCAGGAAGACCAAGGGGTATTGAAGGCTGACCACAAGGAAAGCACACGTCTTGACCCTACCTCCTCTTAGAATTTCTGTTTATTTTAACACCATTGGAACCCAGGAGTTGGTAGCTCTGTGTGTGCTTCTATGTATCTGTTTTGTCTTTCTCTCTTTCTGTGTCTTCTTCTAATTTTGTTCTCTTGTAAATTTTAATTGACATAAACAAGAACAGGATTACAATTTGTGGAATTGGATGAGCCAAGGTATTGCTTTGAGAAGTGTTTCTGTTGATTGTTTGTCGTACTGAACATTTTGCAAAAATTTTCTTGATTTTCCAGATTGCCAGTAAAGGCTGGTTTATTGTTTTGAGTTCCTGAGAATCTCTTGTTGGTATTTCTCCAGTGCGTCCAACTCAGAGTACACAAACAACAGTAATTCCTTTTAAATGTCTCCTTGAGAGAGTTGTTTGGGGGATGGCAGTCAGTCAGGGCTTGTCTGTCCTGCTTGGCCCAGCCCAGGCAGGGCTTTCCCAGCCACATTCCACACTCCATTGCCCAGCTGGAGCCGCTGGTGCCTCTGAGTTGTGCTGTCCCAGCCCCAGAGACGCTCTCCTTGTCTGCCCATTCCCCCACGGTCTCTGGGCAGGGATGGCCTCAGTGGGGGCTGCTGACATCCTCAGCAACTTGGAGACTGCTGCTGAATTTTCCTGCTCCAGAGGCTTGTTCAGCCTTCAGCTCTTGAGTGCAGGAATTCAGTTTCCCAGGTCTCATTAACATTCAGAACACCTTAACAAGCCAAGCCATTGGGAATATTTTGATTAAAGTTACAAAATATTTTGTAGTTAAGTAGCTCTCAGTCGTGTATTCAAAGTGAATACATGATATTTGAAAAGACAGAGAGAAAATATTTTTTTAGGACAAGTTTAGTTTAATTTCCTGTTGATTTATTGATATGTGCAGTCTCCAATTGACACTGAATCCAAGAACCTCCTCATGTAATTTGAATAGATATGAAAATCAAGACCCTTTATCACTGACAATCAATCAGACTCTGTCCCTACCCCTACCCCACCATTTCCCCCATCCAAGACCTGGCACTCAGAGCAACCTTGTGTAAATCTGAGCTCCCTCCAGCCCAGGCTGCACCTGCGACTTTCAGCTCCTTGGCTCCAACTCCCACCTGCTTTCCTTGCAGAAGGAGCTGCCCAAGACACAGAGGGATGTTCATTTCTTGTCAGCCAACAAAGCCAAGGGAAGGCACGGCTCCATCAAATGCAAAAGTGATTCCTCTGGTGGATATTAAATCTACTTTCCACAGCAGACAGTCTCAGAGCAAAGGAAACACCTTCTGTGCCCAGCATAGATGCCAAGGTCCCCCAAAACCTTCCTGCCCCAATTCTTCCCCGAATTGCTCTTTGCACACACAAGTCACAGGCTGAAGTCAGGAGCTCCCTCCATGCCCAGAGGGAGAAAAGAGAGAAAGGGGATGAAGAGCTCTCCGGTGCAGAGCCAAGGTCCAAGTGCCCCTGCAGTGGGAGCCACAACTCATCAGGTTTGTGTCCTTTGGGCTCAGGGCCTGGTGACTCTCAGAGGCACAGAAAGGTTTTGTGCCAACAAACACAAGTCAAACATTTGAACAGTTTAAAATCCATTACAGCTCTTCCCTCAGCTCTCTGGGATGTCCCAGCAGCATCTGACATGTCCCCAGTCTTCACTGCTCCAGTCTGAAACAGGGCCCAGCATGGTGCCGGCATCATCAGAGAGCCGAGGTGTGTGCTGGAATTCAATGCCTTCCCTACCCTGCAGCAGCCCTGCATTTCCCTCCTGCAGCCTTGGTCTCCAGCACAGCCATGGAGGCTCTTTAGGCTCAGGACTGTTGCTGCAGCCCCCAGGGGCAGCTGAGCTCTGCCTTTGGCACAGTCAGGCCTGGCCAGCGCAGGCCATGCTCAGCAATTGCTTGTGTGTACCTGGCCTTGCTGTCAGCCCTGGCAGCGGCTGCGTGGCCCCTTTGTGGCCCTGTACTGGCCCAGCCATGGTGGCCCAGCCCCTGTGCAGGCCCAGCCCAGGCCAGGAGCATTGGGGCTGGGAACGGCCCCTGTGCCGTGGTGCCCACAGCAGCCTTGGGGCTCTGTGCCCCATGGTCTCCCTTCTGGGCAGCCTCTGCCAGCTCCTGCAGAGCCCGTGGCACCTGTGGGGCTGCACAGACAGCCCTGCCCCGGGCTCTGCCGACCTCTGGGCCAGCAGAGAGGCAGCCAGGGCTGGCCATGGCCGGGAACAGGCCCTGAGCCCCGCAGGAGGATGGAGCTGGGCCGCAGCCAAACTCAGCCCAGGCCAAAGCTGGGCTCAGCAGCCAGGGCTGCTAAGGCCTGGGCACAGAGGCTGGCACTGACAAATGTCCTGGGCCCCCTCCCTGCTCTGTCCATGCCACCCTGGGCACAGAGCAGCCTCCTCTCTGGGCCACTTGCCTGTTTGCATAGGCGCTGGCCCTGCCCCAAGGCCTGGCCTGAGTCCTGCCCCTGCACGCTCATCCAGGCTGAGGGTTTCTGGGCCAGGCTGTCTGAGCCCAGCCCAGCTCCCTGCAAGCTCTGCCAGCTGCCCTGAGCTCTGGGCAGCACAAAGGGCCTCTCCCCAGCCCAGTCCAGCTGGCTCTGGCCCCACAGCTCTGCTCAGGCCAGGCTGCTCTGGCCACTGGCCCCATGGCCTCAGCCCCTGGCAAGGGCACAGCAGCAGCTGCAGCTGCCACAGGACTCAGCCCCAGCCATGGGGGAAGGCGCTGGGCCAAGGCCAAAGGAGGCTCCCGGGCTGCCCTGCTCCCCTCTGCTTGAGGTGCTGAGAGCTCTGCAGCCCCTGCTGCCATCCCATCTGCCCAGGGCAGCACAAGAGCCCCGGCCTTGGGGCCCTCAAGAGCTGCTCCTGCTCCAGGCCCAGGGCCCATGCCAAAGCTGGGGCAGCCACAAAGCTGTGCCCATTTCTGTTCATTGCTGCTCGGATGGGGATGGATCCTCCGCCACTTGGAGTTTGGTAACGAATTTTCTTACTCCAGAGGCCTCTTCTCTCTAGAGATGTTCTGTTCAGGAATTCAATAGGAAAAGCTCATAAACATTTGTTCAAATCTCCCAAAAAAGAAAATTCTCTGAAAATAATGCAATATATTTATTCTTCTATTAATTAGAGAGATTACAAAAGTGTATTCAAAGTGAATATACTATACTGAAAACAATGCAGAGAGAACTGTTTTGTCCTGTTTTCTTTTCCTGTTTATTGCTTGGTATCAGCAATCCACAGTTGATATTGGCCCCCAGTTCCTTCTAATGCAGTCTGACTAGATATGAAAATCAAGACCCTTCATGGCTGCCAATCAATAACAATTTGTCCCCACCCCCTCCCCACTGTTATGAACAAAAATTTGGTTAATATTTTTTTTGTGAGAAAAAGTTACCTCTACTGCTGGGCTGCTGCCTTTGTTATTGTAATCACGGGTCGTTGTCGTTAATGGTTGTTTTTGTATTAGTAAAAGCCCTGGCTGGGGCGAGGTGATGGCCCTTCTCCTGGGTGGGGACCTTGCCCGAAGCTAAGTTTTACCTTTCTCAGAATAGGGAAGACACCTGAGAAGGTGGGGGGGGTTATGCAAAGTGACTCGCAAGACCAGAATGCTTTGTGGGACCCCCATCTCCAAACTCATGGAGAAACCCCAAAAACAACAAGCCACCTAAGAGTTGAGAGACTGGAGTGATGTCTGGACGTGAGGAGCCGAGTGCTGAGCCTGCAGAGACGCGGAACACCTTTGGACCCTCTCGCCCTGACCAAGGGAGTTGACCCCGGCGGTGAGACCAGGCTGACTGAGTGGGAGGGGCACCATCTGACAGGGATCAGGAGGCCCTAAAGGCTCCCAAGAGGATCTGATCCCCAGCTCTGCCCCTGGTGGACAGAGCTGTGCATATCCTCCTCCTCTGAGCCGCTTTGGGAGAGACGACGACGGACGCTGCAGACCCGTCGAGCCGCCCAATCCTGAGCTGATCACTTTTAATAAAGGCATTAAAAAGGAGGAGAAGAAGTCTCCTGGCCCTTTGTTTATTTCAGAGATCACCCAAATTAACGCAAAATTAACCCAAAATACACTAAAATTAACCCAAAAATCCCACAAATCACCCCACAATCACCCAAATTAACCCCAAATCACCAAAATTTACCTAAAAATACCCCAAATTAACCCACAATTAGCTCACAATTTATCCCAAGTCACGAAAATTAACCCAAAAATCTCCCTGAAATCACCCAAATTGACCCCAAATCAGCCAAAATTAACTCTGAAATCCCCCCAAATTCACCCAAAGATCACCAAAATTCACCCAAAATACACCAAAATTAACCCTGAAACCCCCCCCAATTAACCCAAAATTAAACCAAAAAGCACCAAAATTAACCCAAAAATTACCCAAATTAACCCCAAATGCACCAAAGTTCATCCCAAAATCCCCCCACAATCACGCAAATTCACCTCAAATCACCAAAATGTCCCTAAAAATCCCCCAAATTGACCCAAAATCACCCAAATTAACCCAAAAATCAGCAGTCAACCAAAATACCCCAAAAATGTCTCCCAAGTCACCCAAAATATCCCAAAATCACCAAAATTACCCAAAGTTCCCCATTTACCCCAAAATTCCCCTTTTCCCCCTAAATTACAAAAAAAGCCCAAAACCCAAAATCACCCCCAAATCCCCAATCCCAAATCCAAATTCCCAAAATCCCCCAAAATGCCCAAACCCCAAAAACCCCAAATCCCAAAAATCCCAAAATTCCCCAAACTCCCCCAAAATCCCCAAGCCCCAAACATTCCAAAAACCTCAAAACCCCCCAAAATCTCCAAAATTTCCCATTTTACCCCCTCAAAAACCCCAAATACCAAAACCCCAAAAAACTTCAAAAACCTCAAAATTCCCCAAATCCCCCAAAGTGCCCCAAACACCCAAATCCCCCAATCCCCCAAAATACCCCAAATCCCCAATACCCCAATTTCAGCCCAAAATTCCCCATTTTACCCCCAAAAATCCCGAAGTCTCCAAAACCCCAACATGTCCCCAAATCCCCCCAAAACCCCAAATCCTCCAAGTCCCCCGAAATCCCCAAATCCCCCAAAAACCTCCAAATCCCAAAAATTCTCCCCCCAAATCTCCCAAAAACCCAAATCCCAAATACCCCAAAACCCCAAACCCCCCAAACCCCAAATCCCCAAAATCCCCAAAATTCCCCAGATCCCTCCCAAAATCACAAACCCCAAAATCTACAAAACACCCAAATCTTAAATCCTAAAAATCCCAAAAGCCCAAAAACCCCCCATACCCCCAAAATTCCCCAAAATCTTAAACCCTTAAAAACGCCAAAAAATAAATCCCAAAAACCCCAAAATCCCCAAAACTGCCAAAACTCCCCAAAACCCCAAAATCCCCTCAAATACTCCCCCAAAACCCCCATTTTATGCCCCCAAAACCCCAAATCCCAAACATCCCAAAATCTCAAACCCCAAAATCCTCAAACCCCAAATCCTAAATCCCCAAAACCTCAAACTCCCCCAAATCCCAAATCCCCCAAACTCTAAACCCCAAAAACCCCAAATCAGAAACCCCAAAAAAACCCCAAACCCCAAAATCCCCAAAAAACCCCCAAAATCCCAAATCCAAAATGTCCAAAATCTCGAATCCTCAAAATCCCAAATCCCAAACACCCAAAATCCCAAAATCCCCCAAATCCCAAAACTCCCCAAAAAACTCCAAGGCCCAAAACCACTAAAAAAAACCCCAAAACCTCAAACCTCAAATCCCCCAAAATCCCCCAAATTCCCAAACCCCAAATCCCTCAAAATCCCAAATCCCCCACCCCCAAAATCCCAAACACCCAAAATTGCCCCAAATCCCCAAAAGTTCCGATTTTATCCCCCAAAACCCCAAAATTCTCAAATCTCAAACCCCCAAAATTTCCCCATTTTACCCCCCAAAACCCCATAAAAACCCCGAAAAACCCCATAAAACCGCCAAAAATCCCAAAAACCCGAAATCCCAAACCCCAAAACTCCCCATTTTATCCCCAAAAACCACATAAAAACCCCCAAAAACCCCAAAATTTCCCCCAAAATTCCCGCACTCACCACTCGGCGCCTCCCCCTCCACAGCTGCTGCCGGAGCTGCTCCAGGGCCGAGTTTGGGCTCAAATCCGGGGATTTTGGGGGCAGATTTGGGCATTTAGGATCCAAATTTTGGGGTTTTGGGGCCAGATTTGGGCATTTAGGATCCAAATTTTGGGGTTTTAGAGCCGATTTTGGAGCTGATTTTGAGGCCAAATCTGAGGATTTTGGGTCCAAATTTTGGGATTTTGGGGCTGAATTTTGTGGATTTTGAGGTTTTGGGGCCGAATTTTGGGGTTCCTGGGGTGGATTTTGGGGATTTTGGAGCTCCTGCTGGAGCTGGGTCAGCGCCCGGCCCAGGGAGGCCCGGTAGGCCAAGAGCCCCTCCCGGAGCAGGAACAGCCTGGGGAGGAAATGGGGGTGAGAAATGGGGAAATTGGGAAAATGGAGAGCTGAATTTGGGGCTGAATTTGAGGATTTGGGGGCTGAATTGGGGCATTTTAGAGCAAATTTTCGGGATTTTATGGACAATTATGGGGCCAAATTTGGGAATTTTAGGGCCAATTTGGAGCGGAATTTTGGTGGTTTCGGGCAAAATTTTGGGGTTTTTTTCTGGGGGTTTGGAGCCAAACTTGGGGATCTGGGGACTAAATTTGGAGCATATTTTGGGATTTTAGAGCAGATTTTGGGGATTTTGGGGCCGATTGTGGGATTTTAGAGCCAATTTTGGGGCTGGTTTGGGGGCTGGATTTTGGATTTTGGGGTGAAATATTGGAGATTTTGGGGTGGAATATTGGGAGTTTCGTACCAATTTTGGGGCTGATTTTAGGGCAAACCTGGAGAATTTGGGCCAAATTTCGGCGATTTTGGACCAGATTTTGGGGCCAAATTTTGGCGATTTTGGGGCCAAATTTGGGGATTTGAGAGCCAATTTTGGAGTCAAATTTGGGGCCAAACTTGGGGATTTTGGGGCCGAATTTTGGGGTGATTTTGGGCGATTTTGGGGCCCAGGGAGCCCCAGAAGGCCGAGAGCCCACCCAGAGCAGGAACAGCCTTGGGGGGGGGAGCGCAGGGAAATTTGGGGTGAGAAATGGGGAAATTGAGAAAATGGGGAAAAAAATGGGGAAAAATAGGGAGGGTAAAGGGGGATTTTGGGAGGAAAATAGGTAGAAAAATGGGAATAAAATGGGATTTTGGAGGGAAAAATGGGAATAGAAATAGGGATTTGGGGGGATAAAATTCGGGAAACAGGAGAAGAAAAAAGGAGATTTTGAGGTGAAAAATGGGGATTTTGGGGAAAAGGCAATAAAAATTGGGGATTTTGGGTACATTAGGACAAATTTAGGATAATTTTGGGTATTTTAGGACCAATTTCAGGGAGTTTGGGGTGGATTTGGGAATTTTTTGGTACATTTTGGGCTAGATTTCAGACATTTGGGGATAATTTGAAGTATTTTAGGATGGATTTGGGATATTTTAGGGATATTTCAGGGGATTTCGGTCTCACCTGGTGACTCCATCGTTGCCCATCCCCCGCTGCAGGTGTGTCCCAGGGGATTTTTGGGAGCATTTGGGATTTTTGGGGTATTTTGGGCCGGATTTCAGGGATTTTGGGATATTTGAGGGTAATTTAGAATATTTTAGGATAATTGAGAATATTTTAGGGATAATTCAGGACATTTTGGTGTTACCTGGTGACTCCATCGGTGCCCATCCCCCGCTCCAGGTGCGTCCGCAGCTGCCCCCTCAGGTGGGACAGGTAGGACAGGAGGGGGGGCAGTGCCCCCCACACCTCCCCCACGGCCCCCCAGCACTCCTGGGGACCTCAAAAGCACATCAGGGACCCCAAAATGGCCTGGAGACCCCAAAATCCCAAAAATCCACCCCAGAAATGAGCTCAGAAACACCCAAAAGCCCCAAATCCACCCCAAAAACGATCCTGGGATCCTGAAAATGGACTCGGAAACCCCAAAACCCCACCCAAAACCCCAAACTACCCCAAAACCAGCTAAGAAACCCCAAAAATGGACTCAGGGAGCCCAAAAATCCCAAAATCTGCCCCAAAACCCCCCAGTACCCCAAAATTCACCCAAAAAATCCCAAATCCACCCCAAAAACACCTCAGGAACACAAAAGAATGGATTCAGGGACCCCAAAAACTCCAAATTCACCCCAAAACCCCAAATCCTGACCCCAAAATTGCCAAAATCCCCCCAAAAATCCCAAATCCCCCTTAAAAATCAAAATCCCAACCCTAAAAGTTCCCAAAATCCCTCAAGTCCCCAAGAAAGTCCCCAAAATGTAAATTTCTGACCCAAGAAATCCCCCAAACCCCCAAATCCCCCCCAAAATCCCCCAATTTCAAAAACTTGACCCCCAAATCCCCCAAATCTGAAGTTTTGACCCCCAAGAAGCCCCAAAATCCCCAATTTTGACCCCAACCCCATTCCCCTCCCCCCTCACCTGCAAGAGGCACTTCAGGGTGGGCGGGGCCTCGGCTGAGTGGGCGGGGCCATGCAGGAGAGCTCTGTGATTGACAGGTTTGAGGCCACACCCCCAACAGCAACAGAAATCCCCTCAGGGACCCCAAAATGTCCTAAAAACCCCCAAAATTCCCTCCCACCCCATTAAGCCCCACCTTAGGCCACACCCATTCCTTTGGCCACAATCACCCCATTATGCCCCACCCACCCCTTTAAGCCCCACCCATTGCTTTTGGCCACACCACACCCATTTAGGCCACACTGACCCCTTTAAGTCCCACCCACTACTTTAAGCCCCACCCAATCCCTTTCAGCCCAATACACCCCCTTAGGCCACACCCACCCCCTTAAGGCCGGCCCATCCCTTTAAGCCACACCCACTTCTTTAAGCTCCACTCACCCACTTAGGCCCCACCCACCCTTTTAAACTCCACCCATCCCTTTAAGCCCCACTCACCCCTTTAGGCCACACCCACCCCTTTGGCCCCACCCACCCACTCAAACCCCATCCACGCCTTCAGCTGCCCCATCCCTTAGAGCCCCACCCACCCCTTGAAGCCTCACCCATCGCTTTAAGCCACACCCCACCCATTTAAACCACACCCCTCTGTGTAAGCCCCACCCAACATTTAGCCCACCCAATCCCTTCAAGACCCACCCACACTTAAAGCTCCACCCACTCCTTTCAGCTCCAATCATCCCCTTAAGCCCCACCCTTCCTTTAGGCCCCACCCACCTTTTTAAGACCCACCTATTCCTTTAAGCCCCACCCACCTCTAGTCCCCACCCACCTCTAGTCCCCACCCACCCTCTAAGTCCCAAACATCTCTTTAAGCCCCACCCACATCTCTAAGCCACACCCATACCCTTTAAACCATACCCTCCCCTTAAACCCTGCCCACCCTTTTTAAGCCCCACCCACCCCTCTAAGCCCCACCTACATCCTAAAGGTCAACCCACCCCTTTAATCCCCACCTCCCTATTAGCCCCACCCACCCATCAAGCCCTGCCCACCCTTTAAGCCCCCACCCCATCCCTTTAAGCCCCACCCACCCATTTAGGTCACATCCCTCTAATCCCCACCCAACATTTAGCCACCTAATCCCTTTAAGCCCCACCCACCCACTTAAGCTCCACCTACATCTTTAAGCTCGACACATGCCCTTAAGCTCCACCCTCCCATTTTATGCCCCACCCTTCCTTTAGGCCCACCCACCTTTTAAAGCCCCACCCACCATTTTAAGCCACACCCATTCATTTTGGCCCCAGCCACCCCTTTAAACCCTGACTACTCCTTTAAGCCCCACCCACCATTTAAGCCCCACCCTGTCCCCTTAAGCCCACCCTACCATTTAAGCCCCACCCACCACTTTAAGCCACACCCACCCCATTAAGCCACACCTATTCTCATTAAGCGACACCCACCCCATTAAGCCACACCCACCTTTTAAATCCCCCCACACCTCTTTAGGACCCACCCATTCTTTTAAGCCCCACCTACCACCCTTTAAGCCACACCCATTCTTTTAAGCCTCACCCACTCCTTAAAGCCACACCTATTCCCTTTGAGCCACACCCACCTCTTTAAGCCCCACCCATCCTTTAGGCCCCACCCACCCATCCCTTTAAGCTCCATCCACTTATGGCAAACCCACCCACTACTTTAAGCCCACCCCATCCCTTTAAGCTCCACTCACAATTTAAGCCCCACCCACTCATTGAAGCCCCGCCCACCATTAAATCCAGCTAATCCCTTGGAGCTCCACCCACCCTTTTAAGCCACCCCCACCGTCTTAAGCCCCACACACTCTCTTACCCTCTTAAGCCCCACCCACCTTTTGAGCCCCCCTCACATATTAAAGCCCCCCCCACCCTCTTAGGCCACACCCACACTTTAAGCCCCACCCATCTCTTTAAGCCACACCTACCCCTTTAAGCCCCTCCCATTCTTTTGGCCACTTCCTCCCCTTTAAGCCCCACCCACTTTTTCAGGCCCCACCCACCTTGTGCTCTGATTGGCCAGGACCTCCAGCGCCCAAAGCACCGCCTCTGGGCTGTGGCCAATCAGTACAGCCTAGGGGCACCACGTGTCAGAGCAGAGGGCGTGGCCTGAGCAGAGCCACGCCCCCTCCCCAGCCAGCCACGCCCACCTCAGCCTGTTCCGAACAATCCGGAGCCTTCTGAGCCTTCCTGGGGTGATTGGCAGCTCTGGGGTTCATTAATTAATTGATTAATTGAGGGGTTAATTAGGGGTTAAGGACGAAGGGGTGTGGCTTACCTGTGTGGGCGTGGCCTGTGGAGCTCCGCCTCCCTGGCCTTGCACAGGGCCTTGATTGACACCTGTAGAGGGGGAGGGGTTGGGGGAATTTGGGGATTTTGGGGGGTTCCTGGGCTGATTTTGCAGTCCCTGAATGGTCTTCAGGCCCCGCCCACCATGTCAGGCCCCGCCCACTCACCAGCACTTCCGGCTCCGCCCCTGCAGCCAAGATGGCCGACAGCTCCGCCCAGGATTGGCCTGGCCTGAGGGGAACCAAAAGTCTTTTAAAATACCCAAAATCTCCAAAAACTGCCCCAAAATCCCCCAAATTTACCCATAATCCACTCAGGAACCCCAAAAATCTCATCAAGAACCCCAAAGTCTCCTCAAAATCAACCAAAATCCCTCAAAATTTCTTCAAAATCCCCCCAAATCCTGTTAGGAACACAAAATCCCCCCAAAATCTCTCAAGTCCCCTCAAAATCCCTCAGGGACCCCCAAATCTCCCCAAAAAATCCCCCAAAATCCACTCAAGGACCCCAGTATTTCCCTTATAATCCCCCAAATCCCTCAGGAACTCCAAAATCTCATTAAATTCTCCCAAAATCCCCGAAAAATCCCCTCAGAAACCCCAAAATTCCCTTAAAATGCCTTAAATTCCCTCAGGGACTCCAGAATCTCCTCAAAATCCCCTCAGGGATCACCAAATACCCTCAAAATCACTCAGGGACCCCAAAATCTCCTCAAAATTCCCTTAAAATGCCCCCAAACCCAAAAATTCCCACCAGAGACCCCAAAATTTCCTAGAGTTCCATTACAATCTCCTCAGATTCCCCCAAAATCTGATCTAAGTTGCCCAAATCCCCACAAAATCCCCTCAGGAAGCCAAAATTTTCTCAAAATCCCTGAAGGAACCCCAAAATGTCCTCAAAACCTCCCCAAAATCCCTCAAAATTCCCCAAAATCCCCTCAAATTCCCCAAAATATCGAAATCTCCTTTAAATTCCCCTCAGAGACCCAAAATTTCCTCAAATTCCCCCAAAATACCCTCAAAACCCCCAATAATCTCATCAAATTGCCCCAAAATCCCTTCACAGACCACAAGATCCCCCCAAAAATCCCCTCAGAGACCCAAAATCTCCTCAAATTCCCCCCAAATCTCCTCAAATTCCCCCCAGGAACCAGAAATTCCCTTAAAATGCCCCAAATTCCCTCATGGACCCCAAAATGTCTTCAAAATTCCCTTGAAATGCCCCAAAATCTGAAAATTCCCACCAGAGACCACAAAATTTCCTCGAGTTCCATTAAAATCCCCTCAAAATCCCCCCAAATTGATCAAATTTGCCCCAAAATCTCCTCAAAATTGCCCAAGTCTCCTGGAAATCCTCTCAGGAACCCAAAATCTCCTCAAATTCCCCCAAAATATCCTCAAATACCCCCAAAATCTCATCAAAATCCCTCAGTGACCCCAAAGTTCCCTTAAAATGCCCCAAAATCCCCTCAGGAACTCCAAAATTCTCTCAAAATCTCCCAAAATCTCCTCAAATTCCCCCCAAAATTCCCCTCAGGCACCACAAACCTCCTCAGAATTCCCTTAAAATCCACCAAAATCTCAAAATTCTCCTGAGGGACCCCAAAAATTAACTCAGAGGCCTCAAAATCCCTCAGGGATGCCAAAATCTCCTCAAAATCCCCAAATTCACTCAAAAATCCCATCAAATTCTCCAAAATCCCCCAAAAATCCCCTCAGGAACCCAAAATCTCCTTAAATTCCCCAAAACCCCCTCAGAAAGCCCCAAAATCCCTCAGGAACCTCAAAATCTCCTCAAAACCATCAAAATCCCCTCAGAAACCCCCAAATCCACTCAAAATCCCCAAAATTCCCTCAGAAACCTCAAAATCCCTCAGGAACCTCAAAGATCCCTCAAAATCACCACAAAATGCCCCAAAATCTCCTCTGAATTCCATCAGAAATCCTAAAAATTCTTTGAAATCTGCCAAAATCCTCAGGGACACAAAATCTCCTCTAAACCCTTAAAAATCACCTCAAACTCCTTCCAATCCCCTCAAGGACCCCAAAATATTTCCAAAACCACTTTAAAATCCCCAAAAAACCTCCTCAGAGACCTCAAAACTCCCTTAAAATGCCCCAAAAATCCTCAGGGACCCCACAAATCCATCAAAATCCCACAAAATACCCCAAAATCTCCTCTAAATTACATTAGGGACCCCAAAAATCCCTTCAAAACTGCTAAAATCCCTCAGGGACCCAAATTCCCTTAAAATGCCCCCAAATCTCTCAAGACCCCCAAAATTTCTTAAATCCCCCCAAATCCTTCAAAATCCCCCAAACACCTCAAAATCTCAAAAAATCCCCTCAGGAACACAAACTTGCCTCAAAATCCCCCTAAATCCCCTCAGGAACCCAAACTTCTTCAAAAATCCCCTCATGGACCCCAAAACCTCCTCAAAACCCCTCAAAATTTCCCCAAATCCCATTAGGAACACAAAATCCCCTCAAAATCACCTCAGGGACCCCCAAAATCCCCTCAAAATTTCCAAAATCTCAAGTTCCCCCAAAATCTCCTCAGATTCCCCAGAATTCCCAAAAAGCCCCTCAGGAATCTAAAATCTCCTCAAAGTTCCCCAAAATCCCTCAAATTCCCCTCAGAGATCCCAAAATTTCCTTAAAATGCCCCAGATTCCCTCATGGTCCCCAAAGTCTCCTCAAATTCCCTTCAAATGCCCCAAAATCTCAAAATTCCCACCAGGGACCTAAATTCTCCTCAAAATCCCCAAAATCTCCTCAGGAGCCCCAATGTTGCCTCAAAATCCCTCCAAATTTTCTTAAAATCTCTCAAAATTCTCCCAGGGACCCCAAATCTCTTCAGATTCCCCCAAATTCCCTTAAAATCCCCCAAAATTCCCTTAAAATCCCCAAAATCTAGTCAGGGACCCCAAAATCCCCTAAATTCCCAAAAAATCCCCTCAAGAAACCACAAGTCTCCTCAAATTCCCCAAAATCTCCCTGAAATCCACTCAGAGGCTCAAAGTCCCCGCAAATCCCTCAGGAATTCCAAAATCTCCTCAAAACTTCATTAAATTCTCCCAAAAGTCCCCCAAAAATTCCCCAAATCCCCAAAAAATCCCCTCAGGAACCAAAAATCTCCTGAAATTCCCCCAAAATCTTCTCAAAATCCCTCAGGGACTCTGAATTTTCCTTAAAAAGCCCCAGATTCTCTGAGGGATCCCAAAATCCCATCAAATCCCACAAAAATTCCCCACAGACCCCAAAATCACCTCAGACTTCCCCTAAACTCCTTTGAACTCCCCCAAAATCTCCTCAGAAATCCCAAAATCACCTCAAAATCCACTCAGGGACCCTGAAATCTCCCATAATCCCTCAAAATTCCCTTCAAATCAGGCAAAACCCTGAAATTCCCTTCAGGGCCCCTAAAACCAACCCTGGAACACCAAAATCACTCAGAGACCACAAAATCTTCTCAGAATCCCTCAAAATCACCTCAAAACCCTCTCAGGGACCCCAAAATGTCCTCAAGATCTTAAAATTAACTCAAAATCCCCTCAGGACCCAAAATCCATCAAAATCCTCCAGATTAACCTCAAAACCCACCAAAATCTTCTCAAAATCCCACAAAATTTTCATCAAAATCCATCAGGGCCCCAAAAATCCCTTCAAAATCCTTCAAATTGTCTCAAAATCCCCTCAGGAACCCAAAATCCTCAAAAAAACGCTTCAGGGACCCCAAATTCTCCTCAAATGTCCCAAAATCTCCTCACAACCCCCGAGAGACACAAAAAATCTCTTGAAAACCCTTCAAATTCCTCCCAAGTCCCAGAGAATCCTCCAAAATCCCCTCAAAAATCACCCAAAATCCCCTGAAAGGCCCCAAAATTCAGTCAGGGACCAAAAAATCTAAAAATCCCCCAAATTCCCCCATTGCCCATTTAAGGAAACATTGCAAGGCCCCGCCCCTTCCACCCTGCCCCCTTCAGGCCCCGCCCCTTTTACCTTTTATGGATTGCCATCAGAGCCCCCTCGTGGCCGTCCCGCAGCCCAGCCGGGCCCGGCTCCGCCCCCAGCAGCTGAAGCTCCGCCCCCAGCAGCCAAAGTTCCGCCCCTCGCTGAAGCTCCGCCCACCACCGGCTCCATTGTTCCCTGAGGCCCCGCAATGTCACTGTGCTCCCCTTGGTTCCACAGGGCCCCACAGTGGGACAATGGACTCTTGGTTCCATGAGGTTCCTCAGTCCCAGTGGTCTCCTTGGATCGACAGTGTCACAGTGGCCCCATGGCTCCATGTGGCCAGGCTGTGTCACAATGGCTCACAGTTCCATGAGGCCACACAGTTTAACAAGGGACCCATGGATCCATCAGGCCGTCCTGTGTCACAATGGACTTGTGGTTCCATGAGCTCTCACACTGCCAGCAGCACTCTCCTTGGTTCTGCAGTGTCACCATGGAGCCTTTGTTCCATGAGGTTCTGCAGCAGAACACGGTCACCTTGGTTCCGTGAGGTTCTGCAGTGTCACCATGGACCCATGGTTCCACCAGGCCTTGCTGTGTCACAATGGCCCCTTGGTTCCAAGAGGTTTCTCAGGGTCACAATGGTCTCCTTGGATCCACAGTATCACAATGGACCATTGGTTCAATGTGGCCCCAATGTGCCAAAATGGATTTTGGTTCCATGGAATTCAGCTATGTCACCATGGACCCTTTGTTCCATGAGTTTGCTCAGTGTCACAGCTGACTCCTTGGTTCTCTGAGGCCCTACTGTCACCAAATCTCTGAAATATCAGAATAAGGCTACCAAACACTAATTTGCTATTTCAGAGAGAATCATTTATTCAGGCTTAAGGTTCAACATGGGATAACTCCTAACCTTATGTGGACATGGAATTCTACCAGTGTGTTGCTTATATACAGTCCCTAAATGTGAATTACAATTTACCCATTTCCATAAAATCCACCCCAAGTTCCCAGATTCAGTCCTTGTTTTCTCAGTCCCTGCACCCTTGAGCCAGATGTCTTCTTCTTCTCTTCCAACCATCCTTGCTGGGAAAGCAGCCCCTGCATGCCTTGTTCCTGTGCTGAAAGTTCACAGGCAGGGTAAACATGGAATGAACCCTTTTGGTATCAGCCTCAGGCTCTGTGTGGGCAGGCAGAGGCAGGCAGGAGGCCGAGCTGTCAGCAAAGGAAGGGCCCAGCCAGGTGGGGCAGCCGGGGGATGCCGACAGCCTGCAGGGACAGAGGTGCAGGGCAGGGACACCGTAGCACAGCCTGGGCTGCACAGGGCACAGGGATGGGCAGCAGCTGCAAGACAGCCCTGCCAGAGCCAACTTGGGCAGCACTTTGGCCATGGCTGCTGGGCCTGGGCCTGAGGCAGGAGCAGGAGACAAGTGACCCTTGCAGGCCTGGGGCCTCATTGCCTCCTTGTCCCTGCTCAGCAGCCTGGCAGGGGCCGCCCCATGCTCCTGCCCTTGCCATTGCACATCCCCACATGCCAGTGCCCATGCCGGGAAGAGCCCTGAGCAAGGAGGGAGGGACAGGATCTGCCTGGCCAGGGGCTGGGGCTCAGGCCTTGGCCCTTTGCTGTTGAAAGCGAAGGGAGACGACCCATCTTTGTTGATCAGCATCGACTCCAATTTATTGATCAAATCAGTCACCTTTTATAAAAGTGGTAATTAACTTCATGCATATTGCAAAATTCAAGCTCATGATAGGCTACAGAGAAAACTCTAACCCCTCCTTTTGTTTACAATACCTGTGGTTTTTTTATTGAAACCAAGACCAGTGTTCTCACCGTGATATGAAAAGTTCTCAAAACCTTCATATCTGTTCCCAGAGCAGCTATCAGTTCCCAGAGCAGCCACGGACAGAATGTTTACTTGTTATGAGAAGACTGAGAATCTTGTTGTTTATAAAAAATAGGCTTGAGAACCTAATTATTTACAGAATCAAGCCTGGGAACTGCTGCTTTACAGCTGCCTTTTACTTTTCCATCAGCTGTATACCTTCATGGCCTCTTTCTTTAAGCCATGTCTGAACCAGGCTCTCCACACTTTGCATTCCTCAAACACATCCAGGTTTTTTCAGCACCGAGACACCTTTGCCTTGCTTGTCCCCAGCTGGCATCACTGCCTCCAACGTTCTGCTCTACCTGGAACCTGGGGACAATTTCTCAGTTGTGTCCCTCTGTGGGACCCATTAAACCTTCAAGAAAATTTGGAGTTTAAATTTAACTTTGAGTTCTTGAGAAGTGTTTTGAAGACACTCACAAGGACTGAGTCTGATGTAAACAACAGCAAAGCCCTGAGAGGGTCATTAAAGTTTTCCTAGTCCAGTTATGGAGAAAGATTTCAAAGAGCAGTAATAAAATATACATTCTCATTTTAAAGGGTGTCTTTTATTAAATTTCTCCTTAGAGCAGAGGTGATTGCAGCATCCTGTGATTGATATTGACCCACGGTCTCTCCTCAGCAGCTCTGGCCTGCTCACAGAAGCTGTGCCTGGAGCTCTGACCCAGTGTGGACAACCTTGCTCCACATTGCCCAGCCCCATCCTGTCTGTCCTCACTTGCCTGGGCCCTGCTGTGCTTGCAGAGCTGGCTGCACCCAGCCTCAGAGGTGTTTTCCCTTTTTGTACTTTTTGCAGCAATCTCAAACTCCTGAGTTTCCCCAGTGCAAACAGGCACACTGCTCAGGTGTGTGCCAGCCCCAGGTGCCACCAAAGGCACTGCAGAGCTGCCCTGGGCCAGCTGTGAGGGTGGATCATCAGCCCAAGCTGCACTGGGCACTGCAAGGGGCTGTGGCCATGGGCACTGCACTGACCCCACTGCTGGGTTTGGCTGTCACGGCCACCGAGAGAAATGAAACTGTCCTTGGAAACACTGGGGAGGACTGGGACATACTGGGGACACTGGGAGATATTGGGACAAACTGGGGACACTGGGAATGCTGTGGGAGACACTGGGACATACTGGGAGTGACACTGGGGGATATTGGGACAACCTGCGAATACAGGGAGTGCGAAAGGGGAATCTCTGTGGACTGGGAATGGACTCTGGGGGTGCACTGAGCCAGACTGGGACATACCAGGACATACTGGGAGTAATACTGGGGGATACTGGGTCAAACTGGAGACACTGGGGCCATTGCAGGGAGGACTGGGGACACTGGGGCATCGTGTCGATGACACTGGGGGGAAGTGGGAGGGACTGGTAATCAGCTCAGGTGTATTGGGAGGGACTGGGCTGTACTGGGAGGGACTGGAGGGGCACTGGGTTTGTACTGGCTTCTACTTGGGATGAACTGCACTGTACTGGCGTTGTATTGGTCTGCACTCGGGATGAACTGGACTGTGCTGGGAGGGACTGGAGAGGTTGAATGGGCTGTTCCCGCCTCCACTGCATCCCATTTGCTGAGATTCCCGCCCATCATCGCCCGAATCCAGCATCCCATTTGCTGAGACTCCCGCCCATCATCGCCCGAATCCAATCAGCACCACAGAACGCAGACTCGGGGACGGCGCCTACGGTAGCCACAACTCCCGTCATACCCCGCGGCCCGATTGAGCCCCATTGGAGTCGGGACTGCAACTCCCGTCATGCCCCGCGCTCCACAGAACCCCGGGATCCGCCCCCCCTTTGTCCTTTAAGTATCCCCCAGACCCTCCAGGATCCCTCAGTGCCCCCTCAGCGCCCATTCGGGACACCCCAAAAGCGTCCCCGGACCCCCTGAGTTTTCCCAACCCCACAGATGCCCGGTACAGCCACTTCTGGGAATTCATCTCCTCTCCTCTCCCAGAGCCCCTCAGAACACAGTCCGGCGCCGTGCGCTGCGCCCTAAAGAGCCCGGTTAGAGCTCCCCAAGATCTCCGCAAGTGCTCCTGAACCATTTGCGTTCCCCCGAGGACCTCAAGTCGTGGCTCGGACGCAGAAGTTTCCCCAAAGAGCCTTCCTGCACCTGCAAATGCCGCGTTCGAGCCACTTTCGGGACTACGGCTCCCATCATGCTCCGCGGTGCACGTCCAGCGCTGTTTGAGCCGGGACTTCATCTCCCATCATGCACCGCGCCTCCACTGAGAGCCATTGCAACTGCGCCTCGAACTCCCGTGATGCTCGGCGGCCATGATAAACTGCAATACACCCGCGCCTTCAACTCCCATCACCCCCCGCGCCCCACAGAGCCCCGCCAGAGCCCCCCAAGGGCCCGCCCGGATCCCGAAGGGCCCCAAATTCCCCTCCCTGACCTCCAAGGGCCCCCCTGGACCCCCAAGTGCTGCCCCTGACCCCGAACTGTCCCTCGGAATCCTGAGTGCCCCTCCAAGTACCCACCCGGCTTCCCAAGTGTCCTCCAGACCCTCAAGTTCTCTCTGAATTCCCTCCCCAGACCCAAAACTGCCCCAAATGTGCCCCAGAAAGTTCTGCACAGACCCCAAATGGCCCTTTTTACCGTGTCTGTGAAAATGATTTAAAAAAAATCACAAAAGGATTTTAAATGGTACTAATTAGCATAAAGAAGGAGAAATCAATAGCCACACTGCTCAATGAATTAATGAAGGGAATTATGTTACTTAGAACCAATGACCAATAATTTTTTTGCTTGCTAAAAAGGTATGGACTTTAAAGTATAAATATTACAATTTGGTAATACAAATATAGAATAATACTATTATAAATAGGAAAAAGAATTTAAATTTTATGAATTCAGTAAATTTTCTTTTTAAGGGGAAAGGCATAATTATTTTTATGTGTTGGGATGTCAGTCTGTAAGAGATGGTCCAAAGATCCCTCATCTGCCTCACAGCTGCCGTCAAGGACGGAGATTGAAGCACTCCCCAAGGACTGAGACTGAGACCCTTCAAATTCTAACCCAGGAGTGCTGGCCTGACTGGAGTGGGATGTCTGCCATGGGAAGCGGGATGTTTCCCATAGGATTCAGTCCAGAAACAACGGGCCCTGCTCACTGCTGGCACCGGTGTGTGCTGTTCCGAACTGGACTGTCTGTACCTGTTCCAAATGGATTTATTCTCCACTGTTCCCTCCATGTGCCGTCCTCCTCCCCTCCTGGCGGTGGATTATAAAAGAGCTTTGAGTTAACCAAAGACTTTGAGACTCTCCCCGATGTGACCAGACGGATCTATTGGCACGACCACGTTTCATCTCTATGTTGGCAGCTATTCCCCCCTTCCTTTTCTCTGTCTCTCTATCCTTTATCTCCTTTCTAATCCTTGTGTTACATCTGCTGTGGGCACTCACTAAAAGGTGCATTTGTTTTGGTTAATACTGAAAGTCCCCTGCTGTGTGTCTTTGCACCCTGAGATCAGTGAAACGAATCATTGTGACCCCTCTTGTACCAGGGGATGGTGACACGGCCTGATGGGGTTGCTGCCCACAGCGTGTGAACGTGACCTTCTTGGTGGTGACTGCACTGCTTCATCTGCTCTTGCTTTCTGGTCTCCCTATCCCAGAATTACCTTTGACACCTGCTTTTCTTATATTGTGGTTCTCTGTAGTTCCTTCAATAGTCAGCCCTTCCTAAATTCACTCTTGGAATAGGGGATTATCACCTTCCCATCATATCGAGTGCATTTGAATGCACTTGAATGCATTTTGCCTGCATTCAAAATATGGTCCCTGTTTTTGATTTACTGGGGAATCCCTGTTTGTATTTTCTACCTCTGTCAAGGCTGGGATTGAAGGTACTTGAGATGATATTTCGTGTTCAGATTCAGGTGGTTTTTGTTTCTCATCAGTGACACAGCCTCACAACCATGAGTTCTGCAGCCTTTCATCTAAGGCACAGAATGGCTCCCTGTCTCTTGTTACAAGGCCTGGATGGTGCCAAGGAGACCATGGTGATACTGGGGATGCAAGGAAACCGTGGTGACACCATGGAAACTCATGGAACCATGGGCATTGTGACACAGCAGGGCTTCATGGAACCAAGGAGTCAATTGTGACACTGAACAACTTCAGGGAACCAGGAGTCTCTTGTGACACAGGGGGTACTCATGAAACCATGGAGACCATTTTGAAACTTCAAGGCCTGATGGAACCAAAGGGTCATTGTGGCACTTCTGAGCCTTGGAAGCAAAGGGACCACAGTGACACAGTGGGGCTCTGTGGAACCAAGGGGCCATTGTGACAGTGTGGAGTGTCATTGAACCACCTGTCCATGGTGACACTGCAGGGCCTGATGGAATCATGGACACCATTGTGACACTACAGGGTGTCATGGAAGCAAGGGGCCATTGTCACACTCTGGGGCCTCTTGGGATCCAAGGGCAGTTGTGATACCATGGAAATTACGGCAACTGTGGCACCATGAAACCAAGGAGACCATTGTGACCCCACAGGACCACATGGAACTAAGGATTCATGGAACAGTGCAGGACACATGGAACCGAGGGGCCATTGTGTAGCTGTAGAACCAAAAGAGCCCATTGTGACACTGTGGGCCCCCATGGATCCAAAGGTCCATTTTGACATTGCAGGGCCTCATGGAATCCTGGAGACCACTGTGAAACTTTGGGGCCTTGTTGAATTAAGTGGCCCTGCAGGGCCTGATGGAACCAATGAGACCCCATAGAACCAAGGGTCCATTGTGACCCTGTGATACCAAGGTGTCGTGGGTTGACCCAGGCCAAATGCCAGGCATCCATGTGGGCTGCTCACTCAATCCCCTCTGCAGCTGGACAAAGAAAATTTAATAAAGGGTTCATGGGTTGAGATAAGGACTGGGTGAGATCACTCATCAAGTACTGTCCTGGGAAAAACAGGCTTACTTAGAGATGTGAAATTCATTTATTACTAACAAGGTCAGAGCAGGAAAAGGGGAAATAAAATAAGTCCCTTTCCTCCCTCCTTCCAGCTCTGCCTCCTACCCCAGCAGTGCAGGGAGACAGGGAATGGGGGTTGTGGTCTCTTCATGACCCATGGCTTCTGCCCCTGCTCAGGGAGAGGAGTGGTTCCCCTGCTGCACCGTGGTCCCTCCCAAGGGAGACAGTTCTGCAGGAGCTTCTCCCATGTGAGTCCATTTCAGGGGCAACAGCCCTCTCCAAACTGCTGCAGTGTGAGTCCATGCCAGGGACAACAGTCCTTCCCAAACTGCTGCAGCATGGGTCACTCTTCCAGGGGGTGCATTCCTCCAGGGACAGGCTGCTCCAGCCTGGGAGCAGGGCCCCTCTCTCCATGGCTCTCCTGCAGGGTGCCTGGGTCTCCAGTGCCTGGAGCACCTCCTGCCCCTCCTTCTGCACTGACCTGGATGTCTGCAGAGTTGTTCTTCTCCATGGAGACCCCATGCCAGGGGTGGTTGCCATGGACACCAGCTCAGGCCTGCAGCCACAGCCCGTTGCCATGGCAACCATTGGCAGCCCCATCCCCAGGCTCATGGGATCCCAGAACCACAGAATTGGCTGAGCTGGGAGGGACCCATCAGGATCCTCCAGTCCAACTGCTGGCCCTGCACAGGACACCCCAACAATGCCAGCCTGAGCCTGGCAGCGCTGCCCAAACGCTGCTGCAGTTCCGAGAGCCCTGGAGCTGGGACCCTTCCCTGGAGAGCCTGGGCAGGGCCCCAGCAGCCTCTGGGCAAAACCTTTTCCTGACATCCAACCTGAGCCTGCCCTGACTCAGCTGCAGCCGTTCCCTCCACTCCTGTCCCTGGGCACCAGAGGGAAGAGGTTCCCACAGCACCAGCCAGGGACCCGCTCCCAAGGCTGTTGCCATGGCCAGCAGGGCTGGGACCAGCTGGGATGCTTGGTTTCCATGGGCCGGGGTTCAGGAATGGGATTCAGCAATTTCCTGCCCCCACTAAAACCACGCTGCCCTCGCTGCCCTCCCGCCTCCCATGGAAAGGACAAAAGGCAAAGATTCTGGGCTGGGATAAGAACAATTTACTGGAAACACAACGAGATAAGGAACAAACAGGAACAGCAACAATATTGATAACAGAAGGGATAAGTAAAACTATTTGCAGAGAAAACTAAAACATCAACAATTGGCTCTTCACGGCAATATATTTCCTCCTGTCTGCAAAGGACACCCTTCTCCCTGGGGTGAGAAAGAGTCTCTTTCCTGCCCCTGGCAATGACCTGAGGTAGGAGTGAATGTAATGACAGGGCCATAGCCAGACCCTCATATTCTTCCATCCCACATCATGTCATTGGCAGGGGCAGGAAAAGGGACAGGTGTCTTCCTAGCATGGATCACAGGGAACATGGATCACCAGGGCTCTTTCCAATATGGGTCCTCCAATGAGGGATGAAGCTGGAGCTGGGCATGAAGCTCTTCTGCTGTTGGGGCACTGACAGAACGTCCCTTACCGGTGCTTCCATTGGTGACTGGTCAAGTCAGAGCTCTGGGTGAAATTCTTCCCACACTGGGGACACTCGAAGGGCCTCTTCCCTGTGTGGATGCGCTGGTGCCTGATGAGGGTGAACTTATGCTTGAATCCCTTCCCACAGTCAGGGCAGCGGAAGGGCCTCCCCTCTGTGTGAATCCGCTCATGGAGACGGAGATTTGAGCTGGTCTGAAACCTCTTCCCACACGTGGGGCACTTGTAGGGCCTCTCCCCAGTGTGGATGCGCTGGTGGATGATGAGGTGGGACTTGCGCTTGAAGCCCTTCCCACACTCAGGGCAGCAGAAAGGCCTCTCCCCAGTGTGAATGAGCTGGTGCCTGAGGAGATCGGAGCTGGTCCGAAAGCTCTTCTGGCACTCGGGACACTCGTAGGGCCTCTCCCCGGTGTGGATGCGTTGGTGGGTCACAAGGGTAGACCTGTAACTGAAGCCCTTCCCACATTCCCCGCACTCGTAGGCCCATTCCCTGGTGTGGATCATCTGGTGGCTGATCAGGGTGCTGCTCTGCCTGAAGGTCTTCCCACACACTGAGCACTTGTGGGGATTCTCCCCATCATGAAGCTGCTCATGGACCACCAGCTCTGTGCTCTGGCTGAAGCTCTGTTCACCTTCCTGGCTCAGGGTGGGTCTTTCCTCCTCAGCACACCCTGGTCTGGGTTTTGAGCCCCTCTTCCTGTGGAATCTCCAGGGATTATCCTCCTCATTGAATTCCTGGGCCATGGAGCTGCTCAAAATGGCCTCCTCCTCCAGGTTCTGCCGTGGGGATTTGTCCTCCCTGGTCTCCATCCTCAGCTTCTTCTCTGGGGGAGGAAGGACAAGGAGAGGATGGGATTTGCCTCCACGCCCGAGGGAAGGGGAAGGAGATCCCCCCAATGCATCCCCGTCAGGACAGCGTTGGCAGCAGGGTTGTCCTGCAGCCGGGGGCCGTGCTGGGCTGGGAGATGGAGCAGGAGAGAGGGGGAAGCGGGCACTGACTTCCTCCTCACCTGCCTGGGTGTCCTGGGGCATCTTCCTCTTCCTTGCAGTCTCTCCCTCCATCTGGCTAAATTTTAGGAATGGGAAATTCTGTTTTGGGAGGAAAACAAGAAATGAGCACACTAAATTTTGTACCAGATTGAAGGCAAACCAGGGGGAGAGTCTGAGTCAGAATTCCAATTCAAAAACAAAATTAGGATCAAGGCAATGATACAGAAACACTGCCTTAAACTGACAGAGTCAGGATATAACCTGACACCATGTTGGTCAGGGTGGTGGCTGCAGTCCTGTTGGAGTGATGAACGTGATTCTGTCCAAGAAGTGATGCTGTAGAAGGGTCTGGTCTTCCTCTGCAGGTCCACTGGTGGTTATGGAGCTCTTGTCCTCTGGGAACCCAGTAGGCAAGGTGCTGCTGGTGTTGCCAGCCTCAGCTTATATCCAGGTAGGAATGCTTGGATCCTCCCCCTGGCGGGCGGAGCATCCCACAATGGGATGATGGAATTTTATCAGTCCTGCAGTGACACTCAATGGCCCATTCTCAGAAGATATCTCCCCTGGAGGGCGTTATCAGGGGTGAGTCATGGAAGAGATAAAGAACACTGCCCCACCTGTTTATAGCAGTTGATGGAGATGGTGATTGAAAATATGCATGTGGTTACATCTTGCATTGCAGCCTGAAACAGTGGGGTAATCCCTGCTCAGGGGGTGAACACCACCCCCCTTACCCAGACTGGGTCAGGTGTAAATCCCCCACCCCAGGAAGGCCACACACACAGGGGACAACGTCACACTTTCCCTGCCCCAGGTGAGGTCTCTGTCCCTGTCACTCCCTTACTCTCCCCACTTTTCTCTTTCTTTCCAACTCTCTCTCTACCTCACATTTACTGTTCAATAAAATCCACCTTGGATTTGGTCTTGTTAGTATCGTAATTGGGGCAGAGGAATCTCTCCAACAATTTTCTTAAGCAGATTGCGACATTATTTTGCCATGGTGGGTTCAGGGCACTGTTGTCTGACCCCAAGTGCCTTTGACAACAGCATGGTTCCCTCCTCTGAGGAGGTTATGGTTCTCTCTGGAGGAACTCTTGGAAACTTGGACACAGCTTCCTCCGAGCACCTTATGGGAGAACTGATGAGGAAAATGGCTGTTAGAGGTGGCCAGTGAAAAAGAAAATATTTTGTTGTCCTTCCTTGAAAAGTTTGTTAAAATCACTGGAGAAAAGGGAGCAAATGTTACCAGCGAGACTGACAAGGTTCATTCACCCCATGGTGAGGAACACAAGGCTCCTAAAAGTCCAACAAAAAGCGCAATTCAAGTAGCTAAATTCCCAAATAACTCTGGAATTCACAGGCTTGGGTTCTTTGCCAAATGTGAGCATCATTATTCTCTTCATCCCTGTCACCTTTGTGACAGCTACATAGAGTTTCCCCTTCCTTTAAATAATCTGTATTGGGCCTAATTTCCACTTTTATTTTATTGGAACCTACCAGCAGCTGAGCTGGAGCTGTGCAGGTACCAATGAAACTTGGAATTGCCAGAGAATTTCTTCTATTGTCAGTTTATTCCTGTTTGGGATTTGTTTGCATTTCCATCACATGTGACTCTCGGGAAAATCAAATATTCATCAAAGTATTTTATGTAGGATTAAGTTTGATTTATGCCTAGTTTATTTTGTCCAGTGCCCTGGGGATGCTCAAGGGATCTCTGTGCCTCTTGCCCTGGGGGACGCTCAGGAGGAATTTGTTGCGATTGTCCCTGTCCCTGTCACCCTAGCCCATGCCCTGGGAGTGTCCTTGTCCGTGTCACCCCAGGCCATTCCCCAGGGGGTCTCCATCATTCTCACCCCAGGAAATGCCTGGGGGGTCTCCCTCCCTCTCACCCCTGTGCCAGGGGGTGCTCGGGCCAGTGTCTGTCCCTCTCAGCCCAGGGGATGCTCAGGGGTCTCTGTCCCCTCACCCTGGGGGATGCTCGGGGGGTCTCCATCCCTCTGGCCTCAGGCAATGCCTGTGCAGGGCTGGGGACCAGGGGCTCTGTGTCCCTCTCACCGCTGAGGGTGCTCGGGGCTGGGGGGGCTCTCCCACCTTCTCACACCTGGGGAGGCCGGGGGGGTCTCTGTCCCTCTCAGCCCTGCTGTGACCCCCACCCAAACCTCATCGGGGTCAGAGAGATGGAGACACCCCCAAACCCCCAGAACGGCAGAACCTGTGATTTGGCTTGGGGCTGAGGATTTAGGAAGGGGCTGGAATTGGGGCTGGGCTTGGAGTTGGGGCTGAGATTTGGATTAGAGCTGGGATTGGGGTTAAGGCTGGACATGGGGTTGGCTTTAGGGCTGGGGTTGTGATTGGGTCTGGGGCTAAACAAGTTTGGCACTGGGATGAGAATAAATACAGAACTGTGAGTGTGTCTAAACATGGAGTGAGATTGAGACCAGGATCAAGGTCAGGTTTGGGACTGAGCTCACCCAGAGTGGGACAGGGGGGATGTCACTGTGGGATGTCCCTGGCATTGTCCCAGCCCTCCTCAGGCACCTGCACACATGGGGGGCAGCTGGGTGCTCCAAGATCCAGGTGCTCCCACGCTCCCACCTCAATATGAGGTGAGCATTCCCTGAAGGCAGCCCTGACTTTGACCCTTGGGGCTCTGATATCAGCTGTCACATCCCTGTGGGAGCAGCTACAGACAGGAGGAGAGATTTCCCCCCCACCTAATTCAAGTGGAAAGATGAAGCCCAGCTGCCCTTTTCTTCTGGTGCCTCCTCCTCTCCTTTGGCAAGGATGTCAAACTCACCAGAAGCAGGAAAATCCCCATTCCCTGTGTCCTAGAAGGCTCGGGAATGCCCCTCTGGGATCCATGGCACACACTCCCAGGGGCTGGAATTCCAGTTCCCTGCCAGCAAAAGGTGTTCCTGCCCAGGAAGGAAAAGCTCTCAAGAAGGAGCCAAAAGCCAAGTGGAGCAAGATCCTACAGTGATGTTTCACTGCCAGCCTTCATATCTTCACCCATAGTTGTTATAGGTCCTGGATTGGGAATTAAATCAGGGCAGGGTCTTTGGTGGGAGCTGCCCTGGGTGAAGGGAGATGCTGAGAGAGAAACAGAGCAGGCAAAGAAAGGTAGGGGAGAAAGGAGGGCACAAACACAATCAGCCGAGAAGGTGGCACTCTGAAAACAAACCAGAACTGACTGAAAAGGAATATGACAGAAAGAAATAATTTTGCACATTTTATTTCCTATCAAAACACAATTTCTTCCCATTCTCACAAACCTCTTGCCATTGTCATTCAGCAGAGCTATCAGAAAATTCTTCACTCTGAGTGGATGTTCCAGGCTGCAGCTACAAGGAAACAGGGAATGGGGATTTTCCTGATCCTGGGGAGTTTGACATGCTCAGCTGAGGAGAGGAGGAGGCACCAGAAGAAAAGGGCAGCTGGGCTTTTTCCATCCACAAGTTCAGCCCTTCTGGGGGTTTGGGGGTGTCTCCATCCCTCTGACCCCGATGATGTTTGGGTGGGGGTCACAGCAGGGCTGAGAGGGAGAGAGACCCCCCCCGGCCTCCCCAGGTGTGAGAAGGTGGGAGAGCCCCCCCCAGCCCCGGGCACCCTCAGCTGTGAGAGGGACACAGAGCCCCTGGTCCCCAGCCCTGCACAGGCATTGCCTCAGGCCAGAGGGATGGAGACCCCCCGAGCATCCCCCAGGGTGAGAGGACAGAGACCCCCGAGCATCCCCTGGGCTGAGAGGGACAGAGACTGCCCCGAGCACCTCTGGCACAGGGTATGAGAGGGAGGGAGACACCCAGACACCCCTCAGCATCCCCTGGGATGAGAATGATGGAGACCCCCTGGGGAATTGCCTGAGGTGACAGGGACAAGGACACTCCCAGGGCATGGCCTGGGGTGTCTGGGAGAGAGACAATCCCAACAAATTCCTCCTGAGTGTTCCCCAGGGCAAGAGGCACAGAGATCCCTTGAGCATCCCCAGGGCACTGGACAAAATAAACTAGGCATAAATCAAACTTAATCCTACATAAAATACTTTGATGAATATTTGATTTTCCCGAGAGTCACATGTGATGGAAATGCAAACAAATCCCAAACAGGAATAAACTGACAATAGAAGAAATTCTCTGGCAATTCCAAGTTTCATTGGTTCCTGCACAGCTCCAGCTCAGCTGCTGGTAGGTTCCAATAAAAGAAAAGTGGAAATTTGGCCCAATACAGATTATTAAAAGGAAGGGGAAGCTGTTAGTAGCTGTCACAAAGGTGACAGGGATGAAGAGAATAATGATTCTCACATTTGGCAAAGAACCCAAGCCTGTGAATTCCAGAGTTATTTGGGAATTTAGCTACTTGAGCTGGGCTTTTTGTGGGATTTATAGCAGCCTTGTGTTCCTCACCATGGGGTGAATGAACCTTGTCAGTCTCACTGGTATCATTTGCTCCCTTTCTTCCAGTGATTTTAACAAACTTTTCAAGCAAGGAAAACAAAATATTTTCTTTTTCACTGGCCACCTACAACAGCCATTTTCCTCATCATTTCTCCCATAAGTTGCTCAGAGGAAGCTGTGTCCAAGTTTCCAAGAGTTCCTTCAGAGAGAACCACAACCTCCTCAGAGGACAGGAACCATGCTGTTGTCAAAGGCACGTGGGGTCAGACAACAGTACCCTGAACCCACTATGGCAAAATAATGTCGCAATCTGCTTAAGAAAATTGTTGGAGAGATTCCTCTGCCCCTATTAAGGTGCTAAAAAGACCAAATCTAAGGTGGATTTTATTGAATGTAAATGTGAGGTAGAGAAAGAGATGGAAAGAAAGAGAAAAGGGGGGAGAGTAAGGGAGTGACAGGGACAGAGACCTCACCTGGGGCAGGGAAAGTGTGACGTTGTCCCCTGTGTGTGTGGCCTTCCTGGGGTGGGGGATTTACACCTGACCCAGTTTGGGTAAGGGGGGTGTTGTTCACCCCCTGAGCAGGGATTACCCCACTGTTTCAGGTTGCCATGCAAGATGTAACCAAATGCATGTTTTCAATCCCCATCTTCATCAACTGCTATAAACAGGTGGGGTAGGGTTCTTTATCTCTTCCATGACTCACCCCTGATAACACCCTCCAGGGGAGATATCTTCTGTGAATGGGCCATTGAGTGTCACTGCAGGACTGATAAAATTCCATCATTCCATTGTGGGATGCTCCGCCCAGGGAGAGGACCCGAGCATTCCTACCTGGATATAAGCATAGGCTGGAAATACCAGGAGCAGCTTGCCTACTGGATTCCCAGAGGACAAGAGCTCCATAACTAACCACTGGACCTTCAGAGGAAGACCAGACCCTTCTACAGGATCACTGCTCTGACAGAATCACGTTCATCACTCCAACAGGACTGCAGCCACCATTTAATAGGACTGCAGCCAGCACCGTGACCAACAGGGTGTCAGGTTATATCCTGACTCTGTAAGTTTAAGGCAGGGTTTCTGTATCATTGCCTTGATCCTAACTTTGTTTTTGAATTGTAATTCTGGTTTAGACTCTCCCCCAGGTTTGCCTTCAGTCCGGTGCAAAATTTAGTGTGCTGATTCCTTGTTTTCCTCCCAAAACGGGATTTCCCATTCCTAAAACGTAGCCAGATGGAGGGAGAGACTGCGAGGAAGAGGAAGATGCCTCAGGACACCCAGGCAGGTGAGGAGGAAGTGAGTGCCCCTTTCCCCCTCTCTCCTGCTCCATCTCCCAGCCCAGCACGGCCCCCAGCTGCAGTACAACCCTGCTGCCAACGCCGTCCTGCTGGGGATGCACTGGGGGGATCTCCTTCTACTTCCCTCTGGCACGGAGGCAAATCCCATCCTCTCCTTGTCCTTCCTGCCCCAGACAAGGAGCTGAGGATAGAGACCAAGAAGGACAAATTCCCCCAAAAGAACCTCGTGGAAGAGGCCATTTTGTGCAGTGCCACGGTGCAGAATTCTAACTGGGAGGAAATGCCTCAGAGATCCCACAGGAAGAGGGGCTCCAAAGCCAGCCCAGTGTGCTCTGAGGAGGAAAGACCCACCCTGAGCCATGAAGGTGGACAGAGCTTGAGCCAAAGCTCAGCGCTGGTGGTCCATGAGCAGCTTCATGATCGGAAGAAGCCCTACAAGTGCTCAGAGTGTGAGAAGAGCTTCAGGCACAGCAGCACCCTGATGAGCCACCATATGATCCACACCGGGGAATGGCCCTACAAGTGTGGGGAATGTGGGAAGGGCTTCAGCTACAGCTCCGCCCTCATCACCCACCAACGCATCCACACTGGGGAGAAGCCCTACGAGTGTGCCCAGTGTCAGAAGAGGTTTCAGACCAGCTCCAGTCTCCTCCAGCACCAGCAGATTCACACAGATGAGAGGCCCTTCCGCTGCCCTGACTGTGGGAAGGGCTTCAAGCGCAACTACACCCTCGTCAGCCACCGGCGCATCCACACTGGGGAGAGGCCCTACGAGTGTCCTGAGTGTCAGAAGAGGTTTCACACCAGCTCTGATCTCCTCCTGCATGAGCGGATTCACACGGATGAGAGACCCTTCCTCTGCCCTAGCTGCGGGAAGGGCTTCAAGCGCAACTCCCACCTCATCAGGCACAAGCAGACCCACACTGGGGAGAGGCCCTACGAGTGTGGGGAATGTGGGATGAGCTTTAGCCAGAACTCTAACCTGATCTCCCACCAGAAGACCCACACCAGAGAACGGCCCTATGAATGTGGGGAATGTGGGAAGAGCTTCAGTCTGAAGTCTCTCTTGAGCTGCCACCAGAGGATCCACTCTGGGGAAAGGCCATACAAGTGTGGGGAATGTGGAATGACCTTTACTAGGAGGCCCCAATTGATCATCCACCAAATGACCCACACTGGGGAGAAGCCCTACAAGTGCCCTGACTGTCAGAAGAAGTTTTATACAAGTTCTCATCTCCTCCAGCACCAGCGGATTCACACAGATGAGAGGCCCTTCCGCTGCCCTGACTGCGGGAAGGGCTTCAAGCACAACTCCACCCTCATCACCCACCGGCGCATCCACACTGGGGAGAGGCCCTATGAGTGTCCTCAGTGTGGGAAGAGCTTCTCCAGCAGCTCTCACTTGGCCAGACACCAACGGAGTCACCAGTAAAAGAAACCCTGCACATGCCCCAGTTGCAGGAAGAGTTCATGCACTGCTCCAGCTTTATCCCCCATGGGAGAACCCACGTTGGGAAGAGCCCTGGGGACCCATTTTCCCTGTGATCCATGCTGGGAAGACAGCTGTACCTTTCCTGCTCCTGCCAATGATATGATGTGGGATGGAAGAACATGAGGGTCTGGCCATGGCCCTGTCATTACATTTACTCCCACCTCAGGTCATTCCTAGGGGCAGGAAAGGGACTCTCTCTCTCCCTGAAGAGAAGGGTGTCCTTTCCAGGCAGGGGAAATTGTGGCCAGGCAGACCCAGTGAATTGTGTTTAGTTTTCCCTGTAAATAGTTTTTCTTATCCCTTCTGTTATCAATATAATTTCTGTTCCATTTTTTCCTTATCTCATTGCTTTTCCCAATAAATTGTTCTTATCCCAGCCCGGGATCTTTGCCTTTTGTGCTTTCCATGGGAGGCTGGAGGGCAGTGAAGGCAGGGCGGTTTTAGCGGGAGCAGGAAATTGGGGAATCCCATTCCTGAAGCCCGGCCCATGGAAACCGAGCATCCCAGCTGGTCCCAGCCCTGGTGGCCATGGCAACAGCCTTGAGAGCGGGTCCCTGGCTGGGGCTGTGGGAACCTCTTCCCTCTGGTGCCCAGGGACAGGAGTGGAGGGAACGGCTGCAGCTGAGTCAGGGCAGGCTCAGGTTGGATGTCAGGGAAAGGTTTTTGCCCAGAGGCTGCTGGGGCCCTGCCCAGGCTCCCCAGGGAAGCTCCAGGGCTCTCTGAGCTCCAGCAGCGTTTGGACAGCACTGCCAGGCCCAGGCTGGCATTGTTGGGGTGTCCTGTGCAGGGCCGGCAGTTGGACTTGAGGATCCTGATGGGTCCCTCCCAGCTCAGCCAATTCTGTGGTTCTGGGATCCCATGAGCCTGGGGATGGGGCTGCAAATGGTTGCCGTAACATTGGGCTCTGGCTGCAGGCCCAAGCTGGTCTCCATGACAACCACCCCTGGCATGGGGTCTCCATGGAGCTGTTGAGGGACTGAGCATAGCAACAGGGGTCTGGTGATGTTTGCCATGGAAACTGACCATAGCAACGGGTCCTGGTGGTGATTGCCTGCTAGGGATCAGATTTGTCACAGGCCCTCAGAGGGGTTCCATGGGGACTTTCCAAGAGTCTCCAGGCTGTTCCAGAGCTGGAATGTCACAGGCAGAGACAGGCGCTCCATGGAGACCTCCCAGGGCTTTCTGGGAATGGTAAAGAGCCCTGTGGTCAGAGGCAGTCACAGCCATTCCATGGTGACATCCCAGGGAACCTTGGGCTGCAAAGGCTCTGATCTGTCACAGGCACTCACGGGGGCTCCACGGTGACATCCCAGGAGTCCCCAGGCTGCCAAAGAGCCAGGATGTTCCAGACACTCACAGGGGTTCCTGTCATGGGCACAGTGGGAGCTTCAGGCAATGTTTATTAGAGACGCTCATGTTGGGTCACGAGGTGCAGAAAGGAGCCCCAGTAGCCCCCACAGATCCCAAAATACCCCCAAGGACCTCCAGGCTTTCTCAACTCCTTCTGTGAGAGGAGCCTTGGAGCAGTGGTTTCCAATCCCAGTTCCAGACTTTTACAGAGTTTGTGTGTAAAGAATTATAAAATTGGAATTAAATCTTTGTAGAATTTGTCCCACAGGATTAGGGATGGCAAACCAGATAGTTTTATATAAATATGTATGATATATTATGGTAATGATTAGAGAAAATTGCCTGAATCATAAATATTTAACCAGGATGTAAGAGATGTATAATATATTATACAGAGCACTAAGAAATTATTTCAAAGGAACTGCATTAAAGCAAAATCTGTAATTATGCAGAGATCGATGTTACTCCTGCAGACCAATGACTGTGTGCAAATCCCTTCGACTCAGGATGGAGCAGTGACCTTGAGGGGTGTCCCCACTGCAGGGAGGAATTTCCACACCCCCCAAGAAGGGAAATGTCAGGAGATGTTGCCATTAAAATTTGGGATGGGGCTTTTCTAGTCTGAGGTGCTGCCCTGTCAGTCAGATGTGCCCAGGCTGTGCCAGCTCAGCAGCTCTGCAGAAGCTCTCAGTGGTGTGTCACTTGGTTGTTCCTTTCTCAGGGGATTTTTCCAGCTCTGCCACAGCTTCAGCTCCCTCTGAGGATGTTGAACTTTGGGATGGAGGAGTCAAGCTGGTTTCAGCATTATTCACCCCAAAAGCAGTGTGACACCCCTCCTTCATTTCCCACTGGGGGCTTTGCAAACAGGGCCTTGCCAGAGTTGTTGGAGCCCATTGCAGGCAGAGCCTCCTGCTCCAGCAGGAACTGCCTTTTCAGTGCCATCAGCAGGGCAGGTCCCGCTGCAGGAAAAGCCCCAGGCCAGCCCCAGCACAGGGAAGGGCTCGGGCACAAGGGCAGAGTGCCGTGCTGGGAGCTGTGCCAGGGAGAGCCTGAGGCACCAAAGGCACCTTGGCAGCAGCAGCTGCTTGCAGGCCATGGCCAGAAGCCTCCCTTGGCAGCTCGGCCTGGTGGCCACCACTGCAGAGCTGCTGCCTCAGGGCTCATTCCTGGCTCAGCTCTGAAAAGCCACTTCTGCTCCAGGAGCCTGACTGGGAAGCCATTGGCCCCAGCGCCTTGGGGACAAGATATTAATGACAAAACTCTTCATGCCAGCAGAGCCATGGCAGGGGCAGAGGAAAGGGGAGAGCCAGGCCCAGGGGACAGGGCTGCCATGGTGATGGCTGCGAGGCCACTGCCCCTGCAGCAGCCTGGCTGCCCTCAGAAGACTTTCTGGGCAGAAGCGTTGTGAGGGTACCCAGCACATCAGACAACCCACAGTAAAGGAATTCTGTCCTTGGGGAGGGGATGGGGTTTCCCTATGTCAGGTTGCACAAAGTTCCTGCTCTTGGACAATTCCTGGGATGGGAAATCCACTTCTCTGGAATAACTGTTGTCGACGGAAGGGAACCAGGACATCAGTTTGATCATCACAGGCTCAATTTTATTGATCAGTACGGCGGGTTAAATACAGTTAATAATGAGCTTCATACATATTGCAAAAGTTGAGCTCAGGATTGGTCAGCTTACATATCAGCACCTACGCCTACTTCTACATTCCTATGGTTCTACTGTTGATACTTTCTACATATTCTTAGGATATATTCAGGACTAATCTCAACTCCCTATCCTCATGTTGCAGCAAGGTCACTGCTGACTCTTCCTTTTAGCTTGCTGACTGCTGACTTTTCTCCTTCAGCTTAACCAGTGGCATTATATCAGTGTGGCCTTTCTCAGCTAACCAATTATTAATAATGCTCTCCACATTTCCCCCGTTTTCTTCTTGTGCAAGGAGATTAGTTTGCCATGTTTTTGCTATTGTACGGCTGACCATGTTTTGGATACAGTTAAAGATACAAGGCAAAATAAGCAAAAACAGTAAAATTACACCCAGCAGTCCTATAGCATAGATCACAAGGTTCCTCAGCCACGGTCCGAGTCCCAGGCCTTTAAGCCATTCGTCAATTCCTAAACCGTCTTCTTTCTTAAGTTTGTGAAGTCCCTGTTGTAATTCTTTTATCTTAGTGTGAATGGACACCGAATGATCAGACAGATTCATGCAACACATTCCCTCGAACTCTTCACATCCATGTCCTTGTGCTAAGAGCAAAAAATCTACAGCAGCTCTATTTTGCAAAACAGCATGGTTAACACTTTGCACATCTGCAGTTAACATGTCTAGAATTTGTGATGTCTTGTTCAGCTCATCCCTTGCCCAGCATCCTAATTGTTTTCCTAAATTCATGGCTTTATTGGCAGATCCTCCTGGTAAGATCGTTGAAACCACCACCTGTTTGAATGTGCCCCAAAACCGTGGATCTCCTATCTTGCTGCAGTCTAAGTCATGTATGCTATGTTTTCTCCTGTTTGAATTTTGACTCAGCTGCATTAGCAAGGACACATTAGGATGAAAGAGTGACAATTTTCCCAAAAAACAGGGTCCACCCTGTGGTTTAACTGGTATACCATTCCATGCCCTGTCTCCACAAATCAAAAATATTCCTGTGGGTAATTTCATTGGTGCCGTGATATTGGTGCCGTTACATTGACTGTAATGCTGTGGAGAGAATTCACTCACATTCAGGGATGAATCTAGGGTGGCCCATGTTTCTTTAGGTTGGTTTAAATTCTGAGCACCCGAAAGTTTGAAGCTAAACCATCCACCAGCTGTAGTGTTAGATATGCTGGCATTTGTACTTCCAAAAAGATCCAATTCTTCAGGAGGAGAATGCAAAGAGGTGTTAAGTGATTGGATTAGTAAACATTGATGATAGCCATCACTCTGACCTGCAGTATACCCTTGTTGCACCGGCAATGTGATGTTTGACATGTTAGACATACATAAGGTATGATTGTTTATCAAACTGCAAAATTCTCCAGGAGACCACACCGGAAGTCCCACCAGGCATGTTCGAAATGGGTTAGTGACTCCTCCAAGACTAAGACAGAGTGATGATTGGTTAGTTTGATTAGCAAGCGTTACCCATAAATTTTCCCTTGGTTGACTAAAGTGTGTTACTCCTACTGCCTCACTTGCTACAGCATTGAGCAGTATTACAAAAACAAACCTCATTTTTCTTTCTGCTTGCTTTGCTTCTCCTTTTCTTCCTTCTGCTTACGTTGTTTTTCCTTTCTTCGCTGTCTTTTCCCTGGTTTGCTAGATTGTCTATTGTAAGGCTGAGTCAATTCTTGAATATACTGATCTAATTCTAAATCAGCATCCTTGCTCACAAGTATAGCACGAGGTAAGTTTGAAGGCAAATCAGCTTTGCAGCGAGCTGCTATGATGCGTGAGGCTTTAGTAATTTCAAATATTCTAAGGTTTTCCTGTAACTTCCACCTAAGATATGCTATAACCACTTGTTCTGCACTCTCAAAGAGCTGTAATCCTGTCCGTCCTGGCAGGCCAGTACTTTGTTCAAGAGCTCTAACCCAGATATGATTTCGAATCCACTTTCCAAAACAAGATGTGCACCATAAATATCCCAATGACTTCTGTGAATACCAATAAACCTGATTACAATCTGCACAATGCAAAGCTACCCATGCATAGCATTTATCTTTATCCTTTTTGCAAACATAACAAGGAAGCGAATGTAAGTAAGGACCAGTATAAAATTGTGTATCTTCAACCCAATGCAACCAATTCAATGGTGGTGATCGCAAAGCCTCTTCAGCCTTTTTACTATATGAGGCTAACAGCTCAAGGTCTTTCCTTTAACACAAGGTGTATCTTATTTCGTAATCGTAGTTCTTGTTCGTTATCCTCCTCAACAACTATATCCTCCCGAGGGTCCCACAACAGTAAAATTGTTCTAATCATAGAAAATTAATTAGCAATCACTGATACCCCTATTCAAATGAGACCGTTCCCTTTTTTGCCTTCTTTTTCTTATCTGTCTTCAATCTTGCTGCTCCTAATTTCACCGGTCCTGCCACTTTCAAACTTAATTTTTGCAACTTATCAATGCAGCAATCTAATGCTCTATCAGGATCCCCTTGGAAGGGTCCTACAACTGAATGCTGTGTTAAAGGCACTAATTTCCTACACCTTATAGAAACTATACGTGATTTACTTTGAACCTTAATTCTATTTACAATACATTGTATTTCCCATCGATAATAAGCAAGAACCTTCTGTTCAGGAGACTCATAAAGATTTAAAGCTATATATGCGTTTTGCCCCGTTTGTCTCCTTAATTCATCTTGCCAGCTTTTTCCCCACGTATGCTCGTGTTCACAAGTATGACACCACAAATCCCATAATAGTGATTGTTCTATCCAAAAAGTTCTTTTACAGCCCCCACAACGCAGAGCTATCCAGGCAGCACAATGTGGATTGTGACAGTCAAGGCAATGTAGTTTCGCTGGATCTGTTAAGTGAAAAGTTGATAATGAGTCAATGAAACCAATCAACTCCTGGGCCGTCCGATAGTGACGTGTCAGTGCTCTGTCCACCGCTTCCGAGTACCCCTTCAATTGAAACAGTAGTGGTTGTAGGACTAGAAGCAGTTTCTTCCCCAGTCGCTTCTTGTCCTCCTCCGTAAGGTGATCCACCAGAGGCTGCATCAAAAACAGGTTTAGTCCACTTAGCAGGCACCCACAAAGGCCCTGTAGGTGAGGAAACACAAAGATACCCCTGACCCCAATATAATACTTTTGCAGATTTTTCCCATAATCCTGTACTTGGGTTCTTATACTTAACCCAGACCTCTGTTTCCTTAGTATTTTCCTGACCTGACCTCGGATGATGTTTCATTGCAGGGGGGGTATCATCTTCCCCAAAAATGCATAAATGATTAATCACATACAAAACCTTAGCCAAACATGCTTGTGGATCTGTCAAATCTTGATGTTTTTCAATATACTGCTTAAGGGTACCGTTTGCTCTTTCCACTATTGCCTGTCCAGTAGAAGAGTGTGGAATACCTGTCACGTGCTTAACAGACCACTGATTCAAAAATTTCCGGACCCTAGCACTTACATAAGCTGGACCATTATCCGTTTTGATACTCTTTGGAACTCCCATAACAGCGAAACAACTTAACAGATGTCTGATAACCTGTATAGCTTTCTGTCCTGCCTGAGCCGTAGCCCATATGTAATGACTATATGTATCTATGGTGACGTGCACATGCTTGACTTTACCGAATCTAGCTACGTGTGTAACATCCATTTGCCATATCTCATTTATTTTTAAACCTCGAGGATTAACCCCGATGCCTAGACCTATCCCACCATTATGATAACTACATGTTGGACATGCTCTGACAATGGCCTTGGCTTCTGACAAACTCAGCTCAAAGTGTTTTGCTAAACCTCTTGCATTTTGATGATATCTACTATGTGCTTTTCTGGCCAATGTGTGCTTGTCAATAGGACAAGAATTATCAGTGGGTAGGGTAACCAATTTATCTGCATGTTCATTCCCTTCTCCTAAACCTTCAGACCACTTATGGCTCCTAATATGAATCACAGAATATGCTGCCTTTCTTTCTCGTAAAGCCTTCCTTAACTGTATCAGTAACTCATACAATCGTTTATTATTCACTTCCTTAATTGCTGCTTCCTCTATTCGTTTGACTACTCCTGCAACATACATAGAGTCTGTGACCACATTTAAAGGCTCCTGTAAGTTGGACACCGCCCATACTACTGCTAACAATTCCAAAGTTTGTAAGCTATCTGCAGGGTCTGCTGTGAGGAGTTGATGCTTCCATTGTCCTTTTTCTTGCCAGGTAACAGCAGCACGCCTTGATTTCTTTCCTGCATCTGTAAAAACTGTAATAGCTCCTTCTATGGGGTTTTCTTCTCTTAAAGGTCGAGTAATCCAGTTCCATTCTGTCATCCATTGCAAAACTCTAGGCACTAATTTACTAGTCTCTACTTTAGCAGGTGACATCAATAATGCTTCTTGTAAATTCTTTGAATTTATCAAGTACCAGTCCAAGGTTTCTTTTTCCATAGGCAATCTAATATTAGCAGGTTCTCTACCATCCACTTCAAGAATTCTGAGACGCCCCTTTTTGATTAATGCAGCCAATTGTTCAATTTTTGAAGATATTGTTTTCTTATGCTGTAGTGGTGGTGATAACCATTCCAACACCTGTATCTCCCCCGTTTTCTTTTGCAACTGAGAGAGAGCACCAAGCAAGTGGCAAGGGCTATTCCAAATAGTAAGGTCAATGGGGTGGTCGAGTTGTCGACGAGACACATACCCTTGCTGTACACAGTTACTAATTTGCTGCAAGGCAAGACGATGCTCCTTTGTCAGGTGTACAGGAGTAGTAGGGTCCACGCCTTTTAACAAAGGCCGTAGGGCTTCTAATAAGTGATTTGGTATTCCCACAATAGGCTTCAGCCACTGTAAGTCTGCCAGCAACTTCTGTGCATCATGTAGAGTTTTAATGTCCAATTGTAATTCCAATTTTTGTGGTATCACTATTTGATCCGTCAAAGTCCATCTCAAATATTTCCAGGGCTTTGTAGTCTGAATTTTCTCTGCAGCAATAACAAGTGAATATGCAGCAAGAGTATTTATAATGGTGTTAATCTGTAAAGAGGAGAATGGCTGTTGCTGTGCAAACAAAATATCGTCCATGTAATGATATATTATAGTTGCTGGCCATTTACGACGTAGTGGCTGTAATGCAGCATCAACATAAAGCTGACATAAAGTGGGGGAGTTGTGCATGCCCTGCGGAAGAGATGTCCATTCAAATCTTTTATCTGGTTCCCCACGATTTATTGCTGGTAAAGTAAAAGCAAATCTCTTCATGTCATCAGGATGCAGGCCAATAGTGAAAAAACAATCCTTTAGGTCAATAATTAAAAGTGGCCAGTGTTCTGGAATCATAGCTGGATTTGGAAGACCAGGCTGTAAGGCCCACATTGGTTCCATTTGGTCATTTACAGCCCTCAAATCATGTATCAAACGATATTTCCCTGATTTCTTTTTGATTACAAAAATAGGTGTATTCCAAGGGCTTGTGGACAGTTGTAGGTGCCCTTTTGCATATTGTTCCTGTACCAATTCATGGGCATGCATAAGACTCTCCCCTTTTAATGGCCATTGCTTAACCATCACCGGTGTATCTGTTTTCCAGGTGAGTGGAATGGGGAAAGTCCAAGCAATGGCAATTACCCCAAAGGGTGCTGATTAGTTAACACCACTCCCAATTGTGTTAAAATGTCCCTTCCAATTAAAGAGGAAACTGTAGGAGGCAGTTGAACAATTGAAAACACAGCAGATATTTGTTGATTCTCAATGCACACAGACAAAGACGGCGATCTACTTGCCAATGTAAATCCTCCTACTCCTGTGAGCATGTTTGATGAAGGAAATAGAGGCCAATGTTGTGGCCATGCTTCTGGAGAAATGATGCTAGTATCTGCTCCTGTATCCAATAATCCATAAAGGGTTATGCTTTGATGCCCATAGGTAATTTCAACCTTTTGTTTTGGTCTATTTTGTAAATCCACAGTTAAAAGTGTAACACCAGTAGAGCCAAAACCTTTTTCATCCCGTGCTTGCCCAGTAAATGATTGTATTCCCGATGTCATTTGTGACAGTGGTACCAATTGTGCAATGCGTTGTCCTTTTGTAATTTTAATCGGAGGATAAAGGGTGTAAGCCATAATTTGTATTTCCCCTGTAAAGTCCGCATCGATAACACCAGGCAAAACAAATAATCCCAACATAGTTATAGAGGAACGTCCCAGCAATAATGCTCCACATGTTTGTCCATTTAGTATAAGAGGACCCTTTATTCCAGTGGGTATCCTCTCAGGCCGGTTCATCATTAGTGTGACGTCTACTGCTGCTGATAAATCCAAGCCGAGGCTCCGTGTTGTTGCGGGTTGCAGACAGGAGGTAGCAGCGATGTTACGGCAGCTGCTGGTGTCTCCGATGTCACGGCGGCAACTTGTGTCTGTCCCTCATTGCCGCATCGGTAACACTTGATGAATGGTCTCGAGCCTCTTTACGTGACTGCCAGTGAGCCGCTTTGGAGAGGAGCAAGAGCAGCTAACACCTGATTTTGAGTAGACTACGCTTTTGCAACCCTAATCCTAATTCCTTTAAGGCTTCTGCTATAAATGCCTGTGAAGCTGTTGGCATTAATGCCATTCACTCTAATGCTTCCTCAATAGTCCAGTTTGCCCCTAAAGTAGCTAACACTCTTTGGGTTGCTGGATTGCTATTTTGCAAAGCACACTGCTTCAATAGCGCCCTGCAACACGAGCCCAATCTATAGCAGTAGCTGTTCTATCGATAAAATTTCCAAATGATTCTTCCCTTCCTTGCTTAATACCCATATAAGCCGGTAACCCTCCTGGCTCTTTAACCATGTCTATTGCAGCACGCACTAACCACATAGACTCTCTAAGTTTATCTGCTCCCGATATCATCTGTGCCTCTGTACGCAAAAATGCCTCTAAGCCCATCAGCTCCTTTACTGTTACTCCATGTAATGGGTCATGTGCATTAAACAATAACTGCTGATGCTGAGTAAATATCAACCGAACTATTCCTCTTAAATCATTAGGACATAAAACCTGAGTATTAAAAAGATAATCTAACATTTGCTTAACAGGTTCACTTTTTACTCCAAACTGACTAACCGTAGAACGTAGCTGAGTTAACAGCTTCCAATCTAAGGGAGTATATTCTGCTATATTATGCGTAAGGTTCCCCTGTGCATCATACTGTGATGTGTATGTAACTGGACATGCAAGACTAGAAGCTATTTCCACCGCCTCACCATCCCCCATTTGCATTACTTCTTTCGCCAAAGCAGCCCAAGCTTCCCTCCTCTGTTTAGCCATCTCCCCCCATGGATCACGGTGTGCCCCTGGGATGGGATCTCGCCCTTTAAGGGTGCTATGCTGCTGGCGCTTCGGTGCAGACACCGAGCTTTCGCGCGGGGGGGGCAGTGAAGCAGAGGCTGGCTCGTGCGGGGGAAGCGGGAGCCCCCCCTCCCCCGCTGGAGCTGACAGTGAAACCGGAGCCGGCTCACGCGGAGCCAGCCTGCGGGGGGCAATCAGCCCCCCCGCTGTAGCTGGCTCTGGCATGGAAATGGACTCTTCCCCCACCGAAGCTGTAACCTGAGCCAGCTCACTGAGGGGTAGCGGCGGAGGCAAGGCTGGCGGTGGAGGCGAAGCTGGCTTGCTCCCACCCCCACCATCCGACCCGCCTGAAGCTGGTGGCGGAGGCAAAGCTGGCTTGCTCCTACCCCCACCATCCGACTCGCCCTCCCCCTCTGACAGGAAAGGTGCAGACGGTTCCACTGCGCCTATAGAGAAATCCTCCACACCACTTTGCTGGGGACTCTTAGGCATAAGTACCTTAGTTACAGAAGGTGCCAGGGGATCATCTTCACGACCATACCCTATATTCCTCTTATGAGCTTCTGTCGCCCTTTCTGCTGCCTTTCTCTCAGAGACCTGCTGAAGTAACGTGTTATACACCACCCGCCATAACTTCCCGAATTTCTTTGCTGACTTATCATCGTCTAGTACTGTATCCCACAATATTTCCCCAAACTTTCTCCACTCTGATAACTCATGAACTGTATGAGGATTAGAAAAGATACCCTTAGCATGGCCATAAGCTAATAACCCTGGTAACTCCTTTTTTAAATCTATCCCTTTTATCCCATGCCGCTCTAAATAGGCGGTAAATAAATCATATGCCGCTTGCCTATCCATACCTATTAATCAGCGCGCGCTGTTGCAGCTCTCCAGGCTCCTGCGACACGTATTGGCTTAAGTCACCGTTGTGAACCTTAAGGGTGCTTCAAATTCCGGCACCGTCCCGGCTGCTGGGACCCAAACCCAACTTCCGGACCGTGGTGTAATCCCTTTTTCTTTTAATCCGAGAAAAAGGGCAGAGATTCGGTTATGCCCGCATTCTCCACCATTTGTCGGCGGAAGGGAACCAGGACATCAGTTTGATCATCACAGGCTCAATTTTATTGATCAGTACAGCGGGTTAAATACAGTTAATAATGAGCTTCATACATATTGCAAAAGTTGAGCTCAGGATTGGTCAGCTTACATATCAGCACCTACGCCTACTTCTACATTCCTATGGTTCTACTTTTGATACTTTCTACATATTCTTAGGATATATTCAGGACTAATCTCAACTCCCTATCCTCATGTTGCAGCAAGGTCACTGCTGACTCTTCCTTTCAGCTTGCTGACTGCTGACTTTTCTCCTTCAGCTTAACCAGTGGCATTATATCAGTGTGGCCTTTCTCAGCTAACCAGTTATTGATAATGCTCTCCACACTGTTGGAGTTCTGTGCCATTCTTATAATTGTAAAATATTTCCTCCTTACAAATGTAAATCCACCCTTATTCAGTTTAAAGATATTGACCCTTTTTTCTGTCACTGCAAGATTTGGGAGAAAATAACTTTGATCACGATTTTTCCATTTTCACAGACTTTTGAGAGGACACAAAATCTTCCAGGATGGAGGCCTCATCACAAAACCAGGATGTAGAATCTGATAGCTCTGGGATCAGTGGGGCGGAGACTGAGGACAGAACAGGAATAGCCTGGGAGGGATGGAAGAGTGAGATTCTGGAGCTTTTCTTCATAGAGGATATAGGCATGAGAAAAAAACAATGGCACCAAGGGCAGCTGGGGAGGCCAAGACTGAACACGAAGAGAACAGAGTTTCCCTGGCAGGGCAGGGCTGTGGTGCAGCACGTCCCCCAGAAGGAGCCTGGAGCAGCCCAAGGCTTTGTATGGGCAGGCAGAGGCAGGCAGGAGGCAGAGCTGTCAGCAAAGGAAGGGCCCAGCCAGGTGGGGCAGCCGGGGGATGCTGACAGCCTGCAGGGACAGAGGCACAGGTTTGCTCAGCATCAGGGACACCTTTCCCTTGCTTGTCCCCACCTGTCATCACTGCCACCAGTGTTCTGCTCTACCTGGAACCTTGGGACACTTTCTCAGTTCTGTCCTTTAATGAGACCCATTGACCCTTCAAGAAAACTTCTGTATTTCAATCTGACTTTGAGTTCCTGAGAGGTTTTGAGCACACTCTGATAGACTGAGTCTGATGCAAAGAGCGCCAAAGCCCCAGACACATTAAAGTCCTTGTGCTGTGTCTGTGCTGCTGAGCTGGGCCGGGCTCCTGGCCCAGAGGCAGCTCCTGGCAAGGGCAGCGCTGCAGAGAGACAGCTCTGGCCAGGAGCAGCTCCTGTCCACAGCCCAGCAGGGCTGGGACGCTGCCAGGGCCCCTCAGGGACACCAGCAGGGCACAGACAGAGCTCACAGGGGCTCAGCACTGGCAGGGGCTGTGGGATGTCCCAGAGGGGGCTGTGTCACAGCAGCACCTCTGTGGCTGTGTCATAGAGGCACAGAGCAACGGGGATGTCAGCAAGGGGCTGTGTGACAGCACAGAGTGGGCTGTGTGAGGTCACAGATTGGGCTGTGACATCGCAGAGTTTGTTGCGTGATGTCATAGTGCAGCTACGGCATCATAGAGTGGACTGTGTGACATCATAGAGAAGGCTGTGACATCATGGCATGGCTATGTGACATCATAGAGCTGGCTGTTAGGTCAAAGTATGTGCTGTGACCTTACAGAGTGTCAGTATGACATTGCAGAGAGGGTTTTGTGACATCACTGAGGGGGGTTGTTACATCACAGAGCAGGCTGTGACATCGTAGAATAGGGTATGAGGCCACAGAGCAGATTCTGCCATCATAGAAGGTGGCTCTGTGACATCAGGGAGTGGGTTGTGACAACACTGGGTGGCTGTGTAGCATCATAGAGGAGGTTGTGACATCACAGAACAGATTCCAACATCACATTGTGGCTTTCTGAGATCACAGAGTCTTTTGTGACATCACAGTGCAGCTGCATGACATTCCAGGCTGACATAACAGAGTTGGCTCTCTGACATCACAAGGGTGCTGTGTGACATACCAGAGTGGGCTGTGATATCACAGGTTGCTTTGTGACATCACAAAAAAGCTGTGTGGCATCATAGGGGGCTCTGTGACATCACAGGATACTGTGTGACATCACAGGTGACTGTGTGACATCACACAGGCTGTGTGACATAACAGAAGTTCTGTGACATCCCAAGAGCTGTGTGAGGTTGCAGAGATGGCTGTGTGCCATCACAGGTGACTGTGTGACATCACAGGGATGGTGTGACATCACAGGGCCTGTGTGACATCACAGGGGCTGTCTGAGGTCACTGGGGAGGTCACTCTGCCCCGGCCCCCCTCACAGTTCCCCCCAGAGCAGTCCAACACTGCTCGTGCACAGCGGGGTCCCCTGTCCCCCCGGGTCCCCCCACCCCCAGCCCCACAGCCTCCCCCAGAGGATGTTCCACGAGATCGACCCCAGAGCCTGACACGGGGGCCTGGGGGTGGCACAGGGGGACAGGGACCCCCCGGCAGCGTCCCCATGTCCGCCAGGGCCAGAGCCTGGGCCAGGGCTCCTTCACCCTGTTACGAACGAGGCCTTGAGAGCACTGAAAAAATCCCCAGCAAGGGATCAGCAAAAACCAGATTTAATATTAAGGGACAGCAGCAAAAAGTTCCTTGGCAAGAGTCACTGTGTTCCTGACTGGACACTTCAGGCACACCAAGGAAACAAAGCAACAGCAAAACAAAACCAAATCCAGGCAATCAAACCAGGAACGAACCAAGAACTGTCCATGTGAGTTTGTGTAACAAAAGGACAGTGAGGGCAAGGATAAAAGGAATATCGCTCAAAAGGTGAACACAGCCCAAACTTAACAGGACTTAAATTATACCTTAATCTTAATTGATATCTTAAACATCAGAGTTTAGCAAAAGAACAGCACTTAACAGTATTTAACCTAACCTATACCCTATGACTTAATGATTTAACAGTGGAAAAATAATTTACAATATTCAACTTTGCTTATAACTTATATTAAACATAACAACTTAGCAGAAGAAAAACTCTTAGCAGCATTTAACTTCGCTTAGACCTCATGACCTAACCTCACTTACAGGCCTGACTGACTCAACTATCCAAGGCAATAAAACCCCTCAGAGAGCAGCATTTCTTCCACATTTCCCCAGCACAGGCACTCCTGTGTGCACACTGACACAAAGAGTCAGTGCAAGGCACCAATGAGAAATTCCCCTGAGGGCAGGCAATGCTCCCTGTGGGTCCTTTGGCATCTCCCCAGCGGGTGAAGGGTTGAGCCTGGAGGAGTGGGGGGATCGGCCCAGGCTCCGTCATTGTTCAGGATCCCCAAGTGCAGCAAACGGGAGAGTTCCCGGCTGGGAGAGGCCCCACTCAGAGGGAGTCACTGGCCCAGGAGAGCTCCAAGGGCTCCTTTTGGAGCGCTGTTTGCAGGGCCCCAAGAGAGGGGCTTCAGTCCCAGCAATGGCTCATCCTGGCCACACTTGGCATCAACAGCTTTCTTTGGCACTGTGAGAACAGGGATGTTGTGCCACTGAGGGAACAGAAACAGTTCCCAGGGCTGCTCCTAAAGGAACCAGGAGCTGGTTGGGCAGCAGCAGTGCCTGGAGCAGACAGTGTTTGTGATGAGCTGCAGAGGAGCTGAGCCCAGGGGCTGTTGGCCAAGGCCAAGGCCCAAGGAACATTTCTCAGCTGGAAGGGCAGCCTGAGAAGGGGAGGAGGGAATGCAGCAGCACAGGGCCCATGGAACCAAGGGACCATTGTAACACTGTGGGGCCTTGTGAGACCAAGGGACCAGTGTGACACTGTGGTGCCTCATGGAATCATGGAGAGCACTGTGACATTGCTGGGCCTCATGGAACTAAGGGAACCGTACTGACGCTGGTTGGCTCCATGGAATGTAGGGTTCATTGTGACACTGAGAGGCCCCATCAAACCAAGGGTCCATTGTGACACTGCGGGGCCTCGTGGAACTGTGTAGACCATTATGACACTTTGGGGTGTCATGGAACCAATGGGCCATTGTGACACTGTGAGACCCCATGGAGCCAGAGGTCCATTGTAACATTGCAAGGCCTCATGGAACCATGGAAAGACCATTGTGACACTTCACAGCCTCATGACACCAAGGCACCATTATGACGCCTTGGGGCACCCTGGCACCAAGGAGACCATTGCAACACTGAGAGGACTCATGGAATCATGGAGACCATGGTGACACTATGAGGCCCCATGGAATAAGCAAAACATTGTGACACTGTGAGGCCTCATGGAACCACTGAGACCATTGTGACTCTGGGGGTCCCCACAGATCCAAGAGGGCCATTATGATACTGTGGGAGCTTCTGAAACCAAGAGGCCATTGTAACGCTTAGGGCTGCATGGAACCAAGGCTCCATTGTGACACTGCAGGGCCTGATGTCATCCATGGTCCATTGTGACACTGTGGAGCCAAAGGAGACCATTGTGACACTGCAAACCCCCAGGGTCCAAAGATCCACTGTGACATTGCAGGATCATGGAACAGAAGAGTCATGTGACATTGTGGGGCCTGGGGAACCACAGAGACGATTGTGACACTTCAGGGCAGCATAAAATTAAGGGAACGTGGAACAGACCTGGCTGCTTTGGCCTCCTGGGCCTCCTTACTGGTCCAGCTGACCTTGGCATGTTGAAGGTCTCTTCTCATCTGCTACTGAAACACTGGGGCTCCATGCTTTCATTACTATGGAAAAGAACTGTCCTTCTCCAGGTGCCCATGGCCTGAATTGGGATTTCACCTCCAACATTGCCTATTGTGAGAGACTGGAGGACATTGTTGGCTCAAAACATTTCATGTGTGGGAGATGACAGGGAAGGTTCAGCCCTGTCCTGCCTAGAATCCCTACCCTTCCTTGGAACCCCAATCCCCCCAGAGTCTCTATCCCAGCCCAGCAGTGTCTGCCAGTCCCTGGCACAGCACAGGCAATGCTCCACAGCCACCTCTGGAGCCCCAGCCCAGCTCCTGAGGGACCAAATGAGCCCAAGTCTCACCTGGGGGAAGGGCCCAGGGAGACCAAAGGGTATTGAAGGCTGACCACAAGGCAAGCACACATCTTGACCCTACCTCCTCTTGGAATTTCCATCTGAACATTGCTGGAATCCAGGATTTCGTAGCTGTGTGTGTGCTTCTCTGTATCTTTTTTGTCTTTCTCTCTCTCTGTGTCTTCTAATAACCTCCTCTTGCAAATTTTGATTAACTTAAAATTGAACAAGCTAAGAGTTTGTTAAGTTGAATGGGCCAAGGTAATGCTTTGAGAAGTGTTTTCTGCTGATTGAATGTGGCATTAAACCTTTTGCTAAGCTCCTCTAATTTTCTAAAATTGCCAGTAAATGCTGTTTGGTTCTTTTGAACTCCTGAGAATATTTCCCCAGGGAGTCCAACTCAGAGTACACAAACAATTGTAATTCTTTTTAAACGTCTCACTGAGAGAATTTTTTGGGGCAGGGCAGTCAGGGCATGTCTGTCCTCCTTGGCACACCCCAGGCAGGGCTTTCCCAGCCACATTCCACACTCCATTTCCCAGCTGGAGCCGCTGCTGCCTCTCAGTTGTGCTGCCCCAGCCCCAGGGACGCTCTTCTTGTCTGCCCATTCCCCCACGGTCTCTGGGCAGGGATGGCCTCAGTGGGGGCTGCTGACATCCTCAGCAACTTGGAGGCTGCTGCTGAATTTTCCTGCTGCAGAGGCTTGTTCAGCCTTCAGCTGTTGAGTGCAGGAATTCAGTGTCCCAGGGCTCATTAACATTCAGAACACCTTAACCAGCCAAGCCTCTTGGAATAATTTGATTTTAATTTTCATATCTTTTGTGGTTAATTGGACAAATTTGAGTAGTGTATTCAAACTGAATATATTCTATATAAAATGACAGTAAGAAAAGATTTTTTTAAGTCCTTTTAAGCTTTTTCCCCATGTTTATAAATTGACATGCACAGTTCTCCAACTGACACTGAATGCAAGTACCTCCTCATGCACTTGGAATAGATATGAAAATCAAGACCCTTCATGACTGACAATCAATCATACTCTGTCCCTACCCTCACCCCACCATTTCCCCCATCAATGCTGTGGCACCCAGAGCAGCCTTGTGCAAATCTGAGCTCCCTCCAGCTCAGGCTGCACCTGCAGCTTTCAGCTCCTTGGCTCCAATTCCCACCTACTTTCCTTGGAGAAGGAACTACCAGAGACACGGAGGGATGTTCATTTATTGCCAGTCAACAAACCCAAGGGAAGGCAGGGCTCCATCAAATGCAAAAGTCATTCTTCTCCCTGAATTTGCCCTGCCCCTGATCCCCACATCTTGCCCTGTTTCCTTCCTTTCTACATTGCCAGGGACTTTGTGGGACAAGGGAGCTCTGCTCTGACTATGGAGGGAGATGCAAGTGCCACCACTGAAGTGGGAACCACAACTCATCAGGTTTGTGTCCTCTGGGGGTCAGGAACTGGTGAGACTCAGAGGCACAGGAAGTTTCTCTTCATGGCCAACAGACCATAGTGTAACAGGACACAATTTAATAACAGTCACACCCTTCCCTGAGCTATGTGCAATGTCCCAGCAGTGTCTGATGAGTTCCTCCATCCACAAGCAATTTCCATACTAAAATTAATTTCAGACAAACATGATTCTGTGATAGATATAAACACAATTCAGTTCTTGTATCTGGGTGCTCACCCTGGAGTGGGGGCAGAACAGCTTGAACAATTCCTGATTTGCAAAGCTGTCAGTCCTGGATGGAGAAGGGAGGTCAGCCTGCTCTTGGTGTTGAGGAAATGCTGAAACCAGCCTGACTCATTTAATTTCCTCCTGTCCTGGCTGATCTCTCCTGTTTCCTCTTCCACACAATGACTTTTTTCTCCCACCAGACCCCAGTGAAGAGCCTGGCTTCTGTGTTCTCCATCCCCTCCTCACTGGCACTGCCAGGCTGGGATGAGGAGCCCCTCAGCCTTCCCTGCTCCAGACTGTACCAGCCCAGCTCCCTCAGCCTCTGCCCACAGCCCAAGGGCTCCAGCCCCACCTTGGAGGCCCTTCCCAGACCCTTCTCCAGCTGCCAGACATCTTTCCTGCCCTGGGGAACCCAACCCGGCCACAAGGACCTGGATAATCCCCGTCCTTGATGTCCTGGTGACACAGCCCTGGCCCCTTTTCCCCTGTCAGGCTCTGGGGTGGATCCTGTAGAACATCCTTTGGTGGAGGCTGTGGCTCCAGGTGGGCTGGGAAGATCCTGGGGGACAGGGACCCTGCTGGGCATGAACAGCATTGGAGTTGTTGGGAGAAACTGTGAGGGGGAGCTGGGGCAGAGTGACCAACCCAGTGACCTCACACAGCCCTGCTGGGATGTCACACAGCCCCTCTGGGGGATGTCACAGCCAGCTCTCTGAGGTCACAGCCCATTCTCCAATGTCACACAGCTGGTCTCTGATGTCACAGCCAACTCTGTGATGTCATAGTCTGCTCTATGATGTTAGAACCTCTGCCCTGTTATGTCACAGCTTGCTCAGTGATATCAGAGAGGCAGTCCATGCCATAGCTGCTTGATGACCTCACATAACCCACTCTGTGATGTCATAGCCCACTCTGTGACCTTGTGTTACCAGATGATCAGTTGTCTCTACCAGGTGACACCTGGAGCTTGTTCTCCAAAATCCCAGGCCTATGGAAACCACACAGTGCCCATTGTGTGAGAAGGGCAAGTAGAAGTTCAGCAGCCTCAGTGTCCTGCCAGCTCAGCCCGGCCCACCGGAACACTGGGGTCCGTGACCACCACGGACCACCAGAGAGATCCTCAGGACAGAAGAACACATGGGTTAAGGGGAGGGGAAATACATTAATGATTCTGGAGAAATGATTGTCATATGTATGCTTAGTCTGGGAAAATCAATGAATATGTGTGCAAAATACACAAAATTAACAGAATCTTTCCTGCACTCAGCCTGCACGGCTTTGGGAAGAGCTCTCCCCCATGAATCCAGCTGAATAAAGAATGCTTCTTCTTAATGCTACACTGGTGTTAAGGAGTTTTCTGTTTTACCAAATTTTTGGTAACATTCCCACTGCCAAGGAAAACTCTGTCTCCTGCTGTTCACAAACAGAGAAGGGCTGGTGGCAGATGTGGGGCTTGTAGGCTGCCTGGGGCACAGTGACGAACAACTTTTCCATGTTCAGTGAGAGAAGGAGGGGCAGCAACAAAATTTCTGCACTTTAATTAGGAAGGGCAGATTTGGCCTATTCGGGATGCAGATTTGAGGAATACCTCAAAAAACACAGATTTTTTTAAAAAAGAAACAGCCCTTAAAAACAAAGGGGTCCAGGAAGGAAGGACACATTTCAAGAAAGTAATCTTAAGGGGCTAGTGAGGAAAATGGCTGGCCTGGCTGTCCATGGATCTTTGGTAACAACTTAAGGGAAAAAAGATGATGCATCATTTTGAAAGGCAAACAGGCAACTAAAAAGTGTTTAAGGAGGTTGTTAGGTTATGCAGAAAGAAAAGGAAAGAGATGAAAGCTCAAGTAGAGCTTAATCTGGCCACTTCTGTTAAAAATAATAGGAAATGTTTCTATAAATAAATTAGTAGCAAAACACCAGATAAAGAGAACCTCTACTCTTTATTGGATGCAGTGGAGAATAGAGTAACTAAAGAAAGGCTGAACTGTTTAACATCTTGTCTGTCTCAATGTTCAATATCAGAACAAGTTGTCCTCAGGACAAGTGTTCTCCTGAGATGGTAGATGGGCACAGGGAGCAGAATAGGCCCCTGGAATCCAGGAGGGAGCAGTTGGTGACCTGCTTGAGCCACTCAGATGCTCACAGGTGAATGGGATAGGATGGGATCAATCCCAGGGGGATGAGGTAGCTGTGGATGAGCTCCCCAAGCTGCTCTCCATCATTTACCATCAGTGCTGGCTCAGCAGGGAGGTCCCAGAGCACTGGAGGCGCCAATGTGAGCCCATCCCCAAGAAGGGCTGGAAGGAGGATCTGGGGAGCTCCAGGCCTGTCAGCCTGACCTGGGTGCCCAGCAAGGTTATGGAACGGATCACCTTGAGTGCCATCACAGGGCACCCACAGGATGGCCGAGGGATGAGAGCCAGCCAGAGCGGATTTAGGGATGGCAGGTCCTGCCTGACCAACCTGGTCTCCTTTTATGACCAGGTGACCCACCTGTGGATGTGGGAAGGGCTGTGGATGTTGTGCGCCTGCACTCCAGCAGAGCCTTTGACTCTGTCTCTGACAGGATTCCCTGGAAAAGCTGCAGCCCACAGCTTGGGCAGGTTCCCTCCTCGCTGGGAGATTTAAGAGCTGGCTGGAGGCTGGGCCCAGAGAGTGGTGGGGATGGTGCTGCACCCAGCTGGTGTCCAGGCACTGGTGGTGTCCTCCAGGGGTCCGTGCTGGGCCCAGTCATGGTTAATATCTTCACTGATTATCTGGCTGAGGGGATCGAGTCCAGCATTCACAAATTGCAGATGGCACCAAGCTGGGTGTGAGTGTGGATCTGCTGATAGGCAGGACAAGAAGACACAGCCTTAAGCTGCATCAGGAGAGGTTCAGGCTGGACAATAGGAATAGGTTCGTCATAGAAAGGGTGAGTGGGCATTGGAATGGGCTGGCCCGGGGGGAGGTGGCAGAGTCACTGTCCCTCTCCAGTGGCACTTAGTGGCATGGTCTTGGTGACAAGGCAGTATTAGGGCATTGGTTTTTTTTATGATCCCAAAGGTCTTTTCCAGCCTATTTGATTCTGTCATTCTGTGATGATTGGGACACTCTGGAGCCATTGTGACACTGCAGGGCCTCATGGAACTAAAGGGACCATGGTGACACTGTGCAGCCCCATAGAACCAGGGGTCCAATGTGGTGCTGTGGGGCCACATGGAACCAGGAAGTGCACCGTGACACTCTGGGTCCTTGTGGAACGACAGAGACCATTGTGACACTGCAGGGCCTCGTGTAACCAAGGGGTTTCACCATTTTGGCACTGCAAAACCAAGGAGACCATTGGGAGACTCCAGGGCCCAGTGGAACCAAGGGGCCATTCTGACACTGTGGGGCCTCATGCAACCAAGGGGACATTGTGACACTGCAGGATCCTGTGCAACCAAGGGGCCACTGTGACACGATGGGGCCTCGAGGAATCTGGAAGAACATTGTGACACTGTGTGGCCTCATGGAAACAAGGAGTCCTGTAGGCGACGGGGGTCACGCACGGTAGGGATGGATGGAGACGAGATCTCTTTGAAGCCAAGTTGTGAAACTATCGGTTTATTGCAAAGGGCATGGGTGAAGGGTCCTGTTGCGAGCTGCCAGCCGCAGCTCGAAGCAGGGCCCAGAGAGGAGAGGCTTAAAGTGTGAGAGAGTCAACAGCAAAGATTTAAGAGTGGAGAGCATGTAGAAAGGAGGGGGTGAAGAAGTGCAGAGGGAAGACAAAGAGACAAAGAAAGAAAAGGGCGCGAAGAGGAGCACGAGAGCAGGCAAAGAGATAAGGGAGAAGAGAGATAAGAGAGCGTGGAGAGCAAGCGAAAAGAGAGCAAAAAAAAAGAGTGCGAAGCTCCCGTTACAACACAATAAATTGTCTTCAGTGTTGAATATGCAGATTCTCATTAACCAATCTACTACAGCATGCATATCTTATAACATTTCCACACAACCTATAAGAATCACTACATTACCATACTATGTTTACGTGTTAAACCCTAAATCTTATTCTTTGGGCCCTATCTGCCAAGCTGCAAGGCCTGCTCTGACTCTTAGGCCTGCCTGCTTGCAGAGGGAATTGTTTCCTCCAGGGGGGATTACATTGAACTGGTCACAACTAAGGTAACTCAAAGGTTTCTTTCATTTCAATCTCCTTTATAGTTTCTATATTCTCAAAATCTTTTGCTAGGCAGTCATATTTAAAAGGCTTTCTTGTTTCATCCTGCCCAACAGAGTCCATTGTGTCACTGAGGGGACTTGCGGCACCACAGAGACCATGGTGACAGCGTGGGAGCTCATGTGACCATGGGCCCATTGTGACATTCTGGGACCCCATGGAACCAAGGGGCTACTATGAAACTGCAGCACCAACAAGAACATTGTGACACTGTGAAGGCCCACAGAACCAAGGATTCTAAAGTCACATATTGGGGCCCCATGGAACAAAGGAGACCAGCGTGACAGTACATGGAACAAAGGAGACCAGCGTGACAGTAAAGGGCCTGGTATAACCAAGAGGCCATTGTGACACTGAGGGGCCCTTAGGAACCAAGGATATCTTTGCAGATGTCACCAAGCTGGATGTGAGTGTTGACCTGAAGAAACATAGGAGTGGTCTGCGCAGGGACCACTGATAGGCTGGATCCAGAGGATGAATCCAACAAGGTGAGGATTAACAAATGCAGGGCCATCCAGGCCCTGCTTTTTGGCGCCTGTACTACAGGTTGGGGAGGGAGTGTCTGGACAGCAGCCAGACAGAAAGGGACCTGCAGGGACTGATGGACAGCAGGCTGGACATGAGCCAGCAGTGTGCCCAGGTGGCCAAGAAGGCCAATGGATCCTGGCCTGGATCAGGAATAGTGTGGCCAGCAGGAGCAGGGCAGTGATTCTTCCCTTGCGCTTGGGGGAACTGGTTGGGCAGCACCTCGAGTGCTGTGTCCAGTTCTGGGCCTGCTGGGGTGGGCAATTAGAAGAAATTTGAAGCAGAAGGAGTAAAGAAAGCAAAGGTCAAGCCAAGGAAATGCTCAGGGCAGTTTGGGGGTGGCTTCCAGGCAGCCCCTGCTCTGAGCAACAGTGTCTGCAGTGCCACAGGAAGCTCCCAGCTGATGGGAACAAACTTTCTGGCTGACTGCAGAGGCCAGGACAAAGCTGAGTGCTTTCCCTGGTGTCCCCCAACCCTTGCTGGCCCCAGGGGCTGATGGCATTTCTGCTCCCTCATGTTCATGCCCCCACAGCAACAGGATGGGGGTGCTCCTGTATTGGAGAATTTTGCTCAGAAATGGCTTACAGAGTTTTGTTCAGACATGCCATAATCATATACAGCTGATGGAAAAGTAAAAGGCAGCTGTGAGCAGAAAATTCTCACAGCCTGTTTCTGTAAACAGCTAAGTTTTTAAGCCTGTCTTCAATAACAAGTAAACATTCTGTCCTTGGCTGTCTTGGGAACAGACATGGAGGTTTGGAGAGCCCTTCGTATCAGGGTGAGAACACAAATCTTGGTTTCAATAACAAACCACAGGTATAGAAAATAAAAGGAGGGGTTAGTGTTTGATCTGTGGCCTATGGTGAGCTCAGGTTTGCAATATATATGAGCTTAATTAACACAGTTATAAAAACCTGCATTTTGGATCAATAAATTGGAGTTCGATGCTGATCAACAAGGATGGGTCATCTCCCTTCGCTTTCAACACTCCTGCCTGCTGTGTGCAATGCAAACAGGGGCTGCTGAGCCAGTGCTGCCGTGTCTGTTCCTGCAAGGATGGGGCACCTGTGTGAGCTGGGGGAGAGGCCAGGGCTGCAGAGGGGGGATGTTGTTGGCAGCTCCATGAGGACGCTCTGGGACACTGCCCTGGGCTGTCCAGCGCACTGGGGATGAATCAGCCCTTGCTCTGCTGCTCCTTCCCATCTGCCTCATGGCCCTTGCAGAGCCCCAGCCATGCTGTTTGCCCCCAGCCTGCCCACAGCCAGCCTGGGGCTGATCATGGGAGTTTCTGTGCTGAGCATTGGCCTGGGCGTGTTCTTGAGAGAGCCTGGGCAAGGAGCCTGGAGCCCCCAGGCCCTGGCCTGAGGCATCAGCACTGCCCCAGCAGTGCCCGTGGCCTGTCCCTGCTGCAGCCCCGGCACTGCCACACCCAGGACTGTGCCCGGCCCCGAGAGCACTCAGGCCCTGCAGCAACACCAGGGCCACCAGGGCAGCGGGGCAGGGCCATGGCAGGAGCACTGGCAACACCAAGTGCTGCTGCTGCTGGGCACAGCTGATGGGCCAGCACTGATCTGCCCCCAGCTCTGCACACAGACATTGCTGCTGCAGTGCAAGCATCTGCTTCTGCAGAAATGGCACAAACAATGACATTTCTTTGGGGACAATATTAATACATGTAATAGAGAAGGAAAAAACCCACAAACAAACCTAAAAGAAGTATCAAAGATAACTTTTATTACCAGTGATTTTCAGAAATTTTCCAGCAGTTTAATGTTCCTAAAATCATCCAATCATCAGACTCCTCACAGCAGCCTTGGGCTCCTGGTTCCTCGGGCTGCAGATGAGGGGGTTCAGGGCTGGAGGCACTACGGAGTACAGAACTGACAGGGCCAGATCCAGGGATGGGGAGGACATGGAGAGGGGCTTGAAGTAGGTAAAAAATGAGGTGCTGAAGAACAGGGAGACGACAGCCAGGTGAGGGAGGCAGGTGGAAAAGGATTTGTGCCGTCCCTGCGCAGAGGGGATCCTTAGCACAGCCCTGAAGATCTGCACATAGGAGAAAGTCATGAACACAGAACAGCCAAATACTAAACCGCCACTAACAGCAATCAGCCAAAGTTCCCTGCGGTAAGAGTAAGAGCAGGAGAGCTTGAGGATCTGTGGGATTTCACAGAAGAACTGGCCCAGGTCATCGCCATGGCAGAGGGGAAGGGAAAATGTATTGGCTGTGTGCATGAGACTAGTGAGAAAGGCACTGGCCCAGGCAGCTGCTGCCATGTGGGCACAAGCTCTACTGCCCAGGAGGGTCTCGTAGTGCAGGGGTTTGCAGATGGACACATAGCGCTCGTAGCACATGATGGTAAGGAGATAAAACTCTGCTTCAATGAAGTACATCAAGAAAAAGAGCTGAGCAGCACATCCTGAGTAGGAGATGTCCCTGGTGTCCCAGAGGGAATTGTGCATGGCTTTGGGGACAGTGGTGCAGATAGAGCCCAGGTCAGTGAGCGCCAGGTTGAGCAGGAAGAAGAACATGGGCGTGTGCAGGTGGTGGCCGCAGGCTACGGCGCTGATGATGAGGCCGTTGCCCAGGAGGGCAGCCAGGGAGATGCCCAGCAAGAGGCAGAAGTGCAGGAGCTGCAGCTGCCGCCTGTCTGCCAATGCCAGCAAGAGGAAGTGCCTGATGGAGCTGCTGTTGGACATGTGCTGTGCCTGCACATGGGGACCTGTTCATGGAGAAAGGACAGTGAGAAGTCAGGAGAGGCTTCTTTGAGCCAAACCTGGGTCATTCCCTATAGATTGTCCCACTGGGACTCACCCAGCCTTGTTCCTGCTCTGGGAAATCCTTCACCCAGGTCCCTGCCTGAGTTCCAGTTGTGCTGGCTGAGTGTGCCAGGAGCAGCCAGGGCTTTGCATGGGGGCCCTCAAGGAGCCATCTCTGCCCCACTGCCCTGGGTTTGTGGCCATGGGGTAGAGGGACAAGGCTGGATATTCAGTATTTGTCAGGGGAATCACTCGTACTGCTGACATACTATTAGCATCTGCACTCCCAGTTGTAACACAAATAGATGGCAGGAGTTGGTTTTAGGAATTATTTTCCTATCTACCAATCATTCCTGGCTCTCTGAGGTCAGAAATCCCCAGCATTTCTGCTGCACTCAGAGTTTGCCACTGAGAGATGTGAGAGGCAAAGGATTTCCTGTGGCTGAAGGAAGGTGAGGGGCTGGATGGGCTTGTTCAGAACCTGCCCTGGCTTTGCACCTTTGGCTGCAATCAGAGCACAATCACACTCCCTGGGTCACCCTGGGACAAACCAGACCCTGCCCAGAGCAGAGGGATCCCTGAATGTCTTGCCCTCTCTCAAGGTCTCTGGGCAAGATCTCAGCACCCCCTTGTGCCAAGGACACTCACAGCTCCCTTGGCAAACCCAACAGCATTTCCTCAGCACTGGCAGCTCTGCCCTTCCCCGTGGGACATTAAGGGAACTCCCAGAGGCTCTGGCACAGATTTGCACCCAGGAGGGCAGCTCAGAGCTTGGAAGGGCACAGCAAGGAGATCCCTGGCAGTGCCCATGATGGGATCTCAGGGATAGGGCTCAGCTCATTCCCCTTTCCCATGGACTGCTTTGCTCACAGCCCCACAGATGCCAGGGAATCTTGGACATCCCATTCCTATGGACAGCCCTGCCTGGCAGGAATGCCAAGGGCAGTGCCTGACTCAGCTGCTGCAAATGCCAGAGCCTCCCTGAGAGCAGCAGGTAACAGTGACAATATCAGGGCAGGGCAGAACCAAGAGAAGATGTTGTGGTGCTGTCCCTGAGAGGGCAGGGCAGAGACAGCCGGGCACTCAGGACACTGTTCCCGTGCCCAGCTGTGCCCGGCACCTCCCACACACCAACAATGCTCCCCTGCCCCCAGCACTGCTCTCTTCAGCCCCCTCTCCTTCCCTGAGCATCTCCCTGGGCCTGGACATTCCCTCCTGAGAGGAGCCTTGTCCCTGCCAGCGCTCACAGAGCCCATCCCAGCCTGTGTGCCCTGGCCAGGGCCCTACAGAAACCTGCCCGTGTGCAGGGCCCTGGCTGGGGCAGGCTCTGTGTGCAGCTGGGCAAGGGCAGCTCAGGAGAGCCCTGCTGGGCCCTGCAGAGGTGATGCTGCTGCTGTCCAGGGCTGAGGAGTGGCTGATGGCCCTTTGGGAGGCTCCCAGCAGAGAGACTGATTAAATTTACAGTTCTGCAGTCCCTGTAAAAGATCAAACATTACTTTGATGATTCTGCTGTGTCCCTTTCAACTCAGAATCTTCTGTGATTCTGGGATTACAATTCCTGCTCTGCTTCTCTCATCCCCCTGTTGTCTATAATCCAAAGAGAGAAAAAAAAAAAAAAAAAAAAAAAAAAAAAAAAAAACAAAAAAACCCTTGCTACAAGTGTTAGAACAGTAAAGTAAAAACCAGATATTAATTGAAAGCTTCTGGGTGTCCCAGTGGGGATGGGTCACACCCAGGCCCTGATTTCAACAATTTATTGAGATTGATTAACTAGGATATTTAACAGGAACATTCAATAAGAGATTCAGTTGCCCCAGTTACACACCTCTGGCTGAATCCATTGGAGTAGGTCCAAGGGCTTCTTTGCCTTAACTTTTTATAATGACTGCTCATATTCTGCTCATTCTCAAAACCCAAAATGTTCCTATATGTCCAGTTCCTAGAAGACTACATAGTATTTCAGGACTATATAAAAGAATAGGACTATACAGCATTTTAGGAATATATTTAGACTGTCAGGTTATTAAGAGAAAGGTAAGAAAACATACTAGATTTAATTCAGGATTAAAGCTTTTATAAGAATATAATAGTGGTTTAAGAGGTTCAAGAGTTTAATAAACTAAGGATTATAGTATTGTAAATATATAATAGTAATTTAGAGAGCTATAAACATATAAAATGTAAAAAATACAAAAATCTTTTGTCATCACTCCAACGTTTCCATCCTCTCCAAGTAGGAAATTGAAAACACTCTCAGGAAAGCTCCTGATCTTTCCAGCAATCCCAGGCTTACCTTCTTTGGGAAGTGTCCTCTGGAGCTGTGCCCAGGCACAGCAGGGAGCAGCCCTGCCCCACCCAGCCCCTCTCAGCAGCAGCCCCTGCCCAGCTCAGGGTGGCTCCTTCCCCCCACAGCTTCTCCCCAGCGCTGGGAGCAGCTGCCAGGGCTGGCTGAGAGCTGTCCCTGGCAGGCAGCAGAGTCCCTGCCCCAGCACAGTGCCCTGGGCTGCAGGACCCTGCTCTGCAGGACAGCCCTGGGCACCCCTGGCTGCAGCCCCGGCTGCTCAGCCCTGCAGCAGAGCCTGGCAACAGGAGCTGCCTTGGGCTGTGCCTGGGCTGGGGCAGCAGGGAAAGCCAGCCCTGCCCTAGTGCCACAGCCCTGCCCTGGAGCAGCTCTGAGAGTCCTCCTGAAAGGTCCTCAAAGCTGTGGGATGTGCCAGCTCCAGGAGATCCCTGCAGGAACTGCAGCTTCTCTTCCCACAGCCAGGGAATTACTGTTTCAAACCTGGAATGATTTCTGCTCTAGTGAGCCCTGAGTGAGCTCTGCTCTGTGCTCCCAGCCCAGGCTGAGTTTAACCCCTCTGTGCTGTGCCCAGGGTGGCTGCAGGCAGTGCCCCAGCCCTGCTGGGCTGTGCACAGGAGCTGCTCCTGGGCAGAGCTGTCTCTCTGCAGCGCTGCCCTTGCCAGGAGCTGCCTCTGTGCCATGAACCTCTGTGCAGGTTTTTCAAAGGACTTTGGGTTTGGCTTTTCCCTTGGAGTCTCTGAGTGGTTTGTGCAATCATGGCCTCCAATTATCTGCTGTAATTAGTCCCTGGAGAGGCTTTGTCAGTAACAGCACTCAGTGGGGCTCATTAATACTTGAGGGTACTTCATTTATTGTAAGGTAGTTGGTGTTTTCCCTTTGATACAGACTTTGTGAGAGGTTTGTGCAATCATGGCCTCAATTATCTGCTTTAACGAGTCCCTTGAGAGCTTTGTACTGAAACTTAGTGGGGCTCATTAATACTTTGAGGTACTCAAGGTTTTTAAAGGTATTTTAAGGATTTAAGGATACTTTTAAGTACTTTTAAGGATTTTCCTTTCCATACTGAGTCTCTGAGAGGTTTTTGTGCCGTCCTGGCCTCCAAATCTCTCCTCCAAAGAGTCCATGAGGAGCCTGTGTTGAGGATGGACCTCAGTAGGACCCATTCATGCTTTGAGACACTTTGGGTGTTTCCTCTGACTTTTCCTCCTGGAAAGGTGTGGTGGTTTGACCAGGAAGAAGTGGGAATTCTGGGATGCTGTGGTCAAACCAATGGGTGCTTGGATTTTGATATTGGCACCTGGTGTAGCCAGTGGGGTTTTGGACACACCTCTGAGAACACACAGGGGTTAAAAGCAGAGCTTCGGCCCTGGGAGTTCTCTCTTGGGACTTCGAGGGACGGAGGTCGGATCTCCCTTCCCCCGTCCAGCCGCTGCTGCTGGGCGGGAGAGGGGCAGCCATGTGGTAGGCCTGGGCCTGGACAGAGATGGGAGGTGAGGAGGCCCTGGAGGATGGAAGGGTGGAGGAGCCCCAAGAGACATCAGGCAGCCATTCCCCCCCCGGAGAGAGAGAGGGAGAGCTGGCGACAACGAATGTGATAGCAGCCGGCCCAGGAGGAGAAAAGGGGGGGAATGCAGCGAGGGAGGAGGTGCCCGGCCAGCCGGAGCAGCAGCAAGTGTGGGAGTGCCGGAGTTCTGGGACAGACAGAGACTGAAATTTTTAACCCCTTTCTTTCATGATTGGGACCTTCCAAAAAAAATACTGATCCTCCTCGGAGCTGAATAAGACGGGAGATAAGAGATGAGATGAGACAAGGACCTGGCCCGAAGGACGTGGAGAAGGCTTGCTGAGTGGAGAGAGAGGTGATTGGAGTGGCCTTTTGGCTGGACTTTTCTTGTGTAGCCATAGACTGAACCAGTTTTATTCCTGTGACACAGAGACTGCATTTAGGGGGAGGCAGTGCCTCAGAACCAGGAGGGTTCATTGTGGGGACCCCTCGGCCCCTGGGGTTGGATAAAAATGGGGGGGACAGATGTCCCAAAGCAGAGACTGCGCCTTTTTGGAGTGAGACAAGGCATCCTTAAAAGACAACTCTAAAAGCAGCTCTGGTCCATGCCAGTGGTGAGAGCACTGAGCATGGAAGGAAGATGTTACAAGCGGCAAAAGGACTTTCCGGGCAGTGCCGAGTGACATGGAAGCACACGAGGTTTCAGCGTGTTTCCAGGGGAAGCCTATGGTGCAAGAAAGACTCCTCTCCTCTTCATGGACTGAAGTTTGAATATCCAAAAGGGTGATGCCAGACTGGGCAGTTGGTGATTTTTGGGGGAATGTATCGGATTGGGAAAATTTTGGTGGTGGGGAGGAGGAAAGTGTTTTTTGTAAGGTTTTCAATCTTTTTTCTCTTATAGTTTTTGTTCCGTCTTTCTTTTCTTGTAGTTTAGGTAATAAAGTTTTCTTTATGTAAAAGCTGGAGCCTGCTTTGCTTATTCCTGGTCACATCTCACAGCAGACACCAGGGAGAAGGTATACTCATGGGGGCTCTGGCTCTGCCAGGCCCAAACCATGAGAAAAGGTTTGTGCCATCTCCTCTCAGGCCATGAGGTTCCAGTGCTCAGATCAAAGTGCACCACAGGGCTCATTAGGATCAAGCAATTCCTGACAAACCATGGCTCTGCCTTGTTTTCCCTCTGCTCTCATGCAGTTCATCAGGAAGGTTTCCTTTTATGTTTTGGTTCTCCAATTTGAGATTTCTTGGCAAATTCATCAATTATTGTGGTGTGTTCAGTTTTGGCTGATTACCAGTGCACTCGCTAGAATATACTTACTCATTTCCTGCTGTGAGAGAGGATTAGGAGAAAGGCAAAACAGGCTCAAAACTTTAAGAGTGTATAAAGAAAAGTTTATTAATAGCAACTAAAAGAAAGAGTAATAAGAATGTTGGGATCGGCGGGAGAAATGCGGCACGCAATATGAATGATCAGCAAATCTCGAACTTTATTGATAGGCACACATCTTTATGTCGGTGTTAATGAATCTCATACATATTACAAAGGCCAGCTCACTATTGGCTAGTAACTTATCAGCCAACTACGCCTACTTCTGCATTCTTGTGGATATTTTATTGAAACTTTTCTTTGTATTTCTGCCAAAGATGTTCTCCCCTATCCTGTTGTTGCACCAAGGGCACAATGTCCTTGCCTGTTATTGGACACTGACTCCTGACTCCTATATTGTTGCCTTCAAGCTTAACCAGCGGCATTATGTCGACGTGACCTTTCTCGGCTAGCCAACTGTCCACAAAGCTCTCCACACTTCCCCCGTTTTTCTGTTGGACAAGCATAGTCTGATTAAATGCAGCAGATATCATCCTTTGCACCATGTTCTGTAAGCACATGCAAAAACATGGCAAAATTAACACTACTAACAGAGCTATAATGCCCACTATAATGCCAGCTTTAACAACAGAACGTAACCATGATCCCAGGCCTAACGATAAGAGCCATCCATCAATACCGAAACCTGATTCTACCTGTAAGTTTCCAATTAACCTTCGCAATTCAGCGAGCTGGGTATGGATGGAGACTGCGAATGGTCAGAAAGATTCAAGAAACACATGCCCTCAAATTCTTCACAGCCATGGCCTTGTGCAAGTAAAAGAAAGTCAATCACAGCTCTATTTTGAAGCAGTGCATGACAAATAGAATCAATATCAAGCAAAAGGCTAGAAAGTGCCAAAGAGGTGGCATTGGTTTGCTTTGCAAGCCAGCATCCCAACTTATTTAGGGCACCATAGGCACCTGCAGCTGCCACCCCTGGAGCCAAAAAGGATGCTGCAATTATGGCCCCTGGGGACCAAAATTTTACATCGTCCCTACAGTCAGCAGTAAATGCATGGATCATTCTCTTATGTCGATAACGGTGGCGGCTCATGTTTAATATCATGGACGTATTGGGTGTAAGCAGAGACAGCCGTCCAATTGTACATGGCCCCCCCACACAGCATCGATGGGACACCAAGCATGGTCCCCACAGATTAAGAAGTAACCTGCTGGCAGTTGAATAGGGTCATTTGATGAGATTGACACTTTCCCTGTGGTATAATTGCACCCAGCTGTTGCATTACGGTACACAGCCATGCTGGAAGTTACAATAGTGGAATGGTTTTTTGCTGAAAACTGGCTTCTATGGTTAAAATTAATACATGCATCTGCCATCACTGAACCTAAAAGCTCCAATTCTTGGGGTTCCTGTGGTGCTACGGGGAGGTGAGAAACCCATTGGTCCCAATTATCTGCAGTTGTCTTAGGATTGTCAGTTTTGCAGGTGGGTACACCTGAGGGACATGGCCAGGGATCTGCTGGTAGTCCTACTAAGCAAGTTGTGGATGGATTACCGGGAGGAGATAATGACAGGCAAATAGCCTCCTAGTTTGTTAAGTTTGCCAGGATAACCCAAATATTAGTCTTAGGCTGAGGTGGGGCCCATGCATGATAAGTTTTCACCTCTCCGGCAGCATCTGCACTGTCTGCTAAGAGGGTGAGGATCAGCAACATAACAGCATAAATGTGCCACATCACCCTGGTCTCCCCAGGCGCTGTTTTGAACCACCCACACATTTGGTAGATAAACTTGTTTCCCACAAGTCATTAAGAATGTCTCTCCTTTCCCCTTCTTTCTCCTTGATCTGCCCAGATTTAACCTCTTTAGGTCTCTCAGACAATTGTCCCACGCTTGGTTGAGATCTTGATCTGCAGAAATCGGACCTATTATACTTGTTTGTGAAAGGGGAATACCCCTACCACACTTAGTCTGTAAAATATGCAACTTGGACTGTCCCAAAGCACGTTTAACTAAATGCTGGGTTTCCCACCTAAACCATGCAATAATTTTCTGTTCTGGTGACTCATACAACTGTAACCCTTGGCAACCAGGTAATCCTGTAAAGGCCCGGAGTTCTGCTTGCCAGGAGCCGAACCGCCAATAAAATCCACAGTTCCTGCACCACAAATAAGGTAATTGAGTCTGATGTAGCCACTTAGTTTGCTGACAGCCCCCACAGAAAAACAATACCCATGCAGCACACTGTCTATTATGACAATTAATACAAGCTTGGTCCCTAGGCCCTCTAAAATCAAATGTAGAAAGCGCTTGAAGCAGGCTTAGTATATAATCTAAGGATTTACACCGATCAATCGCTCGGTAGATAGCCAAACTACACTGTCCTTTCAGCTTAAGAAGTATTGGTCGAAGGATGATCAACAGCTTCGTCTCTACTCGCTGACAGTCTTCTGCGCTCAGTTGATGGAGTTCTGGTGGTTCCATCTAATACAGCTGCTCGGGTCCATTTAGCAGGTACCCATAAGGATCCTGTAGGGGTAGAGACACAAAGATGTTCTCGGCCCAAATATAACACCTTAGCAGGACCTTGCCATTGCCCTGTTTTAGGATCTCTGTATTTTACCCATACGTCTTGCTTTACACTCTCTTTCTCCTGTACATAGTGGTGAATGTGAATTACAGCAGGCACCTTGCTTTCCCCAAAAACACACAAGTGATTTAAAACAAATAAACGCCTTAACAATCTTTCTTGCAGTTCTCTAATATCCATGTATTTACCTAGATATCTTTTCAAGGTACCATTAGCTCTTTCTACGATTGCTTGCCCTGTCGGGGAATTAGGAATGCCTGTCACATGTTCTATCCCCCACATTTGCATGAACTACTTTATTCTTTTGCTGCAGTAGGCAGGCCTGTTATCTGTCTTAATACACCATGGCACTCCCATTACAGCAAAGCAGCTGCTGAGATGCCTCTCCACTTGCCCAGCTTTCTCACCTGTCTGTGCTGTGGCCCATATAAAATGACTATAGGTGTCTATAGTAACATGCACATACTTCATCCTTCCAAACTCAGCAACATGTTTGACATCCATTTGCCAGGTCTCATTTGTACTCAACCCTCTTGGGTTAACTCCCAGACCTAACCCGCAGACCCCATTATGATGACTACACATGGGACAGGCTTTGACTATTGCCCGTGCCTCGCCCATAGATATCTGAAATTCTCTATGGAGACCTTTTGCATTTTGGTGAAACATGGAATGTGCCTCTCTGGCAATAGTCTGCCTGGGAATTGTAGTAATTTGTGTGATTGAGACTAGTTTATCTGCTTGCACATTACCCTCTCCTAGACCAATATCCCATTTGTGACTTCTGATATGGATAACAGAAAAGGGATGTGTTCTCAGCTTAATTGCCCTCTGTAATTGAATAAACAGTTCATGTAAGCTCCTGTTTTGAACCTCTTTTATAGGCGTCCTCTATTCACTCACACACTCATGCAACATACAAAGAATCTGTCACTATGTTGAGGGCCCCCGAAAAATGCATCATGGCCCATAAAACAGCCAATAGCTCCATCATTTGTAAAGTATCCGACTTGGAAGCCTGGAGAATCTGATGGTGCCATTGTCCCTTTTCCTGCCAGGTCACTGCAGCAGTTCTTGATTTTCTTCCTGCATCCGTGTAGGCTGTTATAGCATCCAACAGGGGCTTCTGTGATCTTTTTGGGCATTGAATCCAACCCCACCGCCCTATCCAGTTCAATGGTATATTGGGAATATCATCAGTGGCAATCACGCTTCCAGCTCCCAGCGGTGCCTCTTGTAATTCCATATTGTTTATCAGGTACCAGGTCAATGTATCTTTCTTCATTGGTATCCGTATCTGATCAGGCTCCTTTCCCGTAATCTGTAATGCACGTTCACGACCCTTCTTAAGCAGGTCAGCCAAAATTTCAATTTTTTGAAGAAGGGTTTTATGCTGTTGAAGTGGAGGAGATATCCATTCTAAGGCCCAAGCCTCCCCCATTTTTCTGTTTTGCTGAATAAGTGCACCCAGTAAAAATTTAGTTCCACACCAAACTGTCAGCTGTATGGGGAGGTTAAGATCTCGTCTCTGGACACTGCCCTGTGTCACACAGTCCAATATCTGCTGAAGTGTCTTAACCTGCTCAGAGGTTATATGGACAGGTTATGCTGGGTCAGTCCCTTTTAGTAAAGGTCGAAGTTCATCTAACAACTCATTTGGGATGCCCACAATAGGGCGCAGCCATTGCTGATCACCAAATAACTTTTAAGCATCATGCAATGTATGTATTTTAATTTTGAATTGCAATTTCTGGGGGGTAACAACCTGATCAGTAAGCGTCCATCCCAAATATTTCCAGGGTGCAGATAATTGAATTTTTTCAGGAGCTGCAACCAAGCCATGTAGTTCCAGGGCCTTATGTATTTCTTGAATTTGTTGACCTGCAAAAGGTTGTGGCTGCACAAATAAAATATCATCCATGTAATGATAAATGGTTGTTTTGGCCCAGACCTGTCGCAAAGGTTGTAAAGCATTGTCAACATACAGCTGACACAAGGGGGCGCTGTTGCGCATTCCCTGTGGGAGAGTAAGCCATTCAAATCTCTTGTCTGGTTCTTCCCTATTTAAAGCCGATAAGGTAAATGCAAACCTCTGAGTGTCTCGAGGGTGAAGAGCAATAGTAAAAAAGCAGTCCTTAAGATCCACAATTAACAGTGGCCAGTACTTTGGCAACATGGCTGGGTTAGGCAAACCTGGTTGTAAGGCTCCCATAGGCTCCATTTGTTCATTTACAGCCCATATATCCTGTAGCAAACGATACTTTCCCGACTTCTTTTTAATAACAAAAACAGGGGTATTCCATGGGCTTACTGACAACTGTAAATGACCCTGCTCATATTGTTCTTGTACTAGTACATGTGCTTGTTCCAGACTTTCCCTTTTTAATGGCCATTGCTTAACCCACACTGGTGTGTCTGTGTTCCAAATGAGTGGGATTGGGAAAGTCCACACAATGGCCATTAGCCCAAAGAGTACTCATTTGTCAGCACTACCCCCATTTGAGCAAAAATGTCCCGACCAATGAGGCACTGCACAGTAGGAGGCATAGGCACAACAGAGAAAACACTCCGTAAAATTTTTCTGTCAATACTTACTGATAACATGGGTGATTTCCTTGCAAGCGTTAAGCCTCCAACCCCGGTAACGGCTACTGTGGTGGGCTGTAACGGCCAGTTGTGGGGCCAGCAATCCGGGCTGATAATGCTGGAGTCTGCACCAGTATCTAATAAACCTTCCAAGGTTTTCCTGTCACCCTGATACTCTATCAATACAGGAGGTTTTGGTCGAATGTTTAAGTTCATTGTTAACAGAGTAAGTCCTCCATTGGAGCCAAAGCCCCGTTCCCCCTGGACAGTGATTGATGAGGGGGTAATGTTTTAGTCATTTGTTCCAATGGAACTAATTGAGCTATCCTCTGTCCTTTCTCGATTCATATCGGTGGAAAAGGAGCGAAAGGGCCGCTCCTCCGTGTGAATCCTCTGGTGCCTGACAAGATGAGAGCTGGTCTGAAACCTCTTCCTGCATTTATCACACTCATAGGGCTTCTCCCCAGTGTGGCTCCTCAGGTGGTAGATCAGGTGGGAGCGCTGGCAGAAGCTCTTCCCACACTCTTCACACTCGTAAGACCTCTCGCCAGTGTGGATCCTCTTGTGGACAATCAGGTTCGACTTGTGGGTGAATCTCTTCCCACTTGGGGCACTTCCAGGGCTGCCCTTAGTGATGGCTCTGTTGGTGTCTGGTCAAGTTAGAGCTCTGAGAGAAACTCTTCCTACGCTCAGAACACTCGTAGGGCCTCTCCCCGGAGTGGATGCACCAGTAGCTGATGAGAGCAGTGTTCTGCTTGAAGCCCTTCCCACAGTCAGGGCAGTTGAAGGGCCTCTCATCTGTGTGAAGCTGCTGGTGCAGGAGGAGAAAGGAGCTGGTCTGAAACCTCTTCTTGCATTTAACACACTCATAGGGCCTCTCCCCAGTGTGGATCCTCTGGTGGCCAAACAGGTGGGATTTTGACATGAAGCTCTTCCCACACTGCCCACATTTGTAGGGCTGTTCCAGCCCTGTGTGGACTTCCATGCGGCGGGTCAGGTGGCTTCTCCTCTGGTAGCTCTTCCCACATTCCCCACACTCAAAAGGCCATTCCCCAGTATGGTTTCTCTGGTGGATGGTCAGTTCAGAGCTCGTCCTGAAGCTCTTTCCACCCTCTGCATACTCATAGTTTTGTTCCTCCGTGTGGGTCCTCAGGTGGGCAGTCAGGGTGGAGTTCTGGGTGAAGCTCTTTCCAAACTCAGGACACTCGTAGGGCCTCTCCCCGCTGTGGATGCACAGGTAGTGATGAGGCCGGAGTTGTACCTGAAGCCTTTTGCACAATGGTGGCAGCAGAAGGGCCTCTCGCCTTTGTGACTCTGCTGATGCCTGATGAGACAGGAACTCATCTGAAACCTCTTCCTTCATTTATCACACTCGTCGGGACGTTCTTCTGTGTGGATTCTCATGTGGCGGATCAGGGAGGATCTCAGGGAGAAGGTCTTCCCACATTCTGAGGACTTGTGGGACTCCTCCCCCTCCTGGAGCTGCTCATGGATCCCCAGCTCTGAGCAGCAGCTCCCTCCCTGGCCCAGGGTGGGCCTTTCCCCCTCAGATCCCCATGATCGGCGTTTGCAGCCCCTCCTCGTAAGGGATCTCTGGGGCTTTTCTTTTCCCTTTGATTCCTGTGCTGTGGAGCTGCACAAAACAGCCTCTTCTACAAGGTTCTGCTGTGGGGATTTGACCTCCCTGGTCTCTGGCCTAAGCTTCTTGTCTGGGGAAGGAAGGACAAGGAGAAGATGGGATTTGCCTCTGTGCCACAGGGAAGGACAAGGAGATCCTCCCAGTGCGTCCCCAGCAGGACAGCTTTGGCACCAGGGTTGTCCTGCAGCCGGGGGCCGTGCTGGGGTGGGAGATGGAGCAGGAGAGAGGGGGAAAGGGGCACTGACTTCCTCCTCACCTGCCTGGGGCTCCTGGGCCATCTTCTTCCTCAGGGCGTCCTCCTTCTTCATCGGGCCAAGGTTTGGAAAAAAAAAATCCTGGTTTGGGGGAAAACAAGGGCTGAATGTGTTGGGTTTGATAGTCCTGTTGCCCAAGTGCAGCTGGAGAAGTCAATGCCCCTTTCAGCCTTGAGGGGCCTGGAGCCCACTCATCCCCAGCCTCCCCCACCCCTCCAGGCAGCCAGTTTGTCTCCCAGCTCCGGGATCGCCCCTCTGCGCTCTTCCCCACTCCAGGGCTCCCGAGCTCCCGTCTGCTCTCCTGGGCATCCCCCAGCCCGAGATCACCCCTGTGCCCATCGGTACCAGGCGAACGTGAGGCTGTTCCCTCCACGGGAAATTAACGGTTCAGGTTTGAGGTCCTGCAAGAGTCAAAGATCCCCTGCCCCATGAAAAAACCCTCCCAGAGACCCCCCCAATGGATCTGGTGCACGCTCCCCCTCCCCACTCACCTGTGGCTTCTGGAGGGGGCAATGCAGCAGGAGTCGGGGGAGCTTCAGCCTGAGCGGCAGGGGAAGGCGGCGGGGAAACCAACGTGGTTGTGCTGCTCCTCTTCCTTCTGCTCCTCCACTTACTCCTCGTCTGTTTCTCCTCTTCCTTCCACTTTTCTTTCACTCCTAGACCGGCCCAGGCAATGCTGACACCCAAAAGCAGCCACGCTCTGCCCTGGGCGGGTTCGGAAACAGCATGGCAGTAAAACTGGGGAGTGAAATGGGAGCATTGGGAAAGATCATGAGAGCAGCGGGAAGGAATTGGGAGCGCTTTCCCTGCCAGTCCCGCTTTTACTGGGAGAACTGAGAGGGAACTGGGAGCAAACAGCACTCGGAGGCGGCTGCAGCCGGCAGCTAGTGGGGCCACGATAGAAGGCCTGGTTATGAGAATAAGAGAGCGATCACTCGCTGGGATTGGTGGGCGGGAGCAGCGCGGGGTTTGCTCGGTTATGTGAGGGCCGGGAGGGGCCGGAGCAATGGCGGCGGCGGCCGGTGAGAGGGGACAGGGAGCGGGAATGGGGACCGGGAGCGGGAATGGGGACGGCAATGAGGACAGGGAGTGGGTATGGGGACAGGGAAGAGGCATGGGAATGGGGACATGATCGGAAATGGCACGCGGAACTGGAATGGCACAGAGAATGGGGACAGGGACCGGGAATTGGAATATGGGTATGGGACAGGGAATATTGAAATGGAAATATGGGAACAGGAGTGGGACCGTGAATAACAGAAGGGGAACAGAGACTTGGAATATGGGAGACAGATAGGGAATGAGACTGGAATGAGATTCAGGCTGGGATGGCAGCGGAACGGTACCAGGGTGACATGGGAATGGGTGGGTGAGAGGGGGTGACAGCAGGGAGAGGGGGATCCTGAACAGGGACACTGGCAACCAGGACAGAGGGACATGGAGACAGTTCCAGGGCAGGGGGGCCTTGATCAGCTGTGCCACAACTTTCACCAGGGTCCCCAAGCACTTTTGCAGCTACTGGGCCTGTTCTGCCCAAAGCCCTGAGCAACCCCCAAGTCCCTCCCAGGAACGCCCACCTCCCTCAAACCCAACATGCCCCCCGTCCCCTGGCAGATCCCCCCATGTCCCCATCAATGGCTTATTCCAATGTCTTTTTTTTTACCCTAGTTTTGTGTGTTTTGAAGGGACCAACAGAAATGAAAGGAAAATCCAGGCCACGGGGTGCAAGGAAGATGTGAAGCAGCTGGACAGGTGGTTTCTAAAATGGATAACCAGCAACAGGAATGGCCTGGGCTCTGCTTACCGGCGTTTCCTGGGGATTACCCAGGGTGGATCCCTCTGTGGTGGCTGGAGCTGGAGCAGTGCAGGAAGGTCTTCCTGCACTTGGGGCACTCACTGGGCTGCCCTTAGTGCTGGCTCTGTTGGTGTCTGCTCAAGATAGAGCTCTGAGAGAAGCTCTTCCCACACTCAGGACACTCATAAGGCCTCTCCCCACTGTGGATGCGCCGGTGGGTCACGAGGGTGGAGTTGTCCCTGAAGCCCTTCCCGCAGTCAGGGCAGCGAAAGGGCCGCTCCTCCGTGTGAATCCTCTGGTGCCTGACAAGATGAGAGCTGGTCTGAAACCTCTTCCTGCATTTATCACACTCATAGGGCTTGTCCCCAGTGTGGCTCCTCAGGTGGTAGATCAGGTGGGAGCGCTGGCAGAAGCTCTTCCCACACTCCCCACACTCGTAAGACCTCTCGCCAGTGTGGATCCTCTTGTGGACAATCAGGTTCGACTTGTGGGTGAATCTCTTCCCACACTCGGGACACTCATAGGGCCTCTCCTGGGTGTGCATGTGCTGGTGGCTGACAAGGGAGGAGTTGTACTTGAAGCCTTTCCCGCAGTCGGGGCAGAGGAAGGGCCTCTCCTCTGTGTGAGTGCGCTGGTGCCTGAGGAGATCAGAGCTGGTCTGAAACCCCTTTCTGCATTTATCACACTCGTAGGGTTTCTCCCTGGTGTGCCTCCTCATGTGGACAGTCAGGTGGGAGATCCGGCTGAAACTCTTCCCACACTCCTCACACTTGTAACACCTCTCCTCGGTGTGCCTCCTCAGGTGGACAATCAGGCAGGAGATCCAGCTGAAGCTCTTCCCACACTCCTCACACTTGTAAGACCTCTCCTCGGTGTGGCTCCTCAGGTGGACAGTCAAGTTGGATCTCCGGCTGAAGCTCTTCCCACACTCCTCACATATATAGGGCCTCTCCCCCGTGTGGATTTTCATGTGGCAGATCAGGTTGGATTTCTGGCTGAAGCTCTTCCCACATTTCAAGCACTTCTGGGGCTTCTCCTTACCCTGAAGCTGCTCGTAGACCACGAGCTCTGAGCTCCAGGCGCCTCCCCGGTCCAGGGTGGGCCTTTCCCCCTCAGATGCCTGAGATCTGCGTTTGCAGCCCCTCCTTGTGTGGGATCTCTGGGGTTTTTCCTCCCCGTTGGATTCCTGTGCTGTGGAGCTGCTCAAAACAGCCTCTTCCACAAGGTTCTGCTGTGGGGATTTGTCCGCCCTGGTCTCCATTCTCAGCTCCTGGTCTGGGGGAGGATGGGATTTGCCTCCGTGCCACAGGGAAGGACAAGGAGATCCCCCCAGTGCGTCCCCAGCAGGACGGCTTTGGCAGCAGGGTTGTCCTGCAGCCGGGGGCCGTGCTGGGGAGGGAGATGGAGCAGGAGAGAGGGGGAAAGGGGCACTGAATTCCTCCTCACCTGCTTGGGGCTGCTGGGCCATCTTCCTCTTCCTCACGACCTCCTCCTCTTGCATCGGGCCAAGGTTTAGAAACAGGAAATCCTGGTTTGGGGGAAAACAAGGGCTGGGCGCGTTGGGTTTGATGGTCCCGCTGCCTGTCTTGGTGTCTGCTAAGGAAGGCAGAGCCTCCCTTAAAATTGAAAATGTAAACCCCCTCCCTCCAAAGTACTATAATTTTGAAATTAAGGGGCTCTCAGGGAAAGATATGGAAATAGGAATAACAGTTCTTTGCTAGGAAAAATAAAATGAAAAATGTAATAGTAGAAAGAAAACCACTGACAGAGTCAGAATCCAAGCTGACACCCTGTTAGTCAGGGTGTTTGTTGCACTCCAATTAAATGGTGGCTGCAGTCCTCCTGCAGGGACAGATGTGGTTCTGTTGAAGCAGTGGTTCCTGCAGAAGGGTGTAGTTTTCCTCCAAAGGTCCAGTGGTGGTGTAGATAGGTCTGGTCTTCCTCGGCGAATCCAGTGGAGAAGAAAAGCTGCTCCTCTGGGAATCCAGTGGAGAAGAAACGCTGCTCCTCTGGGAATCCAGTGGGAAAAGCCTGACTGTGGTGTTCCAAATCTCTGATTATATCCAGGTGGGAATGCCTGGCTCCTCCCCATGGGTGGAACATCTGCCAATGGGGTGAGGTAATTTTATCAGTCCTGCAGTGAGGCTCAATGGCCCATTAACAGAAGATATCTCCCTGGAGGGCTTGTGGAAGAGATAAAGAAAACTGCCCAATTAACAGAAGATAACTGCCCCACCTCTAACAGATGGCAATAGAATACATACCCACATCTTGCATTTCCAACCTCAGACACTCTCCGTTGCTCTCAGTAGCCCAAAGTGTGATCCCAGTTGCTCCCTTTTAACAGCAGTATGATCCCAGTAACTTCCAATATGATCCAAGTCATCTACCACTATTCCCAGTATGGTCCTAGTATAATCCTAGCTGCTTCCAGTCCATCCCAGTATGGTCCAAGCTGCCTCCAGCTACATCAAC